>NC_137920.1:51533776-51593776 GCF_963457725.1 Sprattus sprattus | reverse complement strand
GGGAAATGAAGAAGTTCCGGAAACATCTTCTGAGGTCGCCGAAGAACGACAAAGACCAGAGAAAACAAAGTGTCACCCCAAAGACTGTTTAGCTATCAAATAACTCCATGATGAACAAAAACGCAAGAACAAGTAGGTTTAGATGACTGATGATGATTATTTATTGAAACTTTGAACTGTTTTGTTTTTCTTTTTTTTTGTAAGAGATGTACCATAAACGTATGGGTGTTTGGTCTTGAGAACTAAACTGCAAGTTCAGGCTGTAAACTATGCACTGTATATTCCATGTTATTGATGAGGCTTTTTAGTATGTGAGGACAACTGCATGATGCACCAGAGGTGAAGATGCTGCTTGCAGGGAAAGCGCCCAGTCAGTGTTATACGTCCTGGGGTGTAGGCAACCTTCCCTCCCCCTTCCCCTGGCTCCACCCAACCCAAGCTATCGTCCAACCCCAGACAAAGTGTGCAGGGGGGGGGGGGGGCGTACCTTTGTACCACCATACCACTCATTTGTCTTTGTCTCCCCTACAACACCGGACTGTTACTCTGGGTGTGGTTACAGAGGATAGCTAAGGGACTGAGGGTCCCCATGTCATGTTAGCAGCTGCGCTGTAGCCTAGGTAAACCCTGATGTGACAATGATGGTGAAACTCATTTTGGTTCATTGTAGTGGTGCACTCAGTACTGCCAGGCACCTGAAGGCACAGAACGGACTCCAGGCGGTACATGCACTTCTATGAGTCTGCCTTTTCGGTCCACATTTATTTATATCAGTTATGTATGGCTTGTTTATTTATTATTATTATTTATTGCTTATTTATTTCATTATTTATTTATTTATTTAACATTTATCTATTTATCGACCTTCATTTTTCATTCAAGAATTCCACAATGTGAAGTGGTTTATGTGTAAACAAACGAGTTTGATCACTGATACTGCATCGGTAGGCATTTTTTATAATTGTAATTATTTGAGCTCTTGCTTCCTTTATAATGCAACTGAACCTCGAGGAAGTTGACATGCAGAGAAAGGGATTTGGGCACACCTGTCATCTGTCTGCATGGATCTCCTGGACCCAAATGGACCTTCGTGGGTCAGTGCGTCCCTGCATCTGCACTGACTGGTGATTCTGCAGACGATCGAGTTTACATACTGTAGGCGATCTGTTTGCAGCGCCATGGTTAATCTTTTTTGACTACATTCGTAAAGCCCTGCACACTGCCCTAGTGGGTGGTCTTCTGGCAACCAGCTAACCAGCTTTTCCTGAAGTGAAGTTTGAAGGGAAAGCCCTCCTGTTCAGACAGTGAAGTTAATGTCTCTAAGCTTAAGGGAAAAAAACTGGAAGTGCAATCAGGGAACACCCCCAGTCTTCCTCACTGTTCGTCATAGACCCTTCCTTCCTTATTCTCCATGTGTTACATCTATAATGTAACTATGCTCAACTTTCTGTAATAAATACTCAAATCTTCAGAAATGAATACCAAGCCCTACCCTTAGGATTGTATAAAACTCAATAGTTGTAGTGTACTAGTTATTATTATTATTATTATTATACAGAACAATAAAGTATATAACAATGGAAAACGATCTTCATTTTTCTGATGTCATTTGTGTACTGCCTACTTTCAGCTCTAGGGGGTACCAGGGTTACTTTTCTCTCAGTCTTGTATTCAGCTGGGTTTCCATGAAACTTCTAGAATCTAGAATGTTCCAGTCACCCTGTGTTAAAAATGAAACCCCTATTTCAAGAACCCTATGTCTGCCCATAAGGTTGTGTGTCAATAATCACTAGTATCATACGTTAATGTAGTCTTAGAAATGTAGTCAGTAGTCTTTTTAGTACAATCTCTGTCATATCATATTCTCAGAATAATATATTTTAAAACCCATTCATCTGATAGTGACAACAAATCAGTAATGACTGCTAGTTAAAGAAATGTGGTCGGAGTTTATAATAGTTATCACTAGTAACCAGCACATGGCAGTTCACCAACTGTTTACATCTGTTTGTGGTGCATTTCTGTCTTAATACTCTTAAGCTTTGTCTGCTTGGTGAGTTTGCAGAAGTGCCCTCACACCCTGGCTGAGTGTGTGATTGTTTCTTGTGGATGGTAAGTAAACGCCTGGCTGCTGGTGCTCGCTCTGGCAGGCTGCCACGCTCTCTCCCCCCTTCACCGGCCCATGGCTGTCATCTCTCCTCTCCGATGGCCTGACACTGGGGGGATAATGACAGTGTCCAGAGACGGCGAAACTCTCACTCCCCTGGCAGGGCTTGGTCAGCAGCACACACACACACACACACATGCCAACTCACACACACACACACATGCCAACTCACACACACACACACACATGCCAACTCGCACACATACTGCATGTATGCATGCACACACAGACATCCTATGCCAGCCATATAGATGTATAAGCTAATGGAAATTACCGAGTGGCTCAGTGAAACCCACGTGAGTGACAGTAGCTGGGTAGTGTCAAATGTGTTGTGCTCATCTGTGCAGAAGTGCATAGAACATGCAGATGCAACTGACACTCATAAAATACTGTGCTTCTAGGAAAAGGTCTATATGGTACATTACAGCAAATATTCTGTAGATGTTAGAAATAAGGATGTTTCTCATAGTTCATCATGCATCAGTCAGTCTTTATTCCAGTAAAGTGCAGTAACAAAGCATGTGAAACACACTCCGGATTCAGCAGTGTAGGTCTGAACAACAACCATCTCAAAGTCTAAGCATATACTGTTAAAAACACCTCCTAGCCTCCTCCTGGGCTTTAAATGCAAACAGGTCTTGCAAACTATTATTGTTCCGTGTGATAATTACTTCCTCTGATCCTTTGCCTGAGCTAGTTCTCAATGGTCTAACCCCATTCCCATACTACAATTGGTAGCTTGATTTCCTGACCCCAGGTGTCAGTGCCATGCCAGGGTGAGGAATTTTCCGTTGTTACCATGATATACTGTAATTTCTTACAAGGGTGTGTTGCTAGATATATTAAAGGCAAACGTACAGTGTGCATTTAAAGGCACATTATGTAAAAGGTAATTATGCTAGGAAATGATCTCATTATATTTAGAGGGCCTTCAGAGTATTTGTCTTGGTTATAACATGTCAACACTTGTGATCATCTTTGCCTCAGTCTACCCATGTGATTGAACGAGTAGACGGCCTGGACGGCACGATGTAAAGGACCCTCTGGGCGTATCGGTCTCAGCACCTGTCTGCACTCTCTGTCCATTCCACTCAAGGGACCACAAAAAATAACATTCATTGCAGCGTGTTTGTCCCTGTACTTAAGTAAGACTTATGTCCATGGAGACATGCATTCATATATAGGGCTGATGGATGTGCACACACACCATGCCCATCTTTCAGTGCCATTCATATTACACAAAATGGAACACGGATGCTGATTTTATCAATAGTTTAAAAAAAAAAAAAAACACTGAACCACATCTGATGCTTTGATTTTACAGGAAAATACGCTGTATAATACTTGAATGGCAAATTAAAAAATATTCAATTATATTTTCATAACATCTAAATGGACGTACTGGATGTATGGAATTGACTAGTAGCTCTGAACGATTGTTTGAAGATATATTTTGTGTGATCATGCAGGTTTGTAAAAGTGGATGGGCCACGCCACACTGTGTTTGATATCCAATGGAGATTTAAAGTGTCATCCAAAGATTTCAACACATATACTGTATGACGGTCACATACTGTACTGTCTACATATGTCACAGGAGGGGGATATACACCATATGTTGAGGCTCCAATTATGCTGAGTTGGGCTGCCTGCCTTACAACAGCCTCATAGATTCCTCTCTCTCTCCCATAATGGGGGGGGGGCAGGATTACAATTGAGAAGGGGGGGGGGGGGTGTCAGACAGAGTGTATTTGGCAGCTGTGTTGGGGAGGGCCCGTGCATTGGATTCCATTCTACTGCTATATCGGCCGTGAATAGACATTCTAGTCACTTCTATAAATATCTGGAAGGGAAGGGGGGGGCCAGAGGGGGACTTTGAGGAGGTGTGTCTGCAGGGCTGGGCAGAGAGTTGCTTATAAAAGCGTCAAGCTGAGAAGCAGTCAGTACCTTTCTGGAAAAGTTTGACCAAGATCAGGCTGTCCTCCTCCTTCACTTCGTCCGACAGATCGGTTTCCGCAGACATGGCCGAGAGGCGCATTCCATTCTCCTACCTCCGCACCCCAAGCTGGGACCCCTTCCGCGACTGGTACCAGGGTAGCCGTCTGTTTGATCAGTCTTTCGGCATGCCCTCCCTGCACGAGGACTTCACTCCTTTCCCCAGCACCCACTGGCCCGGATATATGCGCCAGGGCCTGCCTTCCGTCGCCGACCCCGTCTCCCCGTTCCAGTCCCATATGCCCGTGATGTCCCAAATGTCCCAGATGCCCCCAATGTCTCCCATGCCCCAGATGCCCCAGATGCCCATGATTCCCCAGCCGCCACCGGCCTACGCCCGCGCCCTCTCCCGGCAGCTAAGCTCCGGCATGTCCGAGATCAAGCAGTCGCAGGACAGCTGGAAGGTCAGCCTGGATGTCAACCACTTTTCCCCCGAGGACCTGGTGGTGAAGACCAAGGACGGTGTGGTCGAGATCACAGGTGAGACTTTAACATCCCCTTCCTAAATATCTCAGGGAACTTGTTAAAACCCCTTGGCTTGTTATTATAGCGATCGTGTTTTGCTTGAGCTTCAGTTTGTTTCTGGCTAGCTGTTATGATTGTCTCTGCTGGCATGTTAGACTGAGAGAGAGGGAGTGTATGGACTGCACATTCACTAATTTTGTCAACTATTTAAATTTTAGTAAGGATAAGAAGCTAAGAAGTATGTGAGAGGCAGCAAAGAAGCAAGAGACCCACTCTGCACACAAAACAGAAAAACACGGCAATGTGTTGACAATCATTTTTAACCTGCCTCATGTATACCTCTCAGAGTTGGAGCACAAATGCTCTTAAAGGCAGACAACACAAGGCATCAGTTTAAAAGCACAATGTTCCCAACTGTCAGGGAGGGGAGTACTTGGACCAAAGCCGGACAGATTCCTGAGACATTATACAACCCTCCACAAATCAGACACTGCCTTTGGAGCAGTGGTTTCGGCACCAGCACCTATAAACTAAGAACTGGAACTGAATGTTTAGTCTTTAGAGCAAGTCTGTCTCCTAATCAGGAAAAAAGACTCAAAGATACACTAATTTCTCCTGAGGCTTCGTGTCCTTACATGAGATATGAAAGGCTGGGATGCCAGTCAGACATGTCCACTAATACACAAGGACAACATAAACATGTGGTTCTGAAAAGCGGCTCTTTAAAACATTGCTGAGATGAGTGCACACAGTGCCCATCTGATACCCCCTAAAGTTAGCCAGCTCATCTGCTGAGCATCCCACAGGGAGAGGAAACAGAGTGCCCCCCCTTTATTATCAGTCTGTCGTCAACACAAACAGAGGGGCACAGACGCGTCCCAGCATGGCCTGTGGGACCTGTTAAGGAGTAGAGTGATAGTAGAAGTGGAACAGTAAACACCGTACACTGCAATGCTGTGATAGGATACAGGCGCTAGTCAGTAATCAAAAGCATGGAAAACTAGATGTAACGCAAAGCGTTACAAAATATGACCGCCAAACTGTTCAGTAGGTTTTGGCACAGAATGAGTCATGGTTGTCAGTGTGTTTGTGTGTTTTTATGTGTTTTGTGTGTGTAAATTGGTTCAGTCACATGCGAGGTGTGGAAACAAAGTGAAGTTTCCAACCACCAACAGGTGGCGCTATAGGTGGTATCAGTCAGGCATATGTACGCGTTCGGGCCGGATCCAGTGTCCACCCTAAGACATTTTCTCTGGATCAAACAATGTACGCAAGAGTTATAAGAGACTTTGTGATTTATGGCAAGCACTGGCAAGTTGGCAAAGTTTGAGGGTCTGCCACGCCCACACCTTCCGACTAATAAGAAAATCTTCTATAACTTTTAGTCACCCATGGCTGAAGAGTAACCTGACTACATTTCAAGGCGTTACCATTAAATCTGTCAGAGGAGTTTGATCAGATGCGAGGTGTGCAAAAGCCGTCAAAACGCATCTTACACTCAAAATGGCCGACTTCCTGTGGACCTGCCACCATGGCATCAAGAGACTTTTTGGTGCGTCCAAGCATGATGAAGACGTGTACCGAATTCCGTCAAGCTACGCCAAAATAACCCCAATGCGCCGAGTTTTTTGCAATGTTCTAGGGGGCGCTACAGAGCCATTTTGCTCCATCCATGGACAAAAACTCTACCGAAGATGGACGGTTACAGGCTTGATGTCCCTGGCAAATTTGGTAATTTTTCGAGCACTTTGACATATATGCGATTAAAACACCTAATTTTTGCTTTTTAATTTTTAACTAGGTGTAATGGTTATGGTATGGGTTGACATGGCCCCTTAACACAAACATACAAGAACAATTTGGCCCTCCTAGGCCCTACGGTTCTCGGAATATTCGAAGAAAACTGTGTCGCGCCACCTACAGGCAGTGGTGGAATCTGTAACAAAGTATTTTTACTTCGTTACATTTTTACGTATCTGTACTTTACTTAAGTAAAAATAATAGTGCATACTTTTTACTTTTACTTCGTTACATTTTGCAGCTATTATCTATACTTTTACTCCGCTACATTTCTACAATATGTGTCGTTATTCGTTACATTTTATGAACACAGTTTCGCCAAACTGTTGCCTACACAAAAATATGGATTGCGTTGCTTTAGGACGTTTCAACCAATCAAGTGGCTCTATCAGCTCCAATGACAGGAGCCAAATACGGCAGCAGCACTACGGTAGCCTTGCCTGTTTTGCTTAAACATTCGACAAAACAGCCTGACTAACAAACAACTTTTCAGCATGGATTCAGAGTCAGCCTCATCTGAGGACATGTTCAAGTTCAGAGGCCGCAAGAATAACTCGTGGAGGTTTCAGTGCGTTTCCTGTCTACCACAAAAAAGGAGTTGCTAGACTTCAAAATTTGCCTTCAAATTTGGAGAAACAGGTCGAGTTATGCAGAGTTCTTTATATGCTAAATTAATGTCTATGACTTTTGCATATCGTATGCGGTTACTGACATGTTTTTATACTGTTATCTAGCAAAATACATGTTGACATACAGCAATAGCATCAAAATAACACGATTTTACCTTGATTATTTATTTAACGTAGTGGTAAGATAAAGCTGGTAGTTTAGCAATGTCAAGCTAACGTGAAGATTTGCCTTTTTTATTGACTGGTTATTGCCTGGCATGCAAACTTAATGCCTAGTCTTGGGTTACTCAATATGTTTTTTTTTTTCCTTTTCTGCAATCAATAGAGCATTCAACTCTGCATTGACCAGTTTAACATCTCCATTTGTTTTTCATGTTTCATATTTCCATTTTTTACACGTTTACAATTAAATAAAAGATTAAAAGATATTACATTGTGTCTTTATTGGTTTGGCTTAATGGTATTAACCTTGCAAATAATCCCTGGTAGATAAATTGTCATCCGCAGAATTGTAAGATAGAGTGTGAACAGTATTACAGACAATAGGCCCAATAAGTACACCAACCTTTCCAATTAACAAATGTTGTTGCTTATACTAGTAGTGACATAAGTAGAGGCATTTATTACCAGTTGCTATTTCTTTATCAAAATGGCACAGCCTAGTCATTGAGAGACAACCCATTGTGTTAGTACTTTTACTTTTACTTTTAAAGTAAATTTAAAAGTGAGTACTTTTTACTTTTTACTTAACCCTTAGAACTCAATTGACGCGCCGACGCGTCAAAATGTGACTGACGTCACTCTGACACGTTTGTTTAAAAGGCAACGCCTAATCAGGAAGTCATTCTTGAATATTTCAACAGAGTACACTTCAGGCTTCATTTTGATTCCATGTATGTGTGGTTAGGTGCAGTAGAAATAAAACTATCATTATTTAAACAAAACATAAACAATACCACGACCGGAATGTTGTTAGAATGTTATGACTTGAATTCGCGGCAGCGAAAAGCTACAGATGTCATTTTATTGCCACATGAAACAGCGTGGACAAACCAAAACAAACGATGCCATTCATTCATATGACACACCACTGATCTGTATTACTGTAGGATAGTACATGTACCATATCCAGGAAGTGGACAATCCACAGGAAACACTTTTGTAGATCAGAGCAGGAGTTTCCTGACTAGTGAAGTAGGCGGCAAAAGAGGGCGCGGTTAGCATAGCTTTGTCGCTTGTATTGGTCCTGGCTGCTGTATATCATTATCATTATCCACCCATCAACTCTCCACTCATTCATTAATCCACTCACAACAATATTGAAAATGAATCGTGGACGTAACGCTTTTAGCGTGGAAGACGTTTTGTCGATGTGGGACGACATCCAGGTCGAGGAAGAAGTTGACGCCGAGTCAAGTTTTAGTGAGAGCAGTGAAGACGAGAACATCCCGCCTCCTCCTCCTGCTGCTGCTGCTGCTTCGTCTGGTCTGAGGTAAGTTTGTTATACGTTTGATAGCGAAATAGATGGCGAAATAGCGGGAAAGTTTTGACAATTTCAATTTAGTATAAACATACAGTGACATCCGAGTGTAACCCTTATTGGAGAAGCAAATCCCATCTGCCTGAAGTATAGCATCTCCCGCGAGTCGCATAAGTAGAAGTGACAGATTCAAGGCTTGACAGGCAGACATACCGAGTGACAAGTGGTGACAGTCGTAGTTTTGCAAACGTAGGCCTACATGATGATGTGTAACTAATAAGCTTATGATAAACCGTTTTGGTTACTTGCTTTTACCTCGTTTAGTGTTAGGGGTTATGTTTTGTGGGCTGTCTGAAATGATTTCAGATGTTGAGCAGTCCGTTGTTGACGTGAAAGCTATAGCCTACTACTGTAGTAGCCATGCCTAATTTACTGAACCAAATGAAGGCTACTGTGTGTGTGTGTGTGTGTGTGTGTGTGTGTCCAGTCTTCACTCCCCTTCCTGAACATTTCATCTGTATTGTAGCAGTGTTTTGGAGAGGGCAGACACTCCAGCATTGTTGTTGGGTGTATGCTTGCACTGATATAACTTGAAATGATGGGCCTAATATGAACTGTATTGTTGATAACGTTTTTGAGGAAAAGTTTCATTGTCACTGCATGGTTGGATATGATGCTATAATAGTTATTTTACACAATACATACGCACACAGGTGTATATATGATGCCACTCCTAAAGTGGTCAAATATTTGCATATGAACAGTGTTGGACAGCCAGATGCTGAAAGCGCACACCCAATTTTGTTGCTTTACATGTACAGGAAATGACTGTTTTTTTTTTTCTTTGTGTGTATTGTAGAGGTGACCAGTCTGAAGCCCAACCACCACTAAGGAGGAAAAGAAAGGCTCCTTCCTCTGGACCAACTCTGGCTGAGTGGAAAACAGAGATGGATGTGGACATTGCTCCACCACCTCTGAGATTCAGGCCTCTGAAGACCCCAGGCATACAGGTGGACACCACTGTCCAACACACCCCTGGAGAGCTCTTCAAGCTTTTTTTTTCACCTGCTGTGGTCCGTCAAGTTTGCAACACTACCAACTTGTATGCTGCTGTGAATGCAGTTGATAAGAGCTACAAGTGGGTTGACGTGGACTTGACGGAGTTCTATCACTTCCTGGGGGTGCTGCAGTACACGGGACTGGTAAAGCTGCCGTGTGTGGAGGACTACTGGAGCACAGACCCTGTGCTGAATTCAAGCTTCCCAAGGTCTGTCATGCCCAGAGCCCGTTTCCAGGCCCTGCTGTGGAACCTTCACCTCAGCGACCTGGTGGTGGACCACACCAACGACCTCCAGAAGGGCACACCCCACCACAATCGGGTACACCGGGCACAGCCCCTGCTGGACCACATGAGAGTGGCCTGCAAGTCGGCGTACCGTACAAAAAACGCTCTGAGTTCTAAGGGTTAAGTAGGATTGTTGATGTAGTACTTTTACTTTTACTTCTACTTTCATTTTCCTGGGTACTTGTACTTTTACTTAAGTACTAAACGTCAGTACTTCTTCCACCACTGCCTACAGGCCAGTTGGTGTATAACCATATAAAACAATGTATTGCATGCCTCCCCGTGAACGGAATTCCACGAAACTTAACGTGCAATCAGAAGGTGTCATAATGATCCCACACCTCCGATTTCGTGCTTCGTTCTGACCTTGTCAACTTACAATTCACCTTTTTTACAACACTCCATTTTTGCTTTTTCATTTGTAACTAGGTGGCGCTATACATGAAATAAGTGGTAGTGGAATGGTTGACGTGGCCTCTTAAGACCAACATAAAAAAAAAATGTGGTCCTCCTAGGCCCTACGGATTTCGACTTATTCACAGAAAACTGAATCGCCCCACTCTCTTTAAAAGGGGTCCAGTCCGACGAAAATCAATGGTTCCACGCTAATCTAGTGGGGCTACATGCCCACCAAATTTCGTGCACCCCGGTGTTTCAGTGTCCCGGGAATCGTTGACAGAAAATCGACAAACAGAAAAAAAAAACTCCGACTAAACCTATGTCGCGCGGCGGTCATAATAACTCTATACATATAGACTCAAGTGCTCCTACATATACGTATAATTGACTGCATGAACAGCACCATACATGCAGCAGTATGCCTGTCAATCCTATGAGAGGACACAGAGACTGGAAAGTTATCAGGTGCATGGCTGATAACTCCCAGCCTTTAGTCAAGTGCTCTTACATAAACAACCATATTCAACACACACTGCTGTCTAGAGGGGCCATACATTCCATCCCATGAGAAGATGCAGGCAGGTGCCAGTTTTTAAGGCGCACGGCTGATAACTCTGGTCCTGAATCAAGAGCTCTAACATAAAACAGTGCCTTTGTTATTTGTTTGACTGAATATGGTGCCCCTTAAAAATCCACAAGACCATTGGCAGGGTTTGAGTAGCTAGGAATGACTACCTGTTTGACCATCATTAGAGATGAGGGACACAGTTAGCTACTCAGTGGCTCAGGCTGACCTCTGCATGTGTTTATTCCACACAGGAAAGCATGAGGAGAGGAGAGACGAGCACGGATACATTTCCAGATGCTTCACAAGGAAGTACACGTGAGTATGCTGCCTATTACAGCTGTGGGGTTGAGAGATAACAAAGAGCTGCAGAACAGGCTCCCATGGGCATTCTTTGCCCTGACACTTGCATGATATTAATTTGTAAAAACTACTTGATTAGCATTATAGAGATCAACAAATCTTACCTTTACTCCTGTATCATATAATGATAGAACTCCAAATTACTTTAGACTTTCACAGCTATAGCAAATAGCTAAGGCAGACAGCTATGTCTTGTGTGATATTCAATCCTTCTATGGTTACTCCTGCTAATCCTATGATTTAAGTGCGCTAAGTTCTTGAGTCATTTTTTATGTTGGGGAACTGTTACATAACAGCGGGAGAGCTATTCCTGTTGAGCTCTGTACAATGCTGAGCTCTGTGCCAGAGTTCCTGCTTCGGACCACCACGGAACATCATAGGTTGTTTGCCTTGCAACTCAAATGCGAAATCCGCGATTCTAATTAAACAGATTTTCAGCGAATTGCTCCTCAGAGTTCACTAGCTATCTGCTCATTGTATGCGCTCAAAAAAACTGTAGTGTTCGTGCACAGAGACAATTCAGTTGTGAAAGTGTGTAAGATAACAAGACAGGGATAAAAAGCAATGACAATCTGGAGACTGTCATACTTACATAATATTGGGAGGGTTAGTCTCACATAGACATTTATCCACATGTATAGAAAATTCCATTCTCTCCCTATACTCAATCTCTTGTATCCTTTTCTTATCGTCATGTCTTTACAAAACCATGTTTGTGGTTTTCTCTAGTATGGTGCAGTAGGCCTCACGCTCCTTAAATTCAAAGTTTTTTGGCCCTCTGTCGCCATCTACAGGAAGTACTCTATGCGATCATATCCACACCCTTTTACCCACCCATGACCTCTGCAGTTTGTGAACTGTAGAGATTAACAGTACAAAATATTATAGGTTAAGTAATATTCTATCATATTGTTTTAGTGTTCAAGAGTGTGCTAGATATACATAAAAACAGATGATGAAACAATATGTGTACAAAATTCTACATAATTATCCAAAAACTACACGTACAAGGTTGTTGAAAATGACTCAGTCATGCTGGAGTGGTAGACTGATGTAACCAGTGAATGGTGACTGTCAGCACTCAGCAGTAGAGAAATCTGGATGCTGTCTCATGTTCCATGCCTCTGCTTTTGTGTGCCCTCCAGCCTGCCCCCTGGTGCAGACTCAGAGAAGATCACATCCAGCCTGTCCCCCGAGGGCGTGCTGACTGTGGAGCTCCCCTTGCCCAAATCAGCCATCCAGGGCTCCGAGATCAACATCCCCGTCAACGTGGAGAAAGACAGCATTGTCAAGAAAGAATGAATCTAACCCACACACACCCAAGGGGTGGAGGGGGGATCTGATCCCTCGTCTCCGCCACTCTCCCCTCTAATGATCCAACCCCCGGCTGGGAGCCCAGAGTACACACATCTACACCAGAGCCTTATGCTGGCTCTGCAATAAATACACTCTTCATTTGCATTAAGATACACACTCACTCACTCTCACATACAAACACTCACACTCACACAGACACACACACACTCTCACACATACCGTGATGTATAATTTGCCTGTCAGGCACTGTGAGCAACTAAATCTGCATTTGCTTCCTGAACACTGCCCCTTAACGCCAACAGCATGCTGCCAATCACCGCTTCAGCTTTGGGAAGGAGCTCAGAAACAGCCACAGACTCCTTGACGCTACACAAGCAGCCTAGACAGCCCTGGTCTCTCCAACAAGGCTGGTTCTTCCTCTCCTGTGACTGAAGTAATCCCTAAAATTAGACCAAGCTCAGAACAGTGTGAATGTGAATGAAAACTAAACCTGATATTTTTTTCAATTTCTTCGCTGAGAGGAAATGTTAGTTTTTCATCTGATGTTGCATTTGGGGGAAATGAATGCATGCTAATGGAGAATAAACCTTTCCTCAAAAAAATCACCTCTCCTTATGTTATCATTTTAGCATTGTACATTTGTTTTATTTGGTTAACATAAATAGTAACTTATAACCATGATTTTCATAGTAATAAATCTGTATTTTAATAGCCATGTAAACTGTGTACAAAGTGGTAGAGAGGGTGTTGTGGCAACTCCCGATCAGCAACTTTCTGGCCATGGGTAGAACACCAGAACACCAGTAACCTTGGTAACACCAAGCCTTCATCTATAGCATTCATGGCCACACCATAGCAGCCAACATGACAATAGTGACAGTATGATATCTGCTAGTCTTTCAGAATGAGAAGTTGAATACAGTCCATAATGGTCGCCGTCTGTTCCCTTCGTTCTGCCAAGCCACATCTCGTGTATACAATTCCTGTATCATTGTATATTCCAAGCACAACTCTGCGACAAGCCATACACAGTTTCTTGCTGTGATTTATCATTGAAGAAAATAACTTGAGGTGGCAGAAATAGTGCTACTGAAAACAGACGTTCCTAATCTAAACCGGTAACTGGATAAAACAGACGTGATGGACATCTCAGAGCTGGGTCTTTTGTTGGTGTTCAGAATCAAAGGGAATCCATGTAATGGAATCAGTGGAATGTTAGAATGCAACAAATCAGACCTCTTCAAGAACAGGAAGTGGACACACATAAGGAAGATCATTGGATTCTACTGGCTTTGTTTTTTGCAGACAAACCTCATTAGAAACTCAGGAACGTGGTGTTATAGTAAGGTAGGTGCTGACCAGCAGCCAGTCCTCTTCATATGCAAGTGGTGGTTTCACAGTTGGTCTCTTGATGCTCACCTGTTTCCATGGCTACAGGAGGGGAAGTTCTTACAATATACCACTGACAAAGAATGAAACAGGCAGTTAGCTGAATGAATTCATATTGAAGGAAACATACTATTCCTCTCACCAATGCACTAACACTATTTATCTCCTCTGGACAGTGCCTGAGATTTGTCATCAGCACTGTAGAGTAAATTTAGCCTGCAGACTGATCAATCAACATGTGGTAAAAGATCCTGTGTGATGGAGTCACAGAATAACACACAAGGTACCAAAACACATACAGTACAGTCACAACGTATCCATTCCCCTTCAGTTTTACACATTTTGTTAAGTTGCAGTAATTCATGTTTCCCTCATAAATAAAAACAACCTGTCTCCCGAGCTGCTTAAGTCTTTTTTACCACTGTTGCATTGAAAGTGTGATCACATACTGTATCACTGCATGGTACGTCAACTGCATAGACAAGGACAGGAAATCCCTCAGTCGGGTCATAAGGTCTGCTGAGAGAATAGTTGGACTTCCACTGCCTCCCCTGGACGACATCTTTAGGATGCGCTGCCTCCGCCGAGCATGTGGGATTTTGAAGGATGAGACTCACCCCGCAAACCATCTCTTCACCCTGCTACCTTCTGGCAGGAGCTACAGGGCCACTACAGCCTGTACCTCCAGACTGCAGAACAGTTTCATACCCAGGGCCATCACAGAACTTAATAATCACACTAACCTCCTTCCCTCCACCTAGCACAACTGAACTTTGGTTGCACAAACAAATTTCGTTTTCTATCTAATGCACAATGACAAATAAAGTCTATTCTATTCTATTCTATTCTATAAATCTATACTCAATACCCCTTATTGACAAAGTGAAAAAATATTTTTTGCAAATCTTTTGAAAAGGAAAAACTGAAATATCACAAATATCACATAAATATTCAGACCCTATGGCCTAAGCCCTGAACCCTGATGGATTTAATGGACATCACCTGGAGAGTGATGAAGTGCAAGGGCTCGGAACGGTATAAATAGGGATGGGGCAGAACTTTTTTTCTACAGACTTTTTGGCAAAGCACATTTATTTTGCAGACTTTTTATATTACATTTTGCAGTTTCTTTTTGGCAAAGACACTTAAGACTGCCTGACGTGTTCCAGGCTCTTGACTTACCGAATGGACGAGAGGTAAGTGTCAAATAATCTATTACTTTTTATGGCGTTTTTTAACCTTTTGTTCACTACTTCCTTGATTTAAAACTAAGCAAAGGAAATGAAAACTGAAGTCTCCCCTTATTCCCCCTGCTGGTATTCACGACAATGCTGTTGAGGTTGTTAAACAGTACCGGTTATCTCTGAACAATGACTAATGACAAGTTCACTTTTGAACCAAGTACTGATGTACCCGTGTGTGCAATTCTACTGGAAGCTCAGGAGTTTCAACACTGACCCCATATTCAGGAGAATCTCTTATTCTCGTTTTATTGAGTGTTTTGTTTGCTGGTTTGGGTCGGTTACCTTGAAAAACAAGTACAGGTTGGAAGGAGTTGTTAGGAATTGACTGTGCAGTAAAATTGCCTTGATGAGCTCTCCCAAGGGTACAGAGTCTGAGGCCCTCTGAGTCTGAGCCAGAGCCCTGACATGAACCAAATTAAATATCTCTGTAGAGACCTGAAAATGGCTGTCCACTGCTTTCCCCGACCAACCTGGCAGAGCTTGAGAGGATCTACAAGGAAAAATTAAGCATGAGGCTGAAGCACAGCAGTGTGTGAAAATGCACTGAATGCTGTCATTCATATAGCATAACAACAACAAAAAAAGGCAACATAAAATATTGTCAACTGAAAAGAGATAGTGGGATGGGAGATATGGGAGAAAATAAACAAGACCAAAGACAATTTGGCTTCAGAACATTATCTGGCGTCAGATAAAACAGACCAAGAAACCATGTGCTTTGGGTGAGAAGGACTAGTATCCATTTACAATAAGCACAAGTTTCCTAAATCCCGAGCAGCATCTACGTGAATGATGGACTTATGTTTTCCAAATGTCTGGGGGCTCATTCCCGGCTAAGGCCTCGGGTACAAGAATGACACATTAATAATCACCAGGTCAGGGTTAAAAGTGACACGTCCGTCATGTGGAAACTCCACTCCAGTGACACCTCCTTAATTTAAGTCCAGTGTCTGTGTTGTGTTCACAGCCTATGTGCTCGACCAACAGCTTAACGCCACGCCATTGAGCCAGAGAGGAGCTAAAATAGAACCGATATCAGGTAGGGCTTCTCTTTTATTTATTTACAGCGTGTTTCCACTCACCACTGTCTGTTCAGCCTACACTTCTGCCTCTATAGAGCTGCATACTAAGGCACATGCCCATTCTCTCTCTCTCTCTCTCTCTCTCTCTCTCTCTCTCACTCTCTCACTCTCTCACTCTCTGCTCTGTAGCTGCAGGGCCCTTCTATTTATAGAAAGGTTCCTCCATGCCCTGCATTTCTGGCATGCTCTCTGGCAGCAGATGACAGGAATCTGGAGTGCATTGTCACTTCTTCCAGCTCCTTCCATGAGATGACAAACCTAGAAATGAACAGAGAATCCGTCCGACCCCGTCCGAATCCGTCTGTCTCTAAGAAAGAAAACTTCTAAGAAACTAGCCTTTGATTTTTACTATTTCACAATTTTTATAGTTCATATTACTCTCAGTCAGCACTGTAATTTACTCTGATTAGGTCAAAGGAGCAATGGTGGGAGCTCTAAATAATGCAAACAAGCTTCTCTGAGCTCATTTCAATCTAGTAGTCGAGCTCCAGCTGAGTGCGTACAACTCAAGGCGAGTCTTTTTATAGGGCCTTTCAGAACCATGACTCACGATTCACTACCCTCTCTCTCTCTCTCTTGCTCTCTCCTATAATGGCCGATTAAATAATTCATTTCTATCCCATCCCATTTCCCCCACCACCAGCTGCCCAACCAATGCGTCAGGGCGGGTCTCCCTCTTTGTGCCGTTGTGCCGACGCCTTGCCATCAGCCGACACTCCTATTGGAGGATTCACCTCCCTCCTCTCTCCCTCTCCCTGCACCAGGCGTAAGTAGGCCAGCTCTCCAAAGGCACCAATTAATGTGATCTAAGGAAGTTCACCCAGGGTGGAGATGACTCGCTGCCTCACGTTGCCCCCCCCAACTCCACCCCCCTGTATATGCCTCTCCACAGGGGCGTGAAACTCAAGAGAGTGCCCAGTGACGTCCACGCTTGGGCACTCTGGCACACTTGTGCCCCACACTGGCGATTTAACTAGCGAGATTCAAAGTAATGTAGAGGCAAATCTTTTTCACACACTTCACGTAGAGCATAAACCCTTGAATACTCCATGAAATTGGTTGCGAAATGTAAAAGGTTATCGTGATTTGTATCCAGATAAACCGCAGCTCCTGGCAACTTGCGGTTGTTTGACACGTTTGACAGACCTCTGACGTCAGAGAGCTCCTGTAACAATATGGCGGCGGCGATGCGTTTCGCCTAGAAGCAGTGGAGGCGGCGTCTACGTATACATGTCTATGTATCAGACTACTAGCAGCACTCTTTCAGGATTCACACGTAGTGTTTCTGACTCTGCCACTTCAGCCAATTAAATTACAGCATCTTGTCTCACAGGCTCGAGGGCGCATTGGAAAACTTAGAAATGTATTTCAAACTCTTCTGGGCGACGAACATTGTATTGATAAAAATACGAATGAGTTTGCAAATACATTGTGAAAAATATATTTTTTCTCAAATTAACAAAATATTGGTAGGGACTTTTTTGTCTTTCCCAAACTTTGGTTGTGACCAGTCCCTACCAACCCTATGCAAACCTACGCCCTTGCTGTTGCTAAGCTATTTGGAGATGAAAAAGAGAAGGGAAAATAGCAAGTACGTTTAAGCTTAGCGGTCTAGCTTGTCAAGTCTATTTAGCGTCTTGCGCTACCATTAGCTCACCGTCATCTGTACCCTGGAGTCAGGCCTGGTTTAATGTTCTTAATGAAATCCACTGCTGCAGAAGGGTCTTCGAATTTGTGTAGTGCTCCATCAGGCAACGTAATTTTCAGCAGGGCAGGGAACAACAACCTGAACTTCACTCCTTTGATAGGATGAAGGAGGCGTTTTGCATCCCCAAACTGTGCGCATTTCTTGGCCACAGCTGTTGTGTAGTCGGGGAAGATCGAGACTCTTTTCTCCTGGTAGCTTAGTGGGAAAACCTCCCTAGCCCGGCGCAGAATACGGCCACGATCCTGGTAGTAGTGTAGGCGAATGATGAACGGTCTGGGTGGTTTGTCTTTGCCGGGCTTTTCGCGCAAACTACGGTGGGCTCTATCCAGGACAGGTTTATGATCAAGACTCAGAATATCCTGCAAAAGCCCAGAGACAAATTCGGTCGGATTAGGGCCCTCCACGTCTTCCAGTATCCCAATCATGCCTCTGATTCACGTCTTTCGTAGCACTCCGAAAGAAGTCAGGTAACTTTTCAATGGAGTTTCAGCGGACGGTTGAGCAGCTGTGTTCTAAAGAATGTTTGTTCAATGTTTGAAGTTCAACGTCTTTGACGAACTATTTCATTGCTTTCTCCGCTTTTTAATACTAATGGTAACAAATAAATTGTAAAGAAAACACACGGTGTGAAGTAGTTTTTTCGTGTTGGCAAGTAGCCGTATAATAAGCGGGATAATGTATATAACGCCGGTCATTGTCGGGAAAATAAGCCCCTTCAGGGTGAAGCATATTTCAGACATAGGTTTCAGAGCATGTGAGCGGAGCGGAGGGTGGAGCGGGTGGTGGAGTGGAGCGGAAGAAATAGGTTGGAGCGGGTTGGAGCGCAGAGTGGTTTTAAATTCAAAGGCCGGAGCGGGGATTTCACTCCGCTCCAGTCCGCTCCGATTTTAACTGCTTCTAGCGGCTTACATGTAGGTGGTTCACGTAGAATAGAATGGGTTTCAATGGGAGCATCCAAGCAACCTGATTGGATAAAACGCGTCACGTGAGACCCTTCAACCCCCAAAGATGACTTGTTAACTGTCCTTGTACTGTTATCACATCTTCTAGTACCTTTTTACGATATTGGAATGAGTTTACGGGTATTTATCTAAGTGTAAACTTTGTCAGTTGTAGCTTTGGGTAATCCTGCAGTTGTAGGCGATTAGCACACAAAACGTTCCTGCAAAGCGATGGGTCTGACGATAACTCAGATTTGTTTACACTTTTATTGGTACAGCAAGATAAACATGACACTTTTCGGTCAAAAACTTGACAGTCATACTGGTTTAGGCCCATTATTATCAGCAGGTTAGGTGATATGACCGTCCGTTTGTCTGCATCATTTCGAGTAACTGAATGAGACTTGACACATGTATCGGTGACATCATTAAATCAAACGCCATATGTCCCAGGGCCCTGGCATAATTACATGAAGGGAAAATGTCAGAAAATAATTTCTCCTAAAAATTTGAGCGGAGCGTGGAGCGATTTCGCCGGAGCGGCAGGAAATTTAAGATGAGCGCGGAGCGGTTTTGAGCGGAGCGCCCTGGCACAACGTTGAGCGGCAGAACGAATGAGCGGACATTCTCCTGAGCGGGGAGCGGGAATTGTGCGGCGCTCCGCTCCGCTCACATGCTCTGATAGGTATAAAAATGGTGACATTTTGGCTCGATTATCTCTGGCGCACAACATTAATATTAGTAAAAGAACTCTAGAAAGAGCTCTTCAGAGGAATCAGCTGTGGCGAAGACGCAATAAGGCAAACATTGGAGAACTAGCCGATTGAATCCATCGCCAATTACAGTCCTCTGGACCTACATTACTCCTCACTCCGCAACATATACCACCAGCGTTCAAAACTTTGGTTCTCCGTGCTTGGACCTAGAGTGGACACTGCATGAAATGTGGGATTTACGACAGTCTTCGACCCTGTGTATTGCCGTAGAATAGAATAGAATAGAAAAGTCTTTATTGTCATTGTATTTACATACAACGAAATTTGGAGTGCTTCTCCTGTTGGTGTGACGAGGGACAACATATAACACAACAACAACATATAACACAACAATATTGCATATCTAAAAACGGTAGGAATAGCATAAAATATATATAAATATTAAGTGTGCAACAAAGCGCCGTGGAATATATTAAAGTACCTATGTATATATAATGATAACAATATATGCAGCAACAGCACACAGCATAACAGAATAATATATATATATACTCATACAATATATACAACACCAGTATACAGAATAAGAAATACAGAAATACAAAGATGGTATGTGTTGTGATGTTCTTGTTATGTGTGTTGTTAAAGGTACCGTATGTAACAATTGTACCTTAAAATAACAGCTTGAAAAAAATTGTGTCGCTACAATGACTTTTAATAGGGCGATTTCCGCCTCCTTCACTGCCATCGTGGGTCTGTACTCAAATTACTACGCTATGTAACTTTCTTGGCGATGCCCGCCGCTCGGGCGGAAGTAGTTCGACCTGCTTTCTGGCTAGCTTATAATAAATTACACGTTCCAATGTCATTACACTTTCTAATGTAAATTCTGAATTTGTAGCTTTTTGGTGTTACAATATTGTATTAGATCGCACGTAGGCGACTCCACATTCAAACACTTAGAAAACATTGTAGGCTCAAAACACGATCGGTATTTCTTCTAAACTAAATGTTGTCATTCTTTTGGTTGAATTAGCATTCATCTCTGATATCACAATGAATAAAACTCTGCAGTCATATTTCTGTAAAATCTTTGAATATTCTTACCTCGGTTGGCATATTCGCTGTTTTCTGATCACGTCTTCACTGACTCCACTCACCGGTATACAAGTGAATGTGTTTTTACGACACTGGAGTAAACGTTAATACTAGTAAAAACCTTTAGGGGGAGCTCCAAGGGAATCCTGCATATTATGCCTTTAATAACCAGACGGAGTGTTCAAAAAAGATGATTTACTGATATGAAGGCAAATATATAACTGTACTGTACACGTACTCGCGGGCTCTGCTCTGCATGAACACTTAACCTGCGCATGCCTGTAGGGGCTCATGCCATACGTCACTTATGTCATCATGTTGTATCTCATAAACATTACATCACTTCTTTTTTTCTTTTCTTTTCAATAGAATAAACATTGGATAAACATTGACATTGAAAGAACTCATTCACTTATTGTATGTATTATCAAGTGTAAACATCAACATTTTTCTCTTTTCTTTTCACATTCAACCTGTGATTAAAAGTCACTTATAGTCTTTGAGGTGCAATGGCAGCTGGCGGTTAATCCTGGATGGATACCTTGGTGTTGCCATCACAACGTTGTCATTGACAGTGTCACTACCGTCACCATCTGGATCTGTTTGAGCGTCTTGGGTTTCAGCATAGATCTTTTTGAAAAAAGAAGAATTCCTTGTTATGGAATGTCCACCTTTAGTCGCTGTGACCATGGAGCCCTTGACCTCTGACACTGTGTATGGCTCACTGTTGTATGGAGGTGTGAGCTTGTTGCGCTTGGGCTGTTGGCAAAGTACTGTGTCTCCAGGGGTCAGTGTGCTCAGCTTGGCGTGGCGGTGTGAGTCGGAGTTGGACTTCATCTTTGCTTTCGCCGCTTTATCACGCTCTCTGATGATGTGATCAGTGCTGTTGTCGCTGGCTATGGTGAGCAGTGGGATTTTGGTGTGTATCTTGCGCTGAAACATCAGCTCTGCTGGTGATGCTTCTGTAGTGCTGTGTGGTGTGGAGCGGTACTCACGGAGGAACGTGTTGAGTCTCTGTTTCCACAGGATGCTCTGAGTCTCTGCCACACCGTCACGTAATGCTTTTCCAAGTGTGCGCATGAAGCGTTCTGCTGTAGCGTTTGCTTGGGGCCAGAGAGGTGTTATTTTCCGATGGTGGAAACCTAGATGTACAGCAAACTTGGAAAACTGTTCGCTGTTAAAAGGGGGGCCATTGTCTGTTTTCAGAACTCTGGGAATGCCAAACATGGAAAACACTTTGTCCAGGACAGGGATAACTGTGTTGGCTGAGACGGATCTGACTATCTCAACAACTGGGTAACGAGTATACTCATCTACGATGACCAATAGGTATTTGCCAGTCTGAAGCGGGCCATAGAAGTCAGCACATATATTATGCCAGGGGGCTTCTGGCATCTCAGACATTCTTAGGGGTTCTGACTGTGTGACAGGTGTGTTGGCTTGACAGGCTAAACAGTTCTTAACAATGGATTCTGCTTTCTGGTCAATGTTAGGAAACCATACCTTTGATCTGAGTAGTGTCTTGGTCTTTACGATACCCTGATGTCCTTCATGGGCTAGCTGGAGTACTCTCTGTTCGAGGGATGCAGGTATGACGATCTTTGTGCCTCGAAGTATGATGTCATCGGAATGAGACACCGTAAGCTCTCCACTGATTTGTCTGAACTTTTTTAATGTCTCATCATGTTTTGTGTGCCATGTGTTGTTTCTGATGTGGGCACAGACCTGCTGCAGGATCGGATCTTTGCGTGTTTCCTCTTTTATCTCCATGAGAGTCATGGCTTTGGGTGTGGCATGATGTGCCAGGAAGTTGACATACTCCTCTGCTACCTTCCCTGCTCTTGTGTTCTCGCCTGCCCGCAGCTGGATGGGGTGACGGGATATGTAGTCGGCAGGGTTTTCTTTGCCTTTCCTGTATTCCACTCTGAGGTCGTAGGGCTGTAGCCTCAGTCCCCATCTCTCGATCCTGGCTGGTGGTTTTGAACAGGGGTTGTTCCATATGATCTCCAGAGCTTTATGGTCTGTGACAAGAGTGAATGGGTTGCCGTACAGATACAAGTGGAAGTGTTCACAACCCCACACGATGGCCAACGCCTCTCTTTCAGTCTGTGAATAGCGTCTCTCTACATCACTGAGAGCACGGCTGGCGTATGCTATGGTACGCCTCTCACCTGATTTATTCTTTTGGTAAAGAATGGCGCCGAGGCCAACTGGGCTGGCGTCTACCACGAGCTCTGTGTCTTTACCTGGATCAAAGTATGACATCACCGTGTTACTGGTCAGGCTGTCCTTGATCGTCTGTAGAGCTCCGGCATGCTCTGGACCCCAGTGCCACGGTGTGTCTTTTCTGGTCAGTTCACGCAGTGGTGCTGAAATGGAAGCAAAGTCTTTAATAAAACGAGAGCAGTAGTTTGCCATGCCGAGCAAGCTTCGGACTTCTGATGGGTCTTGTGGGTCGCCGGCTTCTTGTATGGCAGTAACCTTTTTGGGGTCAGCTGAGATGCCTCCAGCTGAGAAGATGAATCCAAAGAATTCCAGCTTGGATTTGTTAAACTCACACTTCTTCTTGTTGAGTGTAAGCCCTCTTTCCTTTAATCTTTTAAACACAGCTTTGAGACTGTCATCATGCTCTCTTTGTGTGCTTCCATATATGATGATGTCATCACTTAGATTTTTCACACCTTTAATGCCTTGCAGTGTTTGGCAGATGGCATTTTGGAACACCTCAGCTGCTGAAGATATGCCAAAGTTCAGGCGCTTGTAGCGTCTCAAACCAAGGTGTGTGGTGAATGTGGTGATGTACCTGCTGTCCGGGTGGAGCTCGAGCTGATGGTACCCGGCTGTCAGGTCAAGCTTGGAGAAGACCGTAGCTCCATTCAACTCATGGATTACATCATCCATGGTGGGGGTGATGTGTCTTTCACGTTGGATGGCGATGTTTGCCTGTCTCATGTCAACGCAGACTCTCACCTTGTCCGGGTCCTTTGGCTTGGGTGGTGTGACGATCGGGGAAACCCATGGTGTAGGGCCTGTGACCATCTCAATGATGTCCTCTTCCTCAAGCTTTGTCAGCTCCTCTTCGACCTTTTGTCTGACATGAAAGGGAACTCTCCTGTGTGGCTGACATGTTGGCTGAATGTCTTTGTTAATGTGGAGTTTCACTTGAAAGTTTTTCAATTTTCCAATGCCTTGGAACAACTCAGGGTAAGTCTCTACTAACTCATCTGCTACTGTGCCGCTAGTTGGAGAAGACACAGAGTTTACGACTCTGATGAGGCCCAGCTCTTTAGCAGTGTTGTAGCCTAGCAAGGTGCAGCTATCACCCTCCATCACATAGAATTTGGCAACAGTCTTTTTGTGCTCAGTCTCTGTGCTACATGTGAACGCACCAGCTATGGGCAGTGGCTTGGTGCTGCCATACGGAAAAATCTTAATGTTAGCTGATGTGAGCTGTGGGCTTGGTCTCAGGGTACTGAGAACAGTTTCACTTATAATGTTAACTGCAGCTCCTGAGTCAATCAGTGCAGATATTCTTACCCCATTGAGTTTGATGTGCGTCTGTGGCTGTTTAGTGTTGTCGTTGCTGCTGGCAGCAAACACGTAGGCTTCATCGCTGCTGGAGGAGTCTTGCACGTTATCTGTGTTGGTGCTGGTAATGTTGTACACCTTCTTGTGCATTCTCTGACGTCCACCGTTATCTCTGTAGTCTCGACGTTTTGAATCAAAGTCTTTACCTGAGCTTTGTTTGGACCTGCACTGCTTCGCGAAGTGGTTCAGCTTGCTGCATGCTTTGCAGTCCTTTCCTTTAGCGGGGCATTCACCGTCGTGTGGGTATTTCCCTCCGCAATTTCGGCACTGGATGTTGGGCTTGGCTGTCCCGGCACGTCGGCTGGTGGCTGCTCTCCCCTTCTGGTGCACTGCGTTCACTGACACAGCACTCTCTTCCATGCCTGCTGCTTGCTGCTCGGAAAGTTCCATCGATCTCCCGTACTCTAACAGGTCATTTAGGCTTGTTCCTGGCTCTCTAAGCACTCTCCTGCGCAGTCTGGTTGAACTGCAACACTGAATCAACTGTGCCTTAATTTCACTGTCGATGTCTGCAAACTCACAGTTCTTTGCTAGGATGCGTAGTCCCGTGCAATATGTGTCTACATTTTCATTAGGCTGCTGTACTGCTTTTCTAAACATGTATACTTGATACTGCACATTCTTTTTCGGTTCAAAGTACGTGCTTAGCTTCCGCTTAACGTCTGCAAACTTGTCCTGACTAGCAGCTAACGTGTCATAGATATCATGTACGCGCTCGCCTGCTAAGTGCAGTAGCAACGCTTTCTGTCTAGCATCTCCATTGATGTTCATTGCAGTAATGTAGTTGTCAAACCTTTGCAGCCATTTAGTCCAACATGGTCCCACGGAACTTGGTTCGCTCTCGACATCAAAGGCTGGCAGTGCGACTGTGTTTACGAGTGCCATTTTTTTCCTTCTAAAATGTTCTATTAGCCACTCCAGTACCTTAGGCTAGGTTGGCTTGCACGTCTAGCTAGCTGACACTTGTCCTCACGTGTCTTCACCTTAACCGTTAACCGTCCTTCACGTATTTCTTTCTTCCTTTTTCTTTTTTTAGTGCAGTCGACTTCTTCGGTTTTGTCCTCGTCGCCAATGTGATGTTCTTGTTATGTGTGTTGTTAATAACCAGACGGAATGTTCAAAAAAGATGATTTACTGATATGAAGGCAAATATATAACTGTACTGTACACGTACTCGCGGGCTCTGCTCTGCATGAACACTTAACCTGCGCATGCCTGTAGGGGCTCATGCCATACGTCACTTATGTCATCATGTTGTATCTCATAAACATTACATGTGTGACTTGCAGTCAATCAATAAAGTGAGGTTTAGTGCATGACTGTATTTAGTGTTCTGATGGCCGTAGGGAAAAAACTGTTCCTAAGACATGTGGTCCTTGCTCTAAAGGATCTGTACCGTCTGCCTGAAGGTAAGAGAGTAAACAGGTGGTGGCCTGGGTGAGAGGAGTCTTTTAGGATGTTATTGGCCCTGCTAAGGTAGCGGGACCGTGCAATGGATTCCAGGGAGGGCAGGGAGCAGCCAGTGATCTTTTGTGCTGTGTTGATGACCCTTTGGAGGGCTCTTTTGTCTGCTGCAGAGCAACCAGAGTACCACGCCGGGATGCATTACGTCAGTACACTTTCGATAGTGGTGCGGTAGAAGGCCACCATCAATTTACACTCCAGGTTGTTTTTCCTGAGTACTCTCAGGAAGTGTAGTCGCTGCTGTGCTTTTTTTACTGTCACTGAGGTGTTGGCAGACCATGAGAGGTCATCTGTCAGGAGGGCTCCTAAGAACTTGAAGGAGTGGACCTTCTCCACACAGTCCCCGTTGATGTAGAGTGGGGCCGGATCTGCACTTTGCCTTCTGTAGTCCAGAATTAATTCTTTAGTTTTTGTGGTGTTCAGTGAAAGATTGTTGTCTGAGCACCACACTGTCAGTTTCTGAACCTCATCTCTGTACGCTGATTCGTCGTCTTCTGTTATGTGCCCGATCACGGTGGTGTCATCAGCAAATGTAATGATGGTGTTGGTGGGATGGGTTGGAGTACAGTCATGAGTGTACAAGGAGTACAGTAGTGGGCTCAGTACACAGCCTTGTGGAGAGCCAGTGCTAAGCGTGATGGTGGAGGAGATGTGGGAGCCGAGTTTTACAGTTTGTGGGCGGTTAGTGAGGAAGTCCTTTATCCAGGTGCAGATGGAGGGGGAGAGGCCTAGTGCAGTTAATTTGCTTACTAGTATGTCAGGGATGATAGTATTAAAAGCTGAGCTGTAGTCAATGAAGAGCATTCTTATATAGGTTCCACGGAGTTCCAGGTGGTTCAGTGCGGAGTGGAGGGCTACGTCTATGGCATCTTCCGTGGACCTGTTTGCTCTGTAAGCATACTGATGCGGGTCGAATGTGAGGGGAAGGGTTAATTTGATGTGGCGAGAAACCAGTTTCTCAAAGCACTTCATTATTACAGGTGTAAGTGCAATTGGTCTATAGTCATTTAGGCTGTTGATGGCTGGTTTCTTAGGGACGGGGATGATGATAGCTGATTTTAGGCAGGGTGGGATGGTGGCTAGAGCAAGGGAAAGGTTGAAGATCTTGGTGAAGACCCCAGCGAGTTGGTTGGCACAGGCATTGAGTACCTTTCCAGATACTCCGTCAGGGCCAGCGGCTTTTCTGGTACTTACTGATTTGAGCACACATCTCACCTCATGTTCTTGTAGGATGAGAGTGTGGCTGCTGGGGGTTGGTGGAGTCGGTGTAATTGTGGTGGGCCTGTTGACCTCGAAACGGGCAAAGAAATGATTAAGTTCCTCTGCCAGTGAGGCATCAGCGTGGACAGTGCTGGTGTTGCTGTTTTTGTAGTTGGTGATGCTTTGAATTCCCTGCCACACTCTCCTTGGATTGTTATTAGTGAGATGGTCTTCAATTTTCTCCTTGTAAGCCCTCTTGGCATCTTTGATGCCTCTCTTCAGGTTGGCTCTAGCAGTACTGTACAAAGCCTTGTCACCTGATCTGAAGGCGGAGTTCCGCTCCTGGAGTAGGGTCTTGACCTTGCTTGTCATCCAGGGTTTCTGGTTAGGGTACACCCGAATCCTTTTGATTGCAGTTACAGTGTCTGTACAATGGTTGATGTAGGACAGTACAGTTCCTGTGTATTCCTCCAGGTCCTGTTGTTCGAATATGTCCCAAACAGTCTGTTCAAAGCAATCCTGCAGTTGAGAGAGGGCTCCCTCGGGCCAGATTTGTATATGCCGGGATGAGGAGCAGTGAAAGGTGATCTGACTGTCCTACGTGGGGAAGGGGTGTGGCTTTGTAGGCATGTTTTAAGTTGGAGTATACGTGGTCGAGTGTATTCTCCCCTCTGGTAGCACACTTGACATATTGGGTGAACTTAGGAAGTACTGTCTTCAGGGACGCTTGGTTAAAATCACCCGCTATGATGTGAACTCCGTCTGGGTGAGCCTGTTGGTGTTTACTTACGATAGCGTACAGCTGAGTGAGTGCTGCGCTAACGTTGGCATCCGGTGGTATGTAAACAGCTGTTACTATGACAACAGTTAGCTCCCGTGGCAAGTAGAAGGGTCTACACATCGTTGATAACATTTCTAAGTCAGGGGAGCAGTGACTGTCTATGATGTTGCTATGATTAGAAGCCCACATTGGCCCCCCCACCCCTTCCCCTTGGCCAGGCCTAGGTTTTGTTATGTTAATTGAATTGACCTGGATTGAAAACAACTCCTCCCCCCCCCCCCCCCCCCCCGTCACTGCTTCACTGATTTAAAAAACCTAAAAGTCACAGGTTCAATCCCCACTAGTGGCAACCATGGCCCAAGTTGCTTAACGACTGTTAACGACTCTTAATGACTGTTATCAGAGTAAGCCTGACTCTGTATAATTACATGCCAGAAACGAATCTCAAGAACATTAAGGTGAAATAATATATAAGTTAGGAACATTACACATAGCCTAAGTTAAAACTTTTAAACACATACCACCATAAACATGTGAGATAATTCGACAAGAGACATTGAAAGACAGCTAACTCACTGCTTCGTCAAATAAGAGAGATCAACTATATATATATATATACATATTATGGCATGCCGTTCAGGAAATTAACATTTGAATATATATATACAAAACTCTGAATATATATACAAAACTCTGAATATATATACAAAAGTCTGAATATATATACAAAAGTCTGAATATATAAACAAAACTCTGAATATATATACAAAAGTCTGAATGTATATATACTAAAGTCTGAATATATATATACAAAACTCTGAATATATATACAAAAGTCTGAATATATACAAAACTCTGAATATATACAAAAGTCTGAATATACAAAAGTCTGAATATATACGTATACAAAACGAAGTCTGAATATATATACAAAACGAAGTCTGAATATATATACAAAACTCTGAACTCTGAAGCGCTCAATCCGTCTTAGTCCGCCATATTGGATTGAGCGTTTCCAATTAAATCAATGGTACCAAAATGTTTGTAATTACATATGTTCTGCTTCATGAAATACTGTTTTTCTGTTATATTGTTCAATTTTGACATTGATTTCTCACTAGAAATGCAATAATAACACGTTTATTTTGCACTGTTTGACTTCACAAAGGATATTTTTAGAGGCAATTTCTCCATTGACTTGACTGGGATCTTGTCAAAACCTTCGTAATTCCTTGTTTTCTGCTTCATGAAATACTGTTTTTCTGTTATATGGCTAAAATTAAACATTGATTTCTCGCTAAAAATGCAATAATAACACGTTCATTTTGCATCGTTGCATACAAAACTCTGAATATATATACAAAAGTCTGAATATATATATATACAGAAGTCTGAATATATATACAAAAGTCTGAATATATATACAAAACTCTGAATATATATATACAAAAGTCTGAGTATATATACAAAAGTCTGAATATATATACAAAACTCTGAACTCTGAAGCGCTCAATCCGTCTTTGTCCGCCATATTGGATTGAGCGCTTCCTATTAAATCAATGGGACAAAAATGTTTGTAATTACGTATTTTCTGCTTCATGAAATACTGTTTTTCTGTTATATTGTTCAATTTTGTCATTGATTTCTCACTAGAAATGCAATAATAACATGTTTATTTTACACCGTTTGACTTCACGAAGGATATTTTTAGAGGTAATTTTCCATTCACTTGACTGGGGTCTTGCAAAACCTTCGTACTTCCTTGTTTTCTGCTTCATGAAATACTGTTTTTCTGTTATATGGTAGGGTGACCAGACGTGCTCTTTTTCGGACATGTCCTCTTTTTGAGACCTAAAAAATGCGTCAGGCAGGGATTCCCAAATCGTCCGGGATTTGGCCTCGTCGGGTGCTTCACAAAATGTTACATCTGCGATAAAACTAAGGGCAGACAACTTTCTGGAAACACACCCGTGAACAGTGACTAGTTACATTACAATGTAGTACCTTATGTTATTTATACGCTTGGAATGGCCAACCTATCTAGGTCATGGTGAGTATTATTTCTTAGAAGGGAAATAGTCAGTAGCAATCTATTATACAATCTATCACAATTATATGCTTATCCTACATAAACTATGGAAACTATTAAAAAAAACTATTCAATTCAATGAATAATGTCTTATTTTCATTGGTATATGCAATGAGGATTTCTGGGTAATCATTTTTTGTCCAATGTCAAGTCTGTATTGGATCATGTGACGAGAGGAAACGATGTATCCCATTGAAACGTAAAAATGTCCTTCGTTAACTCAAACAATGCAAAATGAAGGTGTTATTATTGCATTTCTAGTGAGAAATCAATGTAAAAATTGAACAATATAACAGAAAAACAGTATTTCATGAAGCAGAAAATACGTAATTACAAACATTTTGGTACCATTGATTTAATAGGAAACGCTCAATCCAATATGGCGGACAAAGACGGATTGAGCGCTTCAGAGTTCAGAGTTTTGTATATACGTATATTCAGACTTCGTTTTGTATATATATTCAGACTTCGTTTTGTATATACTGTATATTCAGAGTTTTGTATATATATTCAGACTTTTGTATATATATATTCAAATGTTAATTTCCTGAACGGCATGCCATAATATATATATATATATATATATATATATATATATATCTGGAAACCACTTACAGATTCCGATTAGCTAAATTTGCGTCTGGATGGAAAGGTGTTATCTTTCCCCATCCCACCCATGCTAAGCCATTTCTAGCATAACATGCGATCTACCGTGGAAAACAGAAGGCAGGCAATTTTTTTAATCAGTTCTCACCACACAACGACGTCTCATCTTTGCTCCTTGAATGTCCAGTGGTGTAGTCCAGTGTATACGCAGGTATACGGAGTATACCCACTTATTTTTCAGTCAGCATTGGGTATACCCACTTCTCAAAACAGGGTGTTTATCCTGTGCTGTATGAATAAATAAAGAGTATACCCACTTCTCCAGGGACCACTACACCACTGTGAATGTCGATATGTAATGGTATGGTGTTATTGAAACTTAGCCTACTACGTGTAAAAAAGACTAGAAATTGAACGTTTATTTTTCGAGTCTAAAGTTTCTAATGTTGCCTCAGGCGCCTTTACGTGAACATAATTAAAACGTCACATAAGTCCACTAAACAATTCCCAATTCGCACGCTCCAGTAACAGAAGAGAAATACCCCAGAGGAGGGAGGAATGATAAACCAGGTACTTGGTCGCACCGACGAGCTAGATCCTTACCAGCAAAGGTGGGTAAGTGGTTAGAAACAGCACCATTAGGTACACAGTGCCACTAACCTGAAGAGCGCAGGTTCGGATCTCGCAAAGCTCGCGTAAGATTTCAAAATCTACCTGAAAAGACACAGGTGAGATATTTACAAGTGGCAAACATGTCCCAAGTTGCAAAATGACTATCACAATATCAGAGTAAGCCCAACTCTGTATAATTACATGCCAAAAGAGGAAGCTCCAGAATATGAGTGGAACAGCCTCGAAAGTAGGCTACATTGCAATCCCCGAACTCTGAAAATGAAAGGCAAAGCAAGAATCGTGAAACCCCCGAAATCAAAACCCTAAAGACAGAACTCTGAAAACGGAAGGCAAATCAAGAAATGTGATAACCCCGGAGCAAAACCCTAAAGACAGAATATTAATTAAATTATCATCGTGTACATTTTAATTTAGTTTTTATGGGGCAATAGCTGTAAATGGGAGGGGATACGTTTTGTCAGTTGAAAGCTGACCTATAGACAGAATCTCATTCCGTCTCATCACAAGACGTTTTAATTCAATTCCTTGTCGTTTTCAACCAATGACTGTCAGCAGGGTGTGTGTGGCTAGACTGCTGACAGTCAATATGCTAATAAGAGCATTTCGCACCTCTGTCAGCGGGAGGTGAGAATGCTAAACACATCAGCCCCCCTCCCATCGCAGGTTCCTTCCCGGGAAATTCCGTCCGTATGCGGCAGACGGATATTTCGGGGGAATGTCCGCGATCAGCCAGGAATGGTGATCATTCGCGGCTGTATCACAGCGTATACGGGCCCGATAATCTTGCTTTTCGTGCAGTGGGAAATGCCGTTTTCACTGCCGTGCAGAAAACTGCATTGCGGCAATGTGTGTGTTCTCCGTCCCGTGATCCAATCTCACTTTCAATGGGCGACCATGTTGCATTACTGAATCAATGAAATACCCCGCTATAAGACGTGGGTTGGTAGTTGAGTGAGCTACATGAATAATGAATATGAAAAATAGGCTATATACAATTAGGCTACAATGACTGGTCTGGTCCTGTTGAGAAGTTATCTCAAAATGAGATAGTATCTCAAAATAATGAGATACTATGTCAAAATAACGAGATACTATCTCAAAATAACGAGATAGTATCATTTCAAAATTATGAGTTGTGACCTGCATTTCTTTTCTTTTACGTGGCGGAAACGGGCTTCCATAAAAATGATCTCGTATTTGCTTCAAATAATGACTTATTCATGAATATTCAATCATTCACAAAAAATGCTATAAATGTAGTCATTATCCAGGACATCTTATTCTCAGGTGCTTTAAGAGTGCAAATAGAACAAGTGTACGACACTCATACTTTAGAGATTAAAAAGCTTACAGCCTCACCTAAGGTATCTATCTATCTCTATCTACTGTATCTATCTATCTATCTTTTATGTGACTGAATCCAATTCATCATTATTTGATTACATAATACACAAACACACATATACACAACACACACTCACAGACACACATGCACACAAGCTCGATTTCTGTCTCTCTCATTCTGTCTCACACACACATACTCACACAGACAATACAGCAAAATCGATTCACAAGGTGAAACAGGACATGATTTGTGCGAGTAGTAACGTTGGCACAAGGACACAATGCTGTTGATTTGCTTTATTCAGATTATCTTGTCATTTGCCATCTTTATCCAGTCTTCGTTTAGCTTTTTGAGTCGACAGCTCGATCAGTTACACACCACAATCTTTGTTTCTAATCACTGGGCTTAGGTTGCAGGGACACTGTTCCTTCAAGCTGCAGTTATACATTTGCAAAACAAATAGCTTTAGATCAAGGTTGCAATAAACAATGTTGTTTTTAGTACTATCACTTGACTGCACTAAACATTCCATTAAAGAGCAAATATATTGCAGAAGGGTTACTTTATTGAGCAGTCGGCTACAGTTTCTACTTTATCTATAATTGCTTTGCTCCATTATCAACTCCTGACATACTTTCCAAACGACTTTGGGCAATAAATAATCAGTGCTCTAACCCACTCTGCATTTATAGACATTAAACAACCCGATTTATTTTCCAGTCCCTTTAAGGAGATCAAAGACCCGTGATTGACAGGCAGAAATGATAAACTATGTCAGGATGTGGGAGGGCAACAAATGGAAAAGAAAACATACAGGAACAACCAAATGAAACTGGATCAAAAATAATCAAATATCAATAACAACGATTAAAAAAAACTAAAACATCATAGGCAGGCCATTTCTGCCATCCACACCCAATGCCAGTAAGTACAACACTGAGCTCGCCCTGTACTGTTAGATGCAGGAGCGTCCTGTGTCTCTCCCTTTGAAAAGAGCCCTGTCACATGATCTAAATCCACTATTTCTGGGCGGAAGGCGAGTACACTGCTTTTGAAAAGATTTGGCAACAGTTAGGTGCCAGATGCTAAAACTGCAAGTAGCTTTAGCAAAAGATGCCCCTAGCAGTCCAAACGATGGGACCGGTTGGCACCGGAGGAAGAGGAGAAGCTGCCTTTGCCCACAAACACTGCAGCTCTATCCAAGCCATCCGTTCCAACTCACACAGGCTCTCTGCATGTCACTCATTGTCTACAGTCCTATCTATCTATCTCTCTCTCTTTTTCTCTAACTCCCTTTTTCCCTTTTTGTCCCTGCTTCTTTCCTTCTATCTCCCATCTATCTATCTGTGTGTCTGTGTGTCTGTGTGTCTGTGTGTCTGTCTGTCTGTCCTATCAATCCATCCATCTACACAGGCAGAGCTAACCAGTAAGTCTTGAGTAAGTCTCATTAACAAGAGAGTACAAAGCTGGACAAAATCACAGAAAAACTTAATGGAGAACGAATAAACAGCACAGAGCATTGAAAATGTACCTTCATGGATGACTACATGACTTACCCATCAGGACAACAGCTGACGTGTGGCTAGGTGAACGTTAGCATGTTTCAATTCATTTTTTATTATCATTATAATTTTTTTTAACAAGACTCACATTTAAGATTTCAGGACACAGAAAAAAAGAAGGCTGGAAAATCATAATAAAAGTATAAGAAATAAAATGGTCCGTGAATGAACACAGAAACACCGATCAGTCTTAAATATCTCATTACATGACGTGACGGTAAAAAACACACACCAAAAATAAAAATTCTAAGAACATTAATCATTAAACGATGTAATCGTGATTACACTGTGACAAACACCAGACAACACATTTCAGCTCACACTGGTGTTGATATTTTTTTTCGTTTTGTCTTTTTATTCTTTTTAAGATTTCTTTTTGTTTCATCAAATCCAAATACAAGAATTGCATGTCACCATAGCAAAATCCATAACAGATTATTTAATGGTCAACCATTACTGTTTTAGTATAGTAACCTTAACCCAACAGAAAAAACAGTCAAAGTAATTTGCAAACAATCCAATAAAACGTAATAAATAGAAAATAATTAAACTGTAATTCTAGCCATTTCATCTTTATATGAATACATAACATCTACTGTTTGAAGTTAATAAAGTCAAGCTATTGTATATAAATACATCACCAGCATGCACGATACTGTAGTAAAGAGAATATTGGAGCAGTAATCATCTCACACTGAGAAACAGTAGAATGGACAAGTGCATTTCTTGTAAATTAAAAAAATAAATCAACACAAAACAAAGAAAAATCACAAACCTCAAAGCTGCTTTAAGATCACCCTTCATTTTCCTTAGCTTGAGCTCTTTTCTCCGATACTATTGTCCACCAATAAAGGCTAATGTTCCAGTAGAATCATGTTCCATGCGGAGTTAAAGGGCTTTAATTTGATGGTTATTGATTATATTTCATGGCAAAACATCAGAATAGTTAAATTGCAGTGGCAATTTGTAACAAAACATTTTTTTTTTTTTACCTCAAATTAGTTTAATTTGTCCAATACTGTGTATAATAATACTAATAACAATACAATTATTTATAATAATAATCCTAATAATAATAATAATGTAGGTTTGAATGTTAAGACGAATTCTGCTATCCTATATAAATAGCTCAGTGGATCATTGCTTTAGACCTATAATACTTGCCATCTACATTGGTTGAGAAGCAATCAACTTTTTGCATGGTAATCATGTAGCTGTGGTTTGATTTGATTAGCTAAGATTAAAGCTTCAAAAAATGACTGACTGAACTGGGAGCCCTTTGGATTCCACATGTCCATATTACATCTGACCCAGGCACCTTTCCTCTAACTAGCTAGGACCATCCTATTATTTTAGCGAGGCAAAGACATTCAAGTTTTTCTTTAACGTATACAATGTGTGTCTGTGTGTGCGTATGTGTGTGTGTGTGTGTGTGTGGGTGTGTGTGTGTGTGTGTGTGTGTATTTGTGTTTTGCTCAAGCTTCGGCCTTTCCTTGGATGTTTTTTAAACGCTACCTTTTCAATCACACAAGTTAAATAAAGCAGCTCCACTTTTTGCACATTTTGCACTACAAGAACAGTCCATACGCCAGTTTGAGGGTGACTATCCACCCTTTGCCACTTGGTATTGACTGACTGACAGACTGACAGACTTCTGTCCTGAAAGTGGTGACTTGGCAAATGTGGCAGATCAAGTAGGGGTTATTTTTTTTTCTCTCACTATTCTAACCGTTCCTATTTTTCTCCTACGATGTATTCTTTTGTTTTTCTTATTTTTTCGTTCACGTCAAAGTCGTGGGAAAATAAAGACTGCAGCCAGAGTCCCACAAGCTTCAAACCTTATATTTTTGATTACTTTTACTTCATTTTTTTTCTTGTTGCTGTTGAAGGTTGTGAGCACGCGTGTTGTGTTTTTTCTTCTTCTTCTTAAACGGCTAGGAAACGAGGAGTTGACCATTTCTTTCCCCTTTTATTCTTTAGTTGTTGCCCTCTCCGCCCTCCTCGTCCTGCTGGTCGCTCGTCCACAGCGTGAGGTTGTCTCGTAGCAGCTGCATGATGAGAGTTGAGTCTTTGTAGGAGTCCTCGTTGAGGGTGTCCAGCTCGGCGATAGCGTCGTCAAAGGCGGTCTTGGCAAGGTGGCAGGCCTGCTCAGGTGCATTCTGGATCTCGTAGTAGAAGACGGAGTAGTTGAGCGCCAGGCCCAGCCGGATGGGGTGGGTGGGCTGCATGTGCTCCTTGCTGATCTCGTGTGCCTCGCTGTAGGACTTCTCGGACGACTCCACCACGGTGGCCTTCTTCTCGCCGGTGGCCACCTCGGCCAGGTAGCGGTAGTAGTCGCCCTTCATCTTCAGGTAGAACACCTTGCTCTCGTGCTGGGTGTCGTTGCAGTTCTTGACCAGGAAGTTGTCCAGTAGGTTGAGCACGTCCTGGCACACGGTCTCCAGCTCCTTCTCGACCTTCTCGCGGTACGCCCGCACCATCTCGATTTTCTTCTCATTGCCGTCGGCCGAGGTCTTCTGCTCGATGCTGGAGATGACGCGCCAGGAAGAACGCCGGGCGCCAACCACGTTCTTGTAGGCCACCGAGAGGAGGTTCCGCTCCTCATTGGACAACGCCTCGTTCAGCTCTGTCACCTGAAGGACGACAGGAAGAAACAAAGGCCACGTTAGATTACTATGAGACACTGCAGAACACCGAACGGAAATGTTTTCACAACAAGGCTGCATCTTCATTGGGAACCATACACAAAGTTGGCTCTGGAAGCAAGATGCTTGGCGTAAACAACTGAAGGGGTAAGTTGGTGGGGTATGGTGAGTCTGCAACACCACCTCTAGTATCACCATGAGATTTAAATCAAACGGTCTTATGTTCAATAGCAACTTTTTTTCAAACTCTCTTTCCTGTCCTACCCCAAAGAAGTTCTACAGCAGCTTCTTGAGCCTCTTTGTTCACAAAGGTGTACCTCCAACTGAAGTGGCCATTTGGGGTCATGGGTTGTGAAACAGACCACATGGTTAGTCTGCACGTTTATTTACCCCTATGCAGAGTCATATCACAGACATTACTACACTGTAAACCCAAACAGTTCTACTAACTTATTAACCTTATGTATTCAGTACTTAAAACCTGGTATTTAGTTGACCCAACTTTAAATGTATTAGTTTTCTGAGCAAGTGAAGACGTTTTAATTGTATTGGAATGTATTTGTTTGAGTACACATTGCCTGATAACTCATATTTTTTTTTTATCTGACGTCATCAACGTCGTTGAGAACACCATTGCAAAGATCTTGTGATGAGAGACGGAGACAGCAGACTTAAGGTTGAGGAGCCGTTTAGTAATCGAGAGGTTGGAAGGTTGCTAGTTCGATTCCCCAATCCTCCTAACCAAGTGTATAAGTGTGAACCCCTAAACTTCTCCTGATCTATAAATGCAAAATCCTTGTAAATCGCTTTGGATAAAAGCGTCTGCTAAATCACAGATGTAAATGTAAATGTACATCTGGCAACACTGGGAAAGCGGTCGACCAATGACAGTTCTCCACAGTAAGAGCTTGAGCAAGAAGTTGGAACGTAAGGGAGATACCCTTTCAAAAACTTGTAAGGGCGTAATAACTAGTTTGTGAAACACAAATGTCCGACGAGGCAAAATCCTGGACGATTTTGGAATAATATGAGTTCAGAGAACTTAAAAATGATGCAAATGATAACAAAAAAAATCAGTACAGCCGATGTATAATTTTTAAGTTAAGTTTACTTAAAAAAAATAATATATGTACATCAAAAGTTTTAAGAACTCTAAACTTGTTCAGGTTCACAGTGTATTCAACCACGTGACACCAACATCATATTGTGTTAAAGGTGTTGTAACTTAATATAGGTTTCAGCAATGGGATAGCACAGGGCCCTCTGACCAACCTATATTGTACCTCAATGCTGAAGAAGGTAAAACGAGTAAATTGTCTTTTTAAAATGAAATCACAATAATTGTCAGATCACTGTTGTCCTCTGCACACTCTTCATCTTCGAGTCAGACACTATTCTATTGGCTAGCAGTCTGTACAATGTTAGTAACCATTGCAACACTACATGGTAGAATCAACAGAACATCACAGTTTTTGTGTTTGTTTGTTGTTGATCACCATGTGTTAGCAAGATAAACCTCTGACGTGTTAGTATACGAAAACAGTGGATAAGCTGATGACAAAGACCTTCATGATGCAAATCAACCATTATCCCTCACATGAACTGTTTTATAGAGATCCAAATAGTGACTTGTGATTGTGAGGACACCCCTACCAGACAGAGCCAAATAGTGAATTGTGATTGTGAGGACACCCCTACCAGACAGAGCCAAATAGTGACTTGTGATTGTGAGGACACCCCTACCAGACAGAGCCAAAAAGCACTTTTATCCCCCTGAGGCTTTTGGTGAACCCAGAATGGACAAAAGAGGGAAAGTGATTAAGCTGCCTTGATTACTTCCTATAAGCTGCTTTCCTCTTGACTGAGATTTCAGCTGAAAAAAAAAAAAAACTGCGCATTTTGGCGATTGCAAGTTGAAATATCCCTGAGTTTTGAGTCTGACACTAAATACAAAGGCAAAATAACCCTAACTCTGGTTATTGGAAATGTACCAAAGCGACTGAGAAAAACTGTAATTTACAGTGCCTTCTATCTGATGAAATGATTGTGCTGAATCTGGCACCTGATAGTATAGCCTGAAACCAAATGGTAAATGTGCAAAAGGTTCTGTGGCTAAATCTGAATCAGCACTAGATTTTTGTGGAAGCTGTGTGTATTTGACAGATTGGGAGTGGGTTTAAAGATGGCTGACTCCCTCTCTCTCTCTTTCTCTCTCTCTCTCTACCCAGTATATCCTTCGGTCCTTCCATTTCTTTGCCATGCTTCATGTGACACTCAAACATACCAATATCTATCCTCCCACACACCTACACATGTCAGATGTCATATTCCCATGTTGTCTGAATAAAAAACATAACACTTAAATACTGCTCCAGTAACCAGCATGATCCTGTCCATAGTAAAGACATAACCTAGTGGTATAACTAAGGCACAAAATGACACGCAACTCATATCAGAACGGCTGGTATAGTGACAGTTCATCAGCACTCTGTGTATTTCAGAGGCTTTTATCTGTCTGGTGCCGGTTATCTGTGAGGTTTGGTTTAACGCCTCCTTTCACCCTCCCTTTCAGCTCTTCCGGAACTTAGGACCTCTACGTCCAGGGGTGGTCAAAGTGCAGTCTATCACTATACCATCTATAGTTTCCATGGAAACAAGACGATCTGCTTTTGTTTGAGTGGACTGATAATCTCCTGCTGCTGCCATAGTGTCTTCGGCACCGAGACAGAGACAGAGACAGAGAGAGAAAGAGAAAGAGAAAGAGAAAGAGAAAGAGAAAGAGAGAGAAAGAGATAGAGAGAGAGAGAGAGAAGTAGACTGAGCCTGTGAAGAAAATGGATGGAGGAGGAGGATGGAAGGGAAGGGAAAGGAGGGGAGGGGAGGGGAGGGGAGGGGAGGGGAGAGGCTCCATGTGTGTGTTCGAAGAGTGTGATGAGTGTGTGATGGGAGGGGAGAGGCTCCATGTGTGTGTTCGAAGAGTGTGATGAGTGTGTGAGGGGAGGGGATGGGAGGGGAGAGGCTCCATGTGTGTGTTCGAAGAGTGTGATGAGTGTGTGAGGAGTGGGGATGGGAGGGGAGAGACTCCATGTGTGTGTTCGTAGAGTGTGATGAGTGTGTGAGGGGAGGGGAGGGGAGGGAGGAAAGGTCCTCAGCCTCCTAGTAGCAGCAGCAGCAGCTGGGCTTACGACAGACGATATTCAGCCACGGACCGATGAATAGCTACTATGAGCCAGCATTTGGCCGCACTGACTACAATCTCAGCTACTTCACTGTCAGCCTTCCATTAAAAAACACTACATGTAGCACAATGGCTGATTTGATTATCCTTTACCTGTCGGTTCAACCTTTTGAACCACTTACTGGCCTTGTTGCAGGTAAAGTGTTTTATCTAGACCAAGTGTCTGACTGGACTATGGACCCACAGCAATGATAGAGATACAAAGGGGAGAACATTTGGTTTTTATGAGGGTTAAGGTCCATTTAACATCACTGTGTGTTTATGGACCATCAGTGCAATACACATTTGAGAGACAGAGGGAGAGCAATAGTTGTGATACAGATAAGTGTGTACTACCAAGAATGATACAGATAAGTGTGTACTACCAAGAATAAAACAGATAAGTGTGTACTACCAAGAATGATACAGATAAGTGTGTACTACCAAGAATGGTGCAAAGTCACATGATATGGTGTGCTAAAGCAATGCACATCACCAAGAAGACATCATGAGAGAGTCAACATGCATATTAGATATCACTCTCTCTCTCTTCTTCTTTATATATACTAGTGCAGTGCCCGTAGGAATCATGCATTCTGTAGTGTTAGCAGACGTAGGTGTAGCTGTTGGGTAGCGTAATAGCAAGACATATTTGCACTCCACATAGGTACAGGTTACACTGAAGTATTATTGTGATGCATGTTTCCTTTTCATTAAGAAATGTTTTAATGTTAGCCTTTTTGGAGATATACCAACAAATAAAGTTTGATATTATGTAGTGGATGCAGTTCAATATAGATGTCAAAGTTGCTGTCTAAACTATAAACTAAATGTCATAAAGAAAGAAATAATTTTAAATGAAGTTATGGTTGAAAAAGGATCACTTCTTTATTGTAAGGGTAAGTGTAGGGTAAGAATGGTCATGCAGCTGGACTCAAATGTAGGTTAATTTTAATGAATGTATGTACTGTGCTGTATGTATGATCCACGTCTCATATCCACAAAGAAATGCTTTTACACACGGTCCGAAATACAAATATAGTTGACATTATGTGTGTGATTCAAAGGTCACAGAGACGATAAATGGACAGTTGGACTCAAATGTAGGTTCATTTTATTGAATGTATGTACTGTACTGTACTGTGTGACTTTGATGATGCTAGCTTTGACAGCCCACTCTCAGACAGATCGTAATCTAATTATGTCCTTACAATGGGAACACAGTTAAAATACTCTGACTGGAGATGGCGTTACTATCCCCCACCCGAATTCAGTGCAGGACTGGGAGGATAACATGACTTACAGCGAGATTAGCGCGTATTTCGTGGACTCCATAGCAACAGACGGGAAAGCAATGGACCATCTGAAAGCCTCCGAGGCTTATCAATAAGCTACCATTTGTACCGGTGTATACTCAAACGATAACCCAACGCAAACGATAGCCTAACGCAAACGATAAAATAGAAATATCTCGCGAACTATGAATTCAGAGAGAGAGTTGTATAGAGTAAAATTCATGCGTTTTGCATATGCCATGAATAAGTGCTGTAATCACAGTTACATTTCAACCATGCTTATGAAATGAGGTTGCCAAGTTGTAAGTCAAATAAGTGCAGAAATTTACTGTAAAAATACGCTATACTAATAAACAATATGAATATTTTGATGGATTACTATTCCCTGTCTGTTAGATGACTGTAGCCTACAACTCTAGACATTACTTTGAAACTTAGTATAAAGAAGCTTATATAAACGAATAGATAAAATCAATCACTGTCTTAAGATTACCTGAGCAAAAGTCTGTATCTGTTCACCAAGAAGAATTTGAATGCCGATGTTGTACCCGATTCAGCACCCCCGTCAGAATATGCACCCCCTTGACGCACCACTCGCTTGCCTAAACAAACGCAGGGGAAAATACTATACTACGATTTCATTATTTGTGAAAGAGATCGAAGAGAAGAACACAAGTGATTACAGTCTTTAGAACTGTTCTAAAGAGTACAAACAACCGATGTTTTTCTATGCAACCCTTGACGCACCACTCGCTTGATCGGAAAGGAAAGCAGTTCGCCTAAATAAACGCATGGAAAAATACTATACTACGATTTCATTATTTGTGAAAGAGATGGAAGAGAAGAACACAAGTGATTACAGTCTTTAGAACTGTTCTAAGAGTACAAACAACCGATGTTTTTCTTTCAAAAACCTCGGATAATAGCGAACGCAAAAGAACACCTTTTTGTTCTGTGGAAATATATAGCCTACCCAAGCCATGACTACAAAATGAATTAATGTAATTTTGAATTAGCAAGTTGAATGTATTTGACACGGTGTTTCACAAGACTAAATAACGAAATGCAGTTTAGGATCTAACAGGAAGTGCAAATAAGCAGAAAGTGCAGAATATGTGCATATGAATGGCAGTGGTATATACTGGGATAGTATAAGATACAGTATGATACTGTACTCTGCTTACTCATACTAGTCCCATGTCTGTACTCTGAAAAGCATTTGATGATCGGATCAACAGAATTCTTTTAAAGGGGGGGGGGGGGGGGGGGGGGGGTGCATATCACGACAGGCCAATTTCATACCATGCAGAATAAGCACCCCCTGTTCAATTCTGCTAGGAAGGTGGCACATGCATGAAACTCACTCTGCCTACTCATACTAGTCCCATGTCTGTACTCTGAAAAGCATTTGATGTTGGGGTCAACAGAATTCTTTTAAAGGGGGGGGGTGCATATCACGACAGGCCTATTTTCACACCGGTCAGAATAAGCACCCCCCTTAAAATAATTCTGTTGACTCCAACATCAAATGCTTTTCAGAGTACAGCCAAGGGACTAGTATGAGTAAGCAGAGTGAGTTTCATGCATGTGACACCTTCCTAGTAGAATTGAACAGGGGGTGCTTATTCTGACTGGTGTGAAAATAGGCCTGTCGTGATATGCACCCCCCCCCTTTAAAAGAATTCTGTTGATCCAATCATCAAATGCTTTTCAGAGTACAGACATGGGACTAGTATGAGTTAGCACAGTGAGTTTCATGCATGTGACACCTTCCTAGTAGAATTGAACAGGGGGGTGCTTATTCTGACTGGTGTGAAAATAGGCCTGTCGTGATATGCACCCCCCCCCTTTAAAAGAATTCTGTTGATCCGATCATCAAATGCTTTTCAGAGTACAGACATGGGACTAGTATGAGTAAACAGAGTACTGTATCATACTGTATCTTATACTATCTCATTATGTATATACCACTGCCATTCATATGCACATATTCTGCACTTTCTGCTTATTTGCACTTCCTGTTAGATACTAAACTGCATTTCGTTATTTAGTCTTGTGAAACACCGTGTCAAATTCATTCAACTTGCTCATTCAAAATTACATTAATTAATTTTGTAGTCATGGCTGGGGTAGGCTATATATTTCCACAGAACAAAAAGGTGTTCTTTTGCGTTCGCTATTATCCGAGGCTTTTGGAAGAAAAACATCGGTTGTTTGTACTCTTTAGAACAGTTCTAAAGACTGTAATCACTTGTGTTCTTCTCTTCCATCTCTTTCACAAGTAATGAAATCGTAGTAGGCTATAGTATTTTTCCATGCGTTTATTTAGGCGAACTGCTTTCCTTTCCGATCAAGCGAGTGGTGCGTCAAGGGGGTGCATAGAAAAACATCGGTTGTTTGTACTCTTTAGAACAGTTCTAAAGACTGTAATCACTTGTGTTCTTCTCTTCCATCTCTTTCACAAATAATGAAATCGTAGTATAGTATTTTTCCCTGCGTTTGTTTAGGCGAACTGCGAGTGGTGCGTCAAGGGGGTGCATATTCTGACGGGGGTGCTGAATCGGGTACAACACCGACCTCCTTATCGTATCCAACACTATTCTGAACTTTGAGTGAAGGCAGGATAGTTTTAATACCGCTAATATTGTTTGTGACGTAATTTGTGACGTAATTTCGGTGCTACGGGAAACGATAACCCATTAGTGCCTACGGGAAACGGTAAAATACAAATATCTCGCAAACTATGAATTCAAAAATCTTCAAAATCAAGGATGCACAGGTTCATGACATGCGTAAGCTACATGCGAAATCTCCTAACTAACGTAACTACCGTCAGGGAGATACGCCCTAGACTGACAGACACACAGAGATTCCTGGATTTATAGATAGATATATATATATATATGTGTGTGTGTGTGTGTGTGTGTGTGTGTGTGAGTGTGTGTATATACGTGTGTGTGTGTGTGTGTGTGTGTGTGTGTGTGTGTGTGTGTGTGTGGGTGTGAGTGCGTGCGTGTATATATATATGTGTGTGTGTGTTTGTGTGTGTGTGTGTATATGTGTGTGTATGTGTGTGTGCATGTATATGTATAGGCATAAAGGTTGATAATGGGTTGATTCCCAACTACGACACAACACACTGTTAACTTGGTGGCACACAGTGACATATTGCAACATTGGTAACTGATTGTCCAACGCCCTTGCTACTCTGTTTGTGTATTCCCATTGGATTTACACTATCTAATCATCAAACCAGATGCTGGCATGATCTGAGTCACCCGCATGCGGTGCTATTCGCTGCATCCGTAAAGCAAAGTGCACCTGAGGGTGGGGTTGTAAGTTTACAACCTCAGGAACAGGTTGCAAAACATGCCTTTGGTTTCCACTGTGGTTAGGGGAATGAGGACCAACAGCGGCTCGGATCACAAAAGAATTCTCTGTTCTTTCATAGAGTATACAGCAACTATCTTGTGATGCAGCCCAACATTTGCCCTGCTATCTACAAAAAGCTTTGTAATTGCTAGAAAGCACAGGCCAGTAATATTTAGTCAACATGGATTGGCACCAAATCAGGGTCTCCTTTTAGGGATAGGGCCTGTGGAATTCATGCTCTCCCTAGTCCACGGACTAGCCCACAAAATATAGTCTGGGCACAAATCTCTCTCTCTCTCTCTCTCTCTCTCTCTCTCTCTTTCTCTCTCTCTCTCTCTCTCTCACTCTCACTCTCTCTATCTATCCCTATTTTCATTAATAAGGTCTATATTCTCGCTAACTCTCTTCCTCTTTCTCTTTCTTGGTCTCCCATTGTCACTCCCGCTAAGCGGATATGACAACCCTTCCCACCAAACACTCCCCAGAGCCCAAGGGCATGGAGAAGGAGTGAACTAGGAGACGGTGCAGGCAGAGGAGTGAATGCGCAGGGGCTGGTGGAAGCAGGGGGGGGGCGGGTTGGGCAAAAGTGGTTTCTGCAATGGGCAAATGCACAAGGAGAGGGGATTCCTGCTTGAAGTACCTCATTGTTGTTATATAACCATTAGTGACTAGAGAATCTTTTTAGCTTTTTTACACTGCAGGAGATTAACATGCACCTAAAAATAACACTCATAAAAGATTAACACTGGAAAACTATGTATCCCAGTGCCTTTAGTGGCGTCAGTAGTTAAACTTCAGGAAGAGAGCTTGTGGCCACATGATGGGTAAGATATGGAGTATCTACCCATGATCTATCTTAGACTTTCGGCTAATGCACAGACAGACCTCTAGTCCGACGGTCAGTCAGTCCAGACGGACTCATCCCTTCGTGGGCCAGAATGGCAGTGGCTGGAGCTTGGGTGCCAGGAAGCAAGATGACATCATAATGAGACGGAATGGAAAACCTCCAGAGTCATTAAGCTGCTTGGCCTTAAACTAAAAATCTTAACTGAGAAAGGAACCTTGCGAGGGGGGTTCTCCTACCGGTACACAAACCAGGGCTATATTTCCAAATTTCGAGCTACTAAATGAGCACTGTCTCTTTTCATTATGTTGGTCGTAACAGTTGGTTGTTGGTTTCAGGAAATGCAGTAAAGGTTTTGCCACAGCAATGTTGTGGGATACATTCTAATATACAAATGGCTCTTAGCCATAGTGCTTAAGGTAGCTTTACAAACTACAGAAACAGAATCAGTCATCAGTCAAATCAAACAACCTGTCACAGGGTTCAGGCACTATTCAAACTAGACAGCAGTTGGAAGGATATCTATCTATAAATCCAGGAATCTCTGTGTGTCTGTCTGTCAGTCTAGGGCGTATCTCCCTGACGGTAGTTATGTTAGTTATGAGATTTCGCATATAGCTTACGCATGTCATGAACCTGTGCATCCTTGATTTTTGAAATCATAGTTCGCGAGATATTTGTATTTTACCGTTTCCCGTAGGCACTAATGGGTTATCGTTTCCCGTAGCACCGAAATGACGTCACAAATTCTGACACAAACAGTATTAGTGGTATTAAAACTATCCTGCCTTCACTAAAAGTTCAGAATAGCGTTGGATACGTTAAAGAGGTCCGCATTCAAATTCTTCTTGGTGAACAGATACAGACTTTTGCTCAGGTAATCTTAAGACAGTGATTGATTTTATCTATTCGTTTATATAAGCTTCTTTATATTAAGTTTCAAAGTAATGTCTAGAGTTGTAGGCTACAGTCATCTAACAGACAGGGAATAGTAATCCACGCGTAATCCAAACGCAAACGATAAAATAGAAATATCTCGCGAACTATGAATTCAGAGAGAAAGTTGTATAGAGTAAAATGTATGCGTTTTGCATATGCCATTAATAAGTGCTGTAATCACAGTTACATTTCAACCATGCTTATGAAATGAGTTTGCCAAGTTGTAAGTCAAATAAGTGCAGAAATGTACTGTAAAAATACGCTATACTAATAAACAATATGAATATTTTGATAAGCCTCGGAGGCTTTCAGATTGTCCATTGCTTTCCCATCTGTTGCTATGGAGTCCACGAAATACGCGCAAATCTCGCTGTAAATTATGTTGGGCCCACGTCGTCATGTTATCCTCCCAGTCCTGCACTGAATTCGGGTGGGGGATAGTAACGCCATTTCCAGTCAGAGTGTTTAAACTGTGTTCCCATTGTAAGGACATAATTAGATTACGATCTGTCTGCGAATGGGCTTTCAAAGCTAGCATCATCGAAGTCATACAGTAGCCTACAGTAGGCTACAGCAGGCTACATACATTCAATAAAATGAACCTACATTTGAGTCCAACTGCATGACCATTCTTACCCTACACTTACCCTTACAATAAAGAAGTGATCCTATTTCAACCATAACTTCATTTTAAATAATTTCTTTCTTTATGACATTTAGTTTATAGTTTAGACAGCAACTTTGACATCTATATTGAACTGCATCCACTACATAATCTCAAACTTTATTTGTTGGTATATCTCCAAAAAGGCTAACATTAAAACATTTCTTAATGAAAAGGAAACATGCATCACAATAATACTTCAGTGTAACCTGTACCTATGTGGAGTGCAAATATGTCTTGCTATTACACTACCCAACACCTACGTCTGCTAACACTACAGAATGCATGATTCCTATGGGCACTGCACTAGTCAATGTAAATAACAAACATTATAATGGCATATTATATTTCGATCATCCAACGATGACAGGGCATAGACTACGAGTCAACACAAAATTCTGCAATTGTGGTGTGTGTGTGTGAGGAGAGAGAGAGCCAGTGGTTATTTGAGTGACTGCAGTGGTGAAGGATACCCTGGAGCTGATGGCCATTTCAGAAGACACACCCCATATGCCCTCTGCAGCATTGAGACGGGCCATGTCTGTCAGGGTGGTCTGCCCTAGTCCAGCCTAGTACCACCCTACCACACCAAATCTTCAAAAACCACCTGCTTTGTCAAGGGAGCTCCTTCCCCCCCGACCCCACCCCACAGACTCTGTAGGAGGCTACAGACAGAACCGAGATTTAAAGGATACCGCAGAGACATAGCTAACTGGAATGTTATTTGCAACTCTGCACTGCCGATAAATTAGCAGGCCTGCCATGAAAATGCCCTGTGGCCATGCCCATCCCTTTATTTGCTGTGCACACATCAAGCTATCAAGGCGTTCGGAAGACTTAGCAGAATGACAAAGCACTTTCTTTTTCAAGCCCACCTTAACGCAGAGCTAATGAACTTAGACTATTTTCATTTTGCGGAGTTGATGAGAAAAAGGCTGGCACCCCTAAAGCGCACCCTGCATTGAACCCTGTCGTACAGCCACTGTGTCATGCTACATTACATTATCACTCTGGTCAGATAGGGCTTCCATTAGTCTTTATTCCAATGATATCTGATTCAGAACGCATAGCCAATGCATACTGAATTATATATGATATGATATATGATAGTTTGAAGTAGTGAGCCTCCGCATGTGAGATGGAGTGCAGACATGAGAGTGTGTGTGTGTGGGGGGGGGGGGGGGGGGGGGGGCGCTACACCCAGCACGTCTGGAGCCCTGCTATTGTATGGCAGCCTACACTGACCCCTCCTAAATCACAGCGGCTCTCAACCTTCATCAGTTTCTCACTGGCTTCCTCAACTGCTTAGCTGATACATTGAACATCTGGATCAGACGAAATGGTGCAGTACGGACACCGCACCTTGGCACACTCTGCGACACGCCTCGGGAAGGGAACCTGCCTTCCTTGGAGGTCGAGGGAGCGAGTGGTTGATGCCAAACGTTATCACATTCGTTAATTTCAAAGACTGCAATATGACAACGATCACCGATGGCCCGGGGTGGATGTCTGCTGCCTCCCACGTTTCACAGTGGGCATCATTACTGACGAACTGTCTCAGAGATACAGCACAACGGCGTGTTTGCTTTATTACAGAACGAAAGCAGAGCGCCCTAAATCGTGCGCTTTATGGGTAGATTTGAGGGCAGTGCACAGCTTGCGTATTTGCATCCTTCACTGTATTAAATCGGAGCTAATAAAGCGTGCTGGAAAGAGCGTGTCTTTAAGAATATCAAGAGTGGGACGCTGCCATTCATTCCCCTGGTGAATTAAAGTATCACTGATTCACGCTGCTGTCTGGTTCACACCACAATACAAGAGCCTGACATAAACGGCACACTATGATTATATACGTCGTGATAATCGGTCACTTCGAAAGCGTGGCTTTTCGTGACGATTAAGGTAAATCTTCATTCTAACTGTGGTGTGATAGCATGTGTTAAAGTCTTATCAGAACACTCGTATGGCCATGCTGCTGAATTAAAAAAGATCTGTCAAAAGGCACCGCCCCAAGATCAAACAGTCTGGATTCGTCCACTTTCCTCGTTAGTTGATTCCCTCTTGTCAAAATGACAACTACTCTCCACCCTATTATTTGGCTCCAATAACTAAAAATAAAAGCAATATATGGTCCGTTTTACAACAAGGAATATTATTATCTCCGTTTTAAAAACTTCATTTCAACCGGTTTGATTAATATTCCCTGGAGGCCCTTTATTATAGACAGACAGTATAGAGAATGGACCTTACTCAAAATAATCTACAATGCACTTAACTTTAATATTAACATCCTTAACAAGACCGACATGAAATGTGGACTGTTAAGTCAATTTCTTAGACAAAAAATGTAATTCATGAATGAAAAAACCGATAACCTATCATGGTGATAAGCAAATTCAACTGAATATCAATGCAGCTAGACATAGTCACATAAAGAATTGTGAAACCGGCGCATAAACGTTTTATAAATTCAGAAATATGATTCAGCTGAACTTACCGATTTCATGGCAGCTGCCATATCGTCATATCGCTCTGCCTGCTCAGCCAGCCTGGCTTTCTGAACCAGCTGCTCGCGATCAACCATTTTAAATGTCTTAAATACAGACGTAAACCTACGTTTTTAAGAGAAAAGGTTGAAGCAGAGATATTAAGCTATTCACTCGGTTCACAGGAAAAAAACAACTGTATCGTCTGGCTGCTGAGGTTTCTCCCTGCTGTCTGCGCGTGCCGACTCCGATGGGATACCCCCTCCCCCTTCGTACACTTTCTCTTCATTGCGTCACCATTAAAGAACAGGCGTGCCTTTGCGTAATGATGTAACAATGCAGCGTCCCTTTTATGGGACGCGGGTGTTAATACTTAGACTGAGGAATTTTGTTAGGCCCTTCATAGAGGTGTTGTAAAGAATATGTGTTGGTGTTCCGACTGTCCAGATTCACGTTGCTGTCCCACCATCTTGTCCAATATGTTTAAAAGTAGCCTCTTATATACTACATGCTGTTTAAGGTTGCCTCTGTACCTGTACTCTGTGCAATGACAATATATTGAATCCAATCCAATCCAATCCAAAGGTTGTAGATACAAAGTTGTATTAAAGGGTAAATAATGAGGAAGTAGGCTTATTTTTGGAGCCAATGAAACTATACTTTGCAAATGTTTTTTGACAGCTGTTTTTTTATTTTCATTTCGTCACTGTTAATTCTGTTTTGTTTATTTGCTCACATGACTATCAACTTATTTCTTCATTGGAATGGACATAGCCTGACTGACCACCTCATGCAGCTATGTTAAGTTGTGGAAACAAAAGTGCATCTCTATTTACAGCCCACGCAACAGACCTGAGCATAACCTACCAACCCCACACACATCCCATCTTTCTTCTTGGCTGAACGGAACATTCGTTCTGAGCAGCTGTTTTGGGATGAGTGATTTATTTATTTATATATTTATATATTTATTTGGCTCCAAAAGAAGGACACCAAATGGTTTTTAGCTGCTGGGCTGCTAGTAATCCGGGCCTCTCATCTGTACGTGGAGCTTACCCAGAGAAAAAATGCCTAAGCCAGAAATCCAACAGACGTCCAACTCGGATGCCAACATAAAGGGCCACCTGGCACAGCATGGGCCTCACTATGCTTACAGTACAGGGGGGCAATATTAGAATAATAAACAGTATTTGAAGGAAATAATCGATTGTATTTGGGGAATATGCTGGCACCATACTACATATGTTGCTTTTAGCTGCACTGTACTTACTTTAAAAAAATAAATAAAATAAAAATAAAAATATTTGCCTTTGAATAGCCTCTCAATTCAAATCACAAGTGACTTAAGGGACATTGTTTTCAACAAAAGGACATTGTGTTGAAATTTTATTTCTTTATTTTTACAAGATACAACTACAGTAAATGTTGAGAAAAACTAAATCCAACAGAAATTCAACAGGAGGCATTCCACATCATGTCAAGGAAGTCACCAGTACTTTTTAATGCAAAAGTCTATATTTGCAATCAAATGTCCCTCACCAGCTTGGCTTTATAACACCTCTGAAATGGTTGGCTTTAGAGAGTGTAGTTGATTTCTATGACGGCTACAATGAAGGAGTCTGACTCTGAACCTGAGAGTTGTTTCACTGTTCCAAAGCCGTTTTGGACACAATCGCCAACAAGACCACGGAGAGGTTTTACTGGCTCTGTAGCATCCTTCCAGGGGTACATTGTAGCACATTTTTAAGCCACAACCACCTTTATGAAATGTTTTCCCAATACCACCGGATACATTTCTAATGGATATTCTCCTCTGAAATTAACAAATAGTTTAGACAACAAACACAACTACAGAAGCCTTAGTGTCACAGACTGATAGTGATAGATGTGTGATGTAAAGTACATACTAGTGAAGTCTCAGACATGAGATTTTTGAGTTGCCACATAGACATCTGAAATGAAATGGAGAGCATAGGCTCAAATAGGACAGAAAGCTCACAGGTAAACACAGTGATTCCTCTACAGGCTCACATGTTGAGATGATGGCCCCCCTCAAACCTGTGGTAACTTCATTCAGTGTAACCTAAAGTCTGTGGAAAGCCATCCATATCAAGCAGGGTACTAAATATATAATGTTTATGCTAACACTCACCAAAGAGAGAAACCAAACCAAAGAGTCCAATGTGCAGTAAAGGGAAAGGGACCAGAATGACTATTTACAGAGAGCAGGTGTTGAAGCTAAAAAGCACACGGAACCAAAAAAAGCTCAAAGCTGAGGAAATGAAAGTGTCTTTGATCAGGAAGCCATCCGGCTCCGGCCTGAAATAAATTAGAGACGAGTCTGAAAAAGAGGCTCGGGCATCATCGTGCAGAAAATCATACTATCTGTCTGTCCATCTGCCCAATGCAAAACAAATGAGAATAAACCTTGACTCTGTGGTTTTCTCTTTCCAACAGAGGCTGGTTATCAACCCCCTGTTTGGTGAAGATGTGTCAGCAAGTTGGGAGAGGTAGGAGGAACCCTTTCATCTACGGACTGAATAATGAATGGCTTTGCTCCAGTGTACCCTCCTCAACCATCAAAGAATGTGGGACGGCACGGCGGACATGTATGCTAAATATTTCAGCATCACGACAGAAAAAACAGAGACAAAGATAGAGGCAGTCTAAAGCTTTGGTTTCTTTTGTTTATCAAAAAATGTATATAGTGTCTTTAATATATATATAATTATATTTATTAATTTATATATTTATAAAGTGCATAATAGGAATATACTGTATATTCATCATATTTAGTGATATATGTTGTTTCGTTTTTGTTAAAATTGTTTGGTCATTTCTTTCTCCTTGAGGGATCAGGGTGAGCTTATTATTTACAAATTGTGTACAAGTCCAGGTGTCAGCGCCCCCTCCTCCGCTCGTTGCTATGACTGTGAGACTGTGGCCCCTGCGGGGCGCAATCACGAGAGCGAGAGCGAGCAGGTGACGCCCGCATCCTCCGAGTGGTCGCAATTGTGGACGTTCCATGCTATGTGGGAGCATTCGTTGAGGGTGGCCTCCGTCCCCGTGCACTTGAGATTGTCCATGACGATGAGACCGGTGCCCGGCCCGAAGTGGGACTGGCCCCTGGCCACCGTGGCCTCGCCGCAGCCCACCTGCCTGCACACCACCTGGGCATCCGGGAGGTCCCAGGCGTCGTCGCACACCGTGCCCCACGCCCCCTGTGAGAAGAGCTCCACACGGCCCTCACACTGGTGCTGGCCTTGGGAAAGCCGTACCAGACCTTGAGAGAAAGAGAGAGAGAGAGACAGAGAGAGAGATAGAGACTGTGTGAGGACTGTGTGAATTCATCATAGGTATGTGTATGAGGTATAGATTCAATCTGGATTTAATAATTATGCTATCTCTAATACGAAGTGTATGAAACCTGGAAAAGGCCATTGGAGGTAATTGTATATGCCCCAACAATTCCTTAGGTAGGGTGAACTGTGATACAGTATTATGCTACCTTCATGTGCTATACTATGCAGAAAAGAAGAAACTGGATATTGGCCTGACTTCTAAATATAATTAAACATTATGTAATGTAAGGTAACATTAGGTTAAGCGAGATGCCAAGTCAATTGACTCTTAAACTCTTAACAAAAGTGAACTTTAATAAGTACATCCTTAAAGGTCTGAGTCTGACAGACATGTGGTAGTTATACAAGTCTAGCTACAGAAGACTCAAGCAAGCAAACTGTCTATACTACATTAGATGAAAAGCACATTGACACTCATATTGAAACCCCTTTACCCTGGAACCTAATATTAACACATGATGGTAAATGCCTGTCTGTTTTCAGTGAGGAACAGAGGGAGGTTTACCCTGTGGAGTCGAGGCCGTGGGCATCCTGGCAGGCCCTGTAGCAGTGGGCATCTTCACAGTCATGCCGAAGTCTCTCCCTACCCCCAGAAACTCAGTGAAGGCTGGGAGCAGGAGATAAAAAAAGATCACTGTCACCTCAAGCTGAATACATAATCCATAAATGATTCTGGCAGACACACAATCACCTCCACTAAATTTGTGATAACATTACATGATTCATTAGAAATTTGTGTTTTTTCTATAAGAAAAAGAAATGTCATTTACAAGTTTGCTCGATGCCTATACCAACTTTGCCAGCTAACCTGAAAACAACCTTTTTTTAATGAGCCTTATACATTGAGCACTTCCATGCATATATTTATTCCTAAGCCTGCCACAGTCACGTGAGCCGCTTTAGCCCAACAGAGCTGAGTCTTTGCCCCGTGGGCTTCTGGTGATGCTGATCCTCCCTGACTGGGCTCTCTATATTTTATGCATTCATGCATTCTGCACTCTCACACAGAGCAGTGACGAACGAGCCAGTGGGTGTGGATGTGGATGTGGGGGTGGGGGTGGGGGTGGGGGGAGATACTCACTGAGTAAAGCATGACTGGAGAGAGTGACTGGGGAGTGAGTCATCACTCAAGAGGACTTACTGTGGCAAACGTGATGGGAAGCGAATGGATGAGTGTGCATGCATTTATGTGTGTGTGTGTGTGTGTGTGTGTGTGTGTGTGTGTGTGTGTGTGTGTGTGCTTACGTGAGCAGATGACTCCAGCGTCCTCGTGGTGGCCACAGTTGTGCTGGAGCCAGCCCAGGTTGAAGCAATCGATGAGCTGGCGCTCGTTGCCGATGCAGTCCACGTTGTCCAGCATGATGGGGCCCGAGCCGTAGCCAAAGTAGGCCAGCTGCTTGGCCGCGATAGGAGGCCCGCAGCCCAGCTGTCGGCACACCACCCGGGCGTTGTCCATGTCCCACTCGTCATCGCACACTGTCCCCCACAGGTTGTTGTGGAACACCTCCACGCGGCCCTTGCAACTACTGTTACCATTTACCACACGGATGGTAGGCTTAGCTGGAGAGCAGGAGGAGCAGGAGGTTAGGTCACTTTCTATAGCCCACATTTACACTTCACAGATTCTAACTGTGGAGGGTAAAACAGCTGCACAGCTGATTTGATCTCTTAGGCCTTGCATTGTAATATAACATTGAATAACATGGACAAGTTTAGTTGTCATTGCGATTGTTTTGTGCAATAGGGGCCTAACTATAGTTGACAGTCTGCACGGATTCACTTACGTTTAGTTGTGGTGCTTACAGTAGTAGTGGTAGTAGTAGCGGTAGTAGGTGGTGTTGCTGTTGATGCTAACTCTGTGTCTGTATCTGTGACTGAGAGAAAAAAAAAGAGTCTGCTATAAACAGATCGACCAAATTAGATCACAACACAAATGAAAAGCCACCACAAGGAAGACACACAAACTGAAAAGAGTATGGATCTTGAAAGGACAGTGATTCATGTGGCCCCCTCTGCTGGTGAATCGGATGCAATGCATCAGTGAAGTTGGTAGGAGAAACTCAGTTGCCTGGCAATGGCTTTTTAACCAAAAGTCCCCCGTTGCTTGGTGATGGGTTTTAAGCATTCACAGAATGTCAGATGGCCGGACACAGCCTTTGCATGCCTTGGCTCATATTTGTGTATTGTATTAGAGATGACTGTGAGCGTTACCTGGAGTTGACCCGTTATGAAGGAATAATCTGGGCATTGTGTCGGTGTTCACAGATGGCACAGGGGTAGTGGACTCTGATCCTTCAGAAAGAGGACAGACAAAGGAAATGCAATGAAAATAATGAAATGATATAAATATATACTTGATCTATTAATTAGGTGGAGAGACACATTGAAGGCATGGTATGTGGCCTGTGAATAAAGCACTGCAAAGCAAGCAAGCATTAAATCTGCTGATCTGTATATCTAGTTTGGGACTCCTTAATAGCAGCAGCGACCCGTAATAGCACTTCATTGAGGGTGGTTTTCATTGCACGTTGGACTGTGTGCTGAAAAGACAGTTAATGGCATCCCCTAACCTGAGCATATGACTCCAGCATCCTCGTGATGGCCACAGTTATGGATCCCCCAGCCCAGGCTGTAGCAGGTATCAAGGTGGCTCTCATAGCCATTGCAGTTTATATTGTCTAGCAGTATCAGCCCGGTTCCATAACCAAAGTAGGCATTAGTGTGAGCGGCCACTCCTTGGCCACATCCAATCTGCTGACACACCACGCCGGCATCTTTTAGGCCCCAGTCGTCATCACAGACCGTTCCCCAGTTGCCTTGGTAATAGATCTCCACCCTTCCCTCGCAGTTGTTCGCTCCTCCGACAAGACGGATGGTACCATCTCCTGTAAGAAAAGGGGTGTCGTCAATCCACCTTTCTGTACTGTCACAATGGATCACAATTAACTTCAACATGTGCTTTTTAAAGTCAGCTTTTCTGTGCTCGAGTGCAAGTGCTTGTCTCATCTGGGCGTTCATTTCTTGTTCATAATCTGATCTCTCTGATGTTCCAGTACGGTACAGGGGGGTTTTTATGGAAAGTTTGAGAATCTCAAATATGTTTTTCCAAGAAGAACCCCCAAACGAAGAAAACAAAAGCATTTCTCAGGTTGCCTGCTGCAGTTTCACCCGGTAAACAAGACTTTACCAAATGTGTCCTCAATATAAAGACTCAGTGACCTGTCTGGATGGTTCCCAGGGGGTGTATGTTACTTTCTTTAGAACCCTTAGCCATACAAGTCAGCTGTGCCTGAGGCATCATAGGAGGGACTGTGGGTCTAGAATAAAGGGATGAGCTTCACAATAGGTGTAGTGTGCATGAGGTATCCTACCGTAACCCTTTGAACTTTTGTTTCAGTAACAAAACACTCAGAATATTGTCATCAGGAACTGTCATGCATACACAGGGTTGTGTCAGGTGTTAAGAAAAAGAGGTGTTCCACTTTAACCCAGAGGTCACTCTGAACACGTGTGGCTGGGCCTCTAAAGACCTAGATACCCAGGGAAGCAATACTACGGATTTCAACACTAGTACTAGAAGTGCTGGTCATCTCAACTCAAGAATCTTTGAAATTTCATCTTGAGAGTCTGATTAATAAGTAAGGTTTCCACTGATCGTTAGCAGCAGCATATCTTTGATTCACCTCAGAGCAGGGGCGAGTTTAGGCTATTTTTAGTGGGGCCATGGCCCCACCGTGAGATAGCTTGGCCCCACCTGGCTCAGCACATTTTAAAAATATTATATTATGCGAAAATCTTGCTCTGCCATCGCGCAATACTTTGGTTGCACTGGCCAATCTGGCAACCTTGTATGTCTGGCAACGCTGCTTCAAACGAGGCTTATGACTCGTCCATCAACTACATTCGACGCGCAGGCCAGTCGAAGAGCCCGCGCAATACATTTTTCAAACTGCGCACATTTTTCACACCGCATAAACGATTTTTTTTTTAGGGTTTAAAAATCTGAGCATCAAAGGGGATGTAGGCTAGGTAATAAACATTTCAAATACTGACATGTCTGACAACCAAGCCGGATGTGCGTTAGAATGTTTTCATACAACATTTCCTTTAGCTCTCTTGCCGGTCTCTGCTCCAGCAGTTATAGGCTACCATGGCGAAAAGAAAGGCAGAGCAGGTGCCCCAGAAAAAGGTCTGCCTAACATTTAAAACATGAGCGGCTACATGAAATAGTCCAAACTGACTAAGGTAGGATAAAACTTTCAGACATATTTAGATATGCTCGGAGGTAAACGCGAAAAGAGTTCGCTAGTGGGAAAACGTGCAGTGAACAAAAGTGACATTATTCTGTTTGTCCTTAAAGTTTGTGAGCACTTGGATGCCCGCTTCCCTGAGCTGAGTGGGCTGCCTTTGAGCCGGACACGTTGGATCGTGCAGTTAGTAGGCTACATTTGATCATGGGCTGAATGACGTGACCAATCTGGCGAAAGGGTTCGAAGCGCTTCTGGAGGAAGCATAATATGCTGTCCCGGGACGCATTTGTCGAATTCAAGTTCATGGTTATTGAGGTGGTCGCTGAAAAGTGAGCATTTTCCAGATCTGGTAGGCCTACAACTTCGACATTTGTGGCACATTCCAAGCATCTAGCGCCGACTGTGAACGCGGTTTAAGTCTAATGAATGCCACTAAGACAAACTCGTGAGGCGAGAAGATTTGAGGTAGAAATTTCCAATATTTTCAATTAGACCTATTAGGCCCTATTCAAAGTGATCTTGATAACTGCAACAACATTTTGACATATGTTTAGTCAGAAAGGTGTGTCTTCCATAGGCCTGCAGACAAGATGAGCCAAACAGCCAGATAGGCCTAGCTCCCGCAATGTAATTCAAATGACATGTTTTGTAGCTTAGTTTGTTGCAAACCACTCCAGTTATTATTTTTTTTTAGAAAGGTTCCCTTTAGGAAAAAGTACACCATAATTACTATATTTATTGTAAAGCACTGCATTAGCATTTTTCTTTCAATGAAGTTCTACTTAAATGTTATACCTGCTGAGAAATGACTAAACACCTTGGATACTTTTATTTTGTGTGTGTATATATATATATATATATATATATATATATATATATATATATATCATTATCATTCATAACCAGTGAACCAGTCATAACCTCCCTAAACCTTATTTCATATCAACCAAAGATCCTTTAAGTTCAACTAAACTGACTGGTAAAACACCATCATTAAAATGTTCCAAAGTCCAGCCATTATAAATATCAACCTTGTAGACATATTGATGTATTTGCTGTCATCTTTTTTGGAAACCTATGGCAAACGCAGGCTCGTGGTCATTTTCGTAAGGTCGCGTGGTTTACGAATTGCTCACAGTGCTGAAATGTGCGCTCAGAATAAAAAATATTTGCTCAGTGCTGAAAACCGGACATTTTGAGATGTTAATGACACATTGGGAAAATCTGACCGATGGTTCTTCCGAAGTAGGTTGCTTAGATACTAGTCACTTAGTTCTTATTACTGTATGTTTTTGTGTGAAGTGAATGGGATGTGAGTGGACAGATCTTTATTCCGCCTTTGTCAGGTATATTTGTCTCAGTCTCTCTGTTACCCATCTCAAGCCAGTCTTTTGAAATGAAGAGTTTAAAATTGACTGTTGCAGGGGGAAACACTACTCAAAGCAAATCTAATACTGCAGCTCGAAAATGTATAAATGAACTAGTTCACCTCATATAGCGAGAAATAATGTGCCTGTGAGCACTGGGGGCTGGGCCCCCCTAAAGACCAGATCCTAAAATCGCCCCTGCCTCAGAGTCATTTCCAGTGACTAAAAACACATAAATTGGGTCAGCCCCTCCAGTACTGTATCTATGGTGGGTAGGACCAAACAGACGCGGCGCAGTTGGGACTTACGTAAGCCAGACTTGCGGCGTAACGGGGTGGTTGCATCCACGAGGGCGCCTCGAGACCCCTGCACGGCCATGCCTGGTCACAAAGAGAGGGCGAGTCAGAGCCAACGCAGCCTTTCCACAATCACGCTCATTCAGTTAGTTCATGTGCCAGTTGCACAGTGCAATGTCAAGGCTTGTTTGACCGGATATTATATACTAGTCCAAATGAAGAACTATGCAACAGCATTCAGGGTCTCCATATTGGGGGGTATATTAGACTATGCACAAGGGTGTCATTCATACTGAGGTTACAGGTGGTATGACTAAGTTATGACTATGGCTATTGTCAAGCTACTTTTCTCAATTCCAGCATTTTAATTCAAAACTTTCCCAGCATTTTCACCTAACATTTGCTTTGTGTACATTCTGTACCTTTGCATGTGATGGCCACGTCTTCGTAGTGGTAGCAGTTGTGGATCCCCCAGCCCAGGCTGCCACACTGAGCCAGGTCCGTCTCGCCACCCTTGCAGTCCACGTTGTCCAGGAGGATGGGTCCGGAGCCCTGGCCGAACCGGGAGCTGCTGCCCACGGCCACCGCCAGCCCGCACTCAAGCTGCCGGCACACCACGTTGGCATCCACCATGTCCCAGTCGTCGTCGCAGACCGTACCCCATGTGTCGTTGAAGTGGATCTCCACGCGACCCTCACACCGGTTCTGCCCATTCACCAGGCGCACTGGTAAGAGTTAATAAGGGTAAGGGTTAATAACACCTAAGGGTTAATTAGAGGGAATATCGGAACGTTATATGTCTAGTCCTTCTTGGCCACTGGGTAATCATTTTACACAGGGAGCCAACTCTCTAACTCTATGCTCGAAAAAAGGAGGAAACATAATCCCTGAAAGGACCAATTTGGCCTATTCTATTTATACAGACATAACCGCCAGCCCGCTTTTTTGTCTATGTGTCAGCGTGTGTGTCTATCTGAGGGATAATATCATTTTGCCATTGTATGTCCTGAATGTTCCGATTCACCAACAATACAGTTACAACCCAGAGGCATCTTGAATGTAACTGTCCTGCCATCTAACGCTGTCTGGAATATGATAGAAAAAAGGGGGGGGGGGGTCAGATTAACATAGCTCTGATATAATGATAGGTAATAGCGAGAAGAATCCTGCAAGAATAGCTCTAATCCCTCCAAGTTAAGGCACAAAATAATACTAAATAAGACACATGACTCCGAGGCCTTGTGTAATGTGGAGGAGGCCGAGCACTGCGAAATAAGTAATTGAGGGGATTA
>NC_137920.1:51373571-51533576 GCF_963457725.1 Sprattus sprattus | reverse complement strand
CGGTTAACTGCATTCTAACCATCTTTGGAAAAGATTATAAAAAATACTGCAAATTAACTGATATAATTTCTATATGTGAATTTTTTTTTAGACAGATGGGGTCCTGTTGGTGACTAACAGAAAAGGCACTGTAAATCAGCTTAACTAAAAGAACAGTGAACACGTTTGATTTCCCTCATTCACCCTAAATAAAGTGGAAAGCCAAGACCAGTTGCCAGTGTATTGTTGTCTTGTGGCTGTTGTTATTGTTATTGTTGCTGTGGCTGCTCAAACTGATCTTTCAACAGGGCTTTTTTGCAGAGTGCGTCAGTATGAGCCATTAGAGCACTCGATGACTTCTGTGAAGTGAATTAAGGTCAAGACATTCCCATGCTCCTATAGACCTCATCTTATAAAGCACAGAGGAACTTGTTTCAGGTTTCACCTTATCACAAAGAAAGCAACAGGGTTTTCCTCAACAGCCATTTTAAAAATATAGGTCAACTCACAGGCTTTTACAAATGTTTTTCACCTAATGCCCAGCCCCAGGCGCCTGAGCATCAATAACACATAGTATACATGTTCACTGGTTTTCTAAGTACATGACGTTTCATAGTCTGTGCTTATATCTTGATATATAATGAGAATCTGAACTCACTGGGTGTGGATCTTCTTGTTACTTTGACATCTTCTGCAGAAAAGGGGAGAAATGTTATTGAATTCATCAGAACTGAAAGTATTTGACACTCAAATGGATTTCCAAACTATTTCCAAAACATCACATGGTTCCAAAACAGAGACAGAGGTGGCCTTGGTGCCTGTGATCTAAAAGCAGGTCCTCCTTTGCACATGACATGCCTCAGGATCCCTCACACTGACATGCCTCACACTGACATGCGTCAAAATGACTCACACTGACATGCATCAAAATGCCTCGCACTGACATGCCTCACACTGACATGCGTCAAAATGACTCACACTGACATGCATCAAAATGCCTCGCACTGACATGCCTCACACTGACATGCGTCAAAATGCCGCACACTGACATGCGTCAAAATGCCTCACACTGACATGCCTCACACTGACATGCCTCGCAAAATGCCTCGCACTGACATGCCTCGCACTGACATGTGTCAAAAGGCCTCACACTGACATGCAGCAAAATGCCTCGCACTGACATGCCTCACACTGACATGTGTCAAAATGCCTCACACTGACATGCATCAAAATGCCTCGCACTGACATGCATCAAAATGCCTCACACTGACATGCGTCAAAATGCTTCACACTGGCATGCCTCACACTGGCATGCCTCGCAAAATGCCTCGCACTGACGTGCCTCGCACTGACATGTGTCAAAAGGCCTCACACTGACATGCGTCAAAATGCCTCACACTGACATGCGTCAAAATGCCTCACACTGACATGCGTCAAAATGCCTCACACTGACATGCGTCAAAATGCCTCACACTGACATGTGTCAAAATACCTCACACTGACATGCGTCAAAATGCCTCACACTGACATGCATCAAAATGCCTCACACTGGCATGCCTCACACTGACATGCGTCAAAATGCCTCACACTGACATGCATCAAAATGCCTCGCACTGACATGCCTCGCACTGACATGTGTCAAAATGCCTCACACTGACATGCACCAAAATGCCTCACACTGACATGCGTCAAAATGCCTCATACTGACATGCGTCAAAATGCCTCACACTGACATGCCTCAAAATGCCTCACACTGACATGTGTCAAAATACCTCACACTGACATGCGTCAAAATGCCTCACACTGACATGCATCAAAATGCCTCACACTGGCATGCCTCGCACTGACATGCGTCAAAATGTCTCACACTGACATGCATCAAAATGCCTCGCACTGACATGCCTCGCACTGACATGTGTCAAAAGGCCTCACACTGACATGCGTCAAAATGCCTCACACTGACATGCACCAAAATGCCTCACACTGACATGCTGAAGAACTGACATGCGTTAAAATGCCTCGCACTGACATGTGTCAAAAGGCCTCACACTGACATGCGTCAAAATGCCTCACACTGACATGCACCAAAATGCCTCACACTGACATGCTGAAGAACTGACATGCGTTAAAATGCCTCACACTGACATGCGTTAAAATGCCTCACACTGACATGCGTCAAAATGCCTCACACTGACATGCATCAAAATGCCTCACACTGACATGCATCAAAATGCCTCACACTGGCAGAATGCCACTCACTGACAGAATGCCTCACACTGACAGAATGCCTCACACTGACATGCATCAAAATGCCTCACACTGACATGAACTCATCACTTAACCTCTTCCACAGAAGTGGCCCACAATGGCAGGGAATAAAAGAGGCTGAGAACACAAAATTCCACGAACTAAAATGTCTGCCTTTGATGCATTTCTGCTCCCACCCATACCCATGAGGACAGCCACGAGGTCATCATTTTCCGAAACACTCGAAAAATCATCACGCTATATCACCACTTTGTAAGTAGTCCTGTCACCTGCATGCAGAGCTATTATATATCAGTCACTGAATTTTCAGCTTCCTAAAAAAAATCAAAATGCAAGCTGTGTACAACAGATGAGCGATCAGAAAGATATTTCATGATTGTACTCAACTACCTTGAAGGTAGGTCCAAGCTCACACACACACACAACACACACACTGTCTCTCTCTCGCCTATCTTTCTTTCACACACACTCAGACACACACTCACAAACACATGCTCACACATGTCACACGCACCATAATCACAGATACAACAAGAATAAGAGAACAGATCTCCCTCTCTCTCTCTCTCTCTCTCTCTCTCTCTCTCTCTCTCTCTCTCTCTCTCCACTCACCATGCTGCAGCAGGACAGTGATGGACAGAAGAATAAGGCAGCCCAGCAGCAAGAGCAGCACACAGGCATCCAGCCTCCGACGCCTGCACATGCAGTCCTGAACACGCATAGCACTCAAAGTTGGGGGATCTGCCAATACACCTGAAACACACACACACACACAAACAAACACACACACACACACACACACACACACAGAAACACACACACACACAGAAACACAGATGAGTTGGTGTCATACTCACATTGCCCAGCAGCATTTTTGTATCATTATCCCCCTAGTATGTAGCTCCTCTGTACCTGTTTTTGTTTGTGTTTTCTCCTTGTTGTTTGTTTGTGTTGCCAGTGTCAGGGGAGGCCTTAGAGCACCCCTCAGCAGTCCCAGCTGCAGTGCCTGACATTTACTATCATCGTAGCCTGCACTGCTGTCAGGGTACTCATTGGATTCTTTTTTTTTTTTTTTTTGCTGGGACAGAGTACCTCTGAAAACCACAACAACAATAACGATAACCAGTCTGAGCCCTGCAGCCAGTTGGGCAGTGGCCTGCGTCAGTATTGATAGTGAGGTGTCAGCAGAGAGAGAGTACAGGACGAGGGAACACAATGTTTTTGAAATATCACGTGATTGGCATGTACACATGTATGCGTATGTATGTTGGTGTGAGTAAGTGAGTGTGTGTGCGTGCATGTGTGTGTGAGTCTGTGTGTGTGTGTGTGAGTGTGTGGGTATGTGTGTGTGCGTGTGTGCATGTGTGTGTGTGTGGGGGTATGTGTGTGTGTGTGTGCGTGCATGTGTGTGTTTTTATGTGTGTGTGTGTGTGTGTACGCGTGTGTGTGTTTGTTTGTGTGTGTGTGTGTTTGTGTGCATGTGTCCTCGCGATCGTGAGTTTGTATCAAACATTGTATGATTGATTGACACCAGCTACACTATGGTGCTCCCTGGGTTGCTGAGGCGTGAAGCCGGCCCATTTCCCCAGGCCTCACTGCCCCCTTCCCTTACACACCCTGCACACACACACACACGCACACACACACACACACACACACACACACACACACACACGCACACACACACACACACACACACACACACACACACACACACACACACACACACACACACCCTGCACACACATATACACACATACACACACACACACACACACGCACACACTACACCATGATGGCCTCAACAGTGGGGGCAGGTGGCAACATGCAAATCAGTGATGGGGAACTTGTCTGCCAACTTCAACTCAAGCACACAAGAATTATTTCACATTCTAACACTGCCATACTGAGCGCAATATTCATCCACTGACATTAGGCAACTTATGCTGTACGTGGTTCTTCGGGTGTTAAAGAGATACCAAACACAAATATGGTACCTAAACATATTGTGTCCTACTCTATACATTTAAATGACAAGGCATTTACTCAAAATGTTTCCTGATTACTTAAGGAACACGATTGGAAAAGAAATCCAACCCACACTCTATGATTGATGTTATCATGAGGACAGTAAACAGGCGTCATTGCACACTGTGTATTATATATACCACGGCAGCCCAGGTTTGAATCATATATTTTTTAATTTGTTAAGATTTGCTGGTACACCTACTCCACATGTTGAATATGAGATGAAGATGGTCACAGGAGGAGTATACTATATTATAATAACAAAAACAACTTAGTAGCTTATAAAGCAATAAAGCAAACTAGAATGCGTTTCGTGAACGAACTGCGAGAGTGTGCTTGCTCTGTTGCGGCCATGACCGAGAGAACAAGTGCCTTGGAATTGGGGCAGGTGTCAGCTCTCCAGCTCTCCCTGCTGGATGAGCATGCACAAATGAGTATGCACAAATGAGTATGCATGAGTGAGTATGCATGAGTGAGTATGCATGAGTGAGTAAACATGAGTGAGTATGCACGAGTGAGTATGCATGAGTGAGTATGCATGAGTGAGTATGCATGAGTGAGTAAACATGAGTGAGTATGCACGAGTGAGTAAACATGAGTGAGTATGCATGAGTGAGTATGCATGAGTGAGTAAACATGAGTGAGTACGCATGAGTGAGTACGCATGAGTGAGTAAACATGAGTGAGTAAACATGAGTGAGTATGCATGAGTAAGTATGCATGAGTGAGTATGCACGAGTGAGTATGCATGAGTGAGTATGCACGAGTGAGTAAACATGAGTGAGTATGCATGAGTGAGTAGAGCCCTGGTATGGAAGGTGTCTCTTAATATTCCTAGTTATACAGTTGAATGGAGAGGGACAGAGAGAGAAGAGGAACCGTGCGCAGGTGTCAGTGAGAGTTGTCAGTGAATCACAGGTGCAAGCCAGTTTAATGAGCCTATTATGATGTCATAATGCCTCAAAGTTCTGCCATGCAAGTCTATGGAGAAAAAAGGTGATGGAAAAAGAGGAATAAAAAAGGAGTGGCAAGGAGTACCGCCACGAAAAGTCATAGCAGCTTGCACCGGATCGGGCCGGACGTTTTGGTGTTTGAACGGCGTCTCTATCTCAATCGGGCGAGGAGTAGTTAGCTGCAAGAAAAACTACTAGAAAAAAAAAATAGTAAAAAACTAAGAACAATAGTGTGCTTCCCTTCGGACAAGCACACTAATAACCAAACAAACAATGACCAAAAAGGAACATTTATCTTTATATTATCTTTATTTATGTTTCTTTTAATATATCAGAAAAGGACTTCAACTGAACTCATATAAAATTAACCTGTTCAGATATCAGGACACATGCATGTGTCCTTCTGTCAAAGTCAAAGAACATTCTGTCCAATTCAGCCTCTAGTCTCTCAGCCAACCACCCTGAGAAAGAACTCTCAAATTTGCCAGATATATGTTGATCTTTGAAACTTTTATAGGGTCCACTGGCCAAGGCACGTTTCAAAGCTAAAAAAAACATCTCCCTCTCTACTTTGAAAGTAATGAAATTGTAGGTGTTCATATGAGAGGGCATTATACTGTCACAGGTGCAACGCTAGGCCAGCCATGCTGCTTCCAAGTACATCTGCTTAAGAATTTGAATTCCTGGGAATTACGGTTGGCAACAGCACGATTGGTTCATTGGCTCTCCTGACCAATCTCATTTCAAAACTGAGGCATTCAGCAGCATGTGATTTTCCAACAAATGTGTTATAAAAATGTCAAGGTCACACTAGAGCACACAAGGTCACACTAGAGCACACAAGGTAACACTAGACCATGCAACACTGCCTGAATAGCAGTCATGAAAACATTTCTGTAACAAATTCTGTAACTTAGTTTTTTACGCAGTACAGGGGGGATTATGAGTGGCTAGGGGCATGTCACTTTTTTCTGTTTTCCCAAAATCCCCTCTGACCTTACCCTGGAATGTGCACCAGTGTGGGGACGATTTTCAGGATCCCAGAGTGGGGAGAGAACTTGATATTCGCCGGCCGGAGATAGTGGACATTCCGAGGCCCGGGGCGCACAAAAAGAGGTCTCTGCTGTCTGTGGTCCCCATCGTCAGGGGCTAAACGCTGCTTCCTGCGAATCTGTCACTGAAATCCTCCGAAAACGCTTAGGCACCTGATGACACCCGAGGGGCGCCTCCTGTCTCCGCTGCTCGGGTCGGAGAGGGGAGCGCAGAGGAGTGGGAAAGGCTGAAGAAACGATGTGGACCACGGAGCTCTGCTACAAAATCAGGCTGTGTGCTCGGGGTGCTTTGGCCTCATATGACAACACTGTCATCAAAGACATTCCTCACACTTCCCACCAAAGAGTGATTCAAAGACTCTTATTGCTACTATAACTACTTCATATTTACATATTTATCTTGGCCAAATAGTATTTTGATGTTCTGGATTATGCCATATGTTGAAACAATCATGCTTAATCAGACCCCAAAAAGCAGGAGTTATATTCATTACTCCCAATCTCTTTATTCTCTGGTATGAGGAGGCTTAGCACAGACACTGCAGGCCTCTGGCTTGGGACCCGTGAGCACGGCACAGGAGAAGGGGCTATTGGCCTCACTGTCATTCCAATTAGGTTCTGGGGAGTTTTTAACACAGGCTGAGCAGCACACTCACTGCAGTAGCCATCCATCTGCGTGCCACCCTCACAAACCGCTCAGAGCTCGGCGGACAAATGGTTCAGTTGTGAGGGATGAAAAATAATCTAGTCCCCAATGTTATGTTTTTCAATACTCCATTCATAGCTGGATGTAGCGTGGATCCGCTGGGGAATAATGTCGCCTTTTGTGTCGGCCCTGCTTCCCCTCCCTCTTCTCTCCTCCCTGCTCAGGGAAATGGCTGAAAGATCTCGGCCCCCACAAAAATAACATCCTTAAAGTCGGAGATAACTCGAGGTATGACACTCTCTCACACATTCTAAGCAAGGGAGAAGAAACTTTTTGCTTTTTTAAATCTTTACTCATTATTTCTGTCAGTCTTTCCCACAGGCCCTTGTCAATCTACCCTGCTTATGAGACCTTTTTTGCATATCTAAGCAATCAACAAAGATAAAAAATACAGCACGGAAATCTTCAGAAATTGCCACCATCTGGCATATATAACGTTTGAGTGCATTATTCTTACATATCTTTTCAAAGTTATTACAACAGCGAAGAAGTTTTGTGAATTCACCTTTACAAAAACAGAAAAAGGTTTGTCATGGGCATTAAGCCTCCTTATACGTCAACAACACTTGACATTACCTTGACATTTGACATATCTTGACATTTTGATATATTTGAAAAAAAAAAAAAAAACGTATTCAGTCAAAACAACAACAAGACTGTTTTAATCCATGCATACACATCCATTAGAATATAAAGTCTGAGTAATCTCTATGTTTCTAAAAATCACAAGCCCCAAAAGCAAAGATATAAGAAAGCTTGAGCAGCATACCTGATCACCAGCTAGAGTGCTTCCTCACAACGCGAAAAAGAGTTAATTTCCGTAAACCGTAAATAACAACCTATTGGTGTGTTCTCCTCAGATTTGGAAGTTCACAGGACAGTTTCCCAACCCTCACAGTAAAGCCTTGAGAGTTTGTGAGGAATTGGGAGGAAAAAAAATACACTCATCCAGCTGTACAAGAACAAAGTCTTTCATCTCCTTCAACCTTCCGTGACTATAAGTACCTGGCCTGCCTCTAAAGTATTACGTATAACAAAAACACAACAGCATTGTATGGTAATGTCCTGTTGCCTTGTATCTGCCTGCTTTGCGTTTAAAAGAATAGGAATAAAGAGGGGAAGAGTTGAAAGCCAACCCTTTACAGGTAGCCTGGCATCTCCAGTTTCAGGGTAGCGCGCACGAAAAGGTGCTGTCTTGTTCATCTAAGGGAGTGTACAGTCACAGGGATATGAGGTGTGGGGGAGGGATTGTGTTGTGTATCAGTGTGGAGGGGTGTGAGATGTGTCATTCTCTCTCTCCCCCCTCCCTTTCTCTCTCTCTCTCTCTCTCTCTCTCTCGCTCTCTCTCTCACGCACACTCTCTGTATCACTGTGTGTGACAGTGAATGCGTGCATACCATAGGTGTGTGAACATCTTTCCCATTTCTGTGATGTTTGTGTGTGTTTAAAAAAGATCACTGCTGCACCCTGCTTCAGTAATGACCCCACTGGACATTACCTCAAGGGCTTGGTTGTCTCATTTCTCCTAGTCGTAATGGAGTATCACCTGCCTAGAACATGTGAGGTGAGCCAGTGGTGCTTCATCAAATCAGAGGCTAACATCTAATTAGCCCATTACCCTTTCTGGATCTTGTAATTGTCATGAGGAGGTGAAGAACAGCTGTCGAGTTACTGATGTACCTGTTGTCTCACATATCCCTAAAGGACAATGTCATTGAGGAGAAAAATGTTGGCTAACTGCAATATTCCTCAGTGGCTACGACAAAAATGTTTATGGATTATCTATAACATGACTAACTAGATTGGTGATAGTAAGACAGTGTTAAACAATATCAGCAACTGTAAATCACTTCATCTGGAAAACTAAAGTGATTTGCATATATAACCCCAGGTTTATTGTCATTGCTGGTTTTCTAATTGAGACTCTAGACCTTCCTTTGTCTGATTCATTATCCTAATCTTCCTGTTACACAGAATAAGGGAGCAAGGGGAGGTAGAAAAGCAGAAATGAACAATGAAAGAAATCGGAGAACTTCTCACACAATTTCAGTTGCTTCCTCACTATAGGATTTTGGTCAAATGTCATCCATATTTTTTGGCAAAAGGACACGTCAACAGATCCATAATGATTTCCTCATCCTCTTTCTAACCACGTGCCAGGGCAGTCTAAACCTACGGATGCTGGTGATGGCCTAAACAGACCTACATTGTACATTCAATCACCAACACAAGTGTAACCCGTCACTCTAAGGATTGATGTCATAAAATTAACAACAAAACAAAATGGAGGTGATCCGATGTCATCCCGGCATTCTTCTGAGCAAGCTGAGCGAGGCCCGCGGCCCCTTCTGAATCAGGCTACGGACTTAATAGCGATGGCCTCCCAAAATGGCTAATCCTGCCTGAGCCACGGAGAAACGTGCAGTCAGCGCCACTCCCATTGTTAGGGTTTCAAGGGCCAATTCAGGGCCTCTTCCTGTGGTGTCAGCCAGCTGAGCGAGCAAGTCAAAATACTCTGATTCTGTTTCAAATGGATAATCCCCGGCAGGAAGCCACAGCAATTGCAGACTTGGAAAACTGAACACCGCCACATTTGGGATAATATAGCCTGGATGGGCCGCAATTTTTTCATGAATCCTTTGCATGAAAGTATACAAATAAATCTGACGTTTAAAAAGTGTTAATTAAAATTGACTGAGAGTACTATTACAGAAATGTATGATAGACCAGTTCATGGATTTGTGCATTTGTACTACCTATACTATACATAAACCTGCTTTTACTTAAGAATACACTTCAACTGTACATAGACCTTTCTACGTTACGGTGCTGTGAACTATTTACTATTTGCTTTTCCCCTTAATTTTGTCCTCTCTCTTTATCTCTCTTCATCACTGTGATTTTGGAGGGGTCCAGACTCCGTGTCTCCCATCGGACGGGAGTGTGAGCCTGGCAGAGTGGTGAGGACACACCATTAGTGGCCTGGCCCTTTTACTCTCCCAACCTGTTTCTCACAAGCAGCCCCTACTGCCAGAAAGTAGGTTACGTAAAAAAAAGATGGAACAAACAAAGGGAAGAGGAGAACAGAAACGGAGCTGATTGTGTTCTGCTGAAGAAACTGGGAAGGTGATACAGGACAACATCCTGGAAATGGAAGCACAGAATTGGGGGGGGGCACTAACTTAAGGGGGGGGGGGGGGGGGGGGGGCACTAACTAATTTTCTTGAATCGAGAGGAAGAATTAAACTGATTAGCACATGCAGAAAGCACCATATTAACTTGATTCTTGGGTCATTTTCGTTTCTTGTCAGTGGTTTTGAGGTGCAGCTTCGGGGACAGCACTAGGGATAGATCTCAGCATTCAGCAGCAGTGGCATCATCAGGAAACTCAGGCTGAAGATACAGCCCCAGGCGGGAAGTGTTGTCTTTCCGAATATCCACACCCATAACTTTTAAGAGGTCATTCTGTAGGTCCATTATGGGTTAGGTGTAATAAAATAGGGTTCTGTAATATAAAGACATGAAAGAATTAGCCAATTTGTTGATTGTATGGTGCAAAAGGTCTGGAGATCGGTACAAGGTTATGTCATACTGCAACAAAGCCAAGTCCCAAATTCTCCAGCTTGATACATATCTTGTCTTGTGACATCCTGTTACTTTTTTCCAAGCAAGACATTATCTTAAAATGGGTCAGGGTATCAATTCCTCTGTACATTTTTCTAAATAGGCCCCATTTTTATGTGTATGCGTATACATATGCGGGGAATTTCCTTCCCAGTTGCACTTCAATAATTGCTTTACACAGTACAATTGCTACCAATAACAAACTACATTTTTAAAAGAGATCTTATTTTCTCCTAAGCTTCTACTAAACATTAAAGAGATTAAAACTAAGATTAAGGCCTACATCTGCTTCTAAGATTTCTATTGGACAAAATTTCTCCTATGGTGAGGAAAGATCTCAACAGGGTCACAAATCACACTCAGTTTTTACCAAATAGTTTATCATCCGTTATCTTTTACTACACTGATCCATAATTGAAACAACAATGATATCACATCTAGGTTTCCTGAGTTTCCTGAGAAGATCTGCTTTTGAGAACTCAAATGTTCCTATATGTATGCAGTATGGAATCCACTCTGAAGTTGTGAAGTCACAAAAGCTTCACAAAAAAAGTTACCTAGCAGCACGAGGTAGTCTTATCTCTGCTTGGTAAATGTTGGCTGAAGTTGCATATCATCTCAAATGTCATTTGTTATCAGAGCACGGCTAAAGGTGTTTATTTTCAGCTCAAAATGCTAAACTGCCAAGTAAAGCTTACATTGCCCTGAACACGCCATGGGAAAGATTCCAGCCCATGAAGAAGATGATCCCAGACCCAAGTGCCCCCCTCTCTGTCAGAGCACCAAGCACTGAGGCCCTGTCTAAACGCATTAAAGATATTTGGGCTGAGAAGAGGTGTCTGATGTACAGGACAAATTATAGAAAGTGTACCTAACCTGTTTTGTTAAGTGCCATATTATATGAAGGATCAAGCAAAGAAAGGTTGTAACTAGATATTTCATCTAATTTTAAACTCATCCCTGGCCTCAATTTACACACAGGTTTCGCAAAGAAAATCTGCAGGTTACTGATTGTAGTGTCAGAGAGTAGTGGCACTATCACCTTATATATATCCTCCACATTATGTATATCACTATATATATATATATATATATATATATATATATATATATATATATATATACATATAGTGTTGATGATGTTGTTGCTGGTGCTGTTGAAGATGGTGACCTTTACAATTATGACCTTTATAATCTTCATCATTATCACTGTTACAATTTACGTAAAATGCTCATCACGTTCACATTTGTCTTGCACACTTTGTGTTTTTTTTTTTTTTTTTACTTTTCTATACAGAGTATCTTTACTGGAAGTTTCAGGCCCTGTTCGTACTAAATGTACTGTTGCACATGAAAGGGCCACATTGTTTATGAAAATTGAAACATGAAACATGATAAAATGTGAATAGTTTTTGTTATATTTAGCTTTTTCTGTTCTTTCTGTAATCACCTACTTACCTATGTTCTTTTTCTGTGTGTGTGTGTGTGTGTGTGTGTGTGTGTGTGTGTGTGTGTGTGTGTGTCTGTGCCTGTGTGTGTGTGTGTGTGTGTGTGTGTGTGTGTGTGTGTGGGGGGGGGGTGTTACATATGGAGAATGGTAAACATATAGCTCAAGAAAGCTGTGCCACCATGGGGTGTGCCAACACTGGCAGGAGCTAATTTTCAGTAAACACATAATTGTTTACATACTGCTCCTAGATGCTCAACACATTTAAAAATAGAAATAATCGTTGATCAGATAAATAGAAGCAAATGTGTTTCTTGGTCGCTAGCTCATGATGTTCATCAAGCTTACCCTGGTTTTACACACTCTCTCGGCCTACCTTACAATGAAAGACTGACTCTCCTGGTCCCTGATGTGTCAAACTCCCTCAAAACTCTCTCCGTATTGATTTCATTGATTGATTTCAAAGTCTTTATGAATACTAATAGGAGCCAATCCATTTTTGGAGCCAGTCTCTATATCATAAACATCTCAAGCAGCAAAATGAATGTCACGCCAGTTCGAGTTCCAGCACCACACCTGCCAGGTCCAGACTGGGCCTCACTATGCTCACTCAGTGATGGACACGTTTGTCTGCTTGTTAAACTGCTGGCTGTTTTTTGACTTAAAACATTTAAATTAAATGACATTGCTTTCTTTTGTGTTTTCAACATTTCCATGTCATTTTTCATTTACTTTCATGTTAGTCCATTTTTACTGTCAATTCCACGTCTAGTTCCCTACTGCCTTCAGCATGCTACTAAAGAAAACAAATCTACCTGCCCGCCTGTTCCACTGCTGAGGTGCAAAGTGTGTGTATTTCACATACAGGTGGGGGCGCCACTAGGCCCCACATTCATTGGATGTGGTGCAGAGAGCACTCAAATGCAAAAAGAATTATAGTATTATTGGAGCTTTAGTAATTTTGTATTGGATTTAAATTACTTCTGTTAATTGGAGATTTATAACAATGCAAAATGTAAAATGTATGCAGGCCTACATTACATTCAGTTATTGTCAGCATTCTGATATGTATGTTACTCTGACCTCAAGCGTTTTACAACAAAGGGATTCTATGCATGGTTCTACACCCAGCCCCTCATACGGCTAAGAGCAGAGGTCACCATTTCCCAATCCCAGGAGATTTGCTCCTGACGTAAAAAGAAACTTAAGTCCTTCCTGAGAGTGAGGATATGTGAAACGACCAGCATTCAATGGTTTTTCTGGACAAAAAAAGAGAGAGAGAAACGACGAGAATAAAGCGTAAACATTTCACCCTTTCATCTTGGTCAGGTGAGTAAACAAGGTATAGATTTAGGTGGAATGGGAGCAACTGTGTTTTTTTCTTTTTTTCTGACAAGCTCAAACTGATGGGGTGAACCAGGGCATAGAGCCAGCGTGAGAAAGAGAAGTAGAGGAGAGAAAAGGAAAAACAGGTGGGAATATCAGATATTACTTTTGATGAAACTTGATATTACTTAGGGGCTAGGGTTCATGAATACTCAGTGGTGACACTCAACACTACTGTGTACTGTATGAAAACATATAGCACAGCAATGGCACAAGTGAAGTCTCAACTGTCACACATCTGAAATAAAAACAGCTGTGGGTGGAGAGGTACCTGTGTCAGTGGAATGTTCTGGGGTAAATAGAAACCAGAGAGCAGCTGTCCCAGAAACAAAGACAAGGGAGATCAGGACAACTGGGTGTGCACTCTTGTGCCAAATTGATCATGGACACTAACAGGTTAATTCTATTTGTGAGGTGTTTTTCTTTTTAAACTTCTCTACACAGCATACCTTTATTGGAACATGTCAGGCCCTGGTGTAACAACATGTCACAGTCCCCTGTTGTTTAAGATGACAAAATGTTATCTGGCTTCTAATTGAAACCTTAAAATCAGGCTGTGACTCAAATCAAAGCCTTTTAGGGGACTGTTAACCCCCTAATAAATGCCCAACTATTCAAATGTGTGTGTACCAAAGGGCACAATAATGACAAGTGAAGCCATTTAAAATGAAGATAGGAGTATTTCTTCTTTTGCTTGATCTTTTGCTCTTTGTACAATTTCTTACTTGATATATTGATTGCAATGCATGAGCACAATGTTATATAAACCTATGAGAACAAGGTTAAGGCCTGGCTCAGATGTCCTGCTAGTAGGTCTGATGCAATACCAGCACACTGTCTTAAACCCAAATTACAATTCTCACAAGCTTTTTAGATCATTTGTTGTTCAGAATGTTACAATATTATTATATTTTTAACCTTAATAAAGGGCTAAACTAGTAGTAGATCAATAAAAGCAACATATACAGGGAATTACTTACATATAGAAACTTATCAGAGGCTCCTTTACAAGTGGAACTAAGGGGAAGAATCAGAGTGATATTTCTGATGCATGGTTGTGATTCCCATCACTTAAATAGTAGCCTACGATCTCTGCTGTGCCATTGTAGATCACATTTTTAGTTATTGTTAAACTGTAGGTATTGTTTAACTTCTAAATTACAAGAACCCATGTGAGCTCATGTGAGCCCATGCGCTTAACCCCGTGTTAGGGGATTTCTCTAGACACTGCTAGTATCATGAACAATTGGCTTAGGCTTGCTGTAGTAAATTAAGTTAAGGTCTGGTGTCTTTTAGAATGCTAGATGTGCAGAAAAGGGAGTTAGACTCTTAGTCGCCATGTAAATGGAGGTCTTCCCTCTTATGAATATTACAATTTGATAATTCTGATTGGAGTTGGCCCAGAGCCAGTAAGAAATGAACAGATAATATTCTAGGATAACTGAGGTCTATATAAAGGGTTACACACTTGTGTATCATTAGAACGACTACGCGGGTCCTTCTCTTATTGTCTTGTCTGTGACAATAAACTAAGCTTCCAGCTCTTTTCAATTATGCCTCTCAAGTCTTTTGATTCCGAAGTAAGACACCAGTACCTAGACTGGCCACTACACCATATCAGAGGTATTTCAGAGTAAGGGGAACCTTAAACTAAATGTAAGCGAAAAGCATTGCCTTAAATATTAATAGTTGAAATTGAAAGTCCTGACATCTAGCAATCTATTTCACGCAGACCAGTAATTAAGTATTTTTTTTGGTCTAGGACTGTTTCTTTTCTTATGTATTTTACACGTGTGTTGTGAATTGTTAGATTCCACACCAAATGCTTATAATCCTGATATTTAGATTTGCACAAATTGTTTTAAATATTTCGTGAATTTCCCTTACTTTGAATACAACTGAGAAAAGGAGGCTTAAACTTATCTTTATTCACTATATCTAAACACAATTAGGCTACTTGCATCTTTATAAATGTTTAAACCAAAACAGATCAAAATCAAATGTTTAGAAAAAGCATTATTATCATTGATGTCAGGCTGGTCAATTCCGGCCAGAACCACAATAAGTGTATCCATGTTGCGTACATAACATGATGGATTCAAATTGGTTTTTTTTTTACTACGTGAAAACATCCTGAACAGTAAACCTTTGTGTCAGGACATTGTCACGACCACAGGTTGGCGCTCTTGTTTAAGCTAATCCACCTTCAGTCATCTTGATGACGGGACGCCTTGAAGTGGGGTCAGCTGGACAGCAGTGCCTGGTGCAACTGGTGTTTAGTAGCCTCCTCCTACGGATGTTGAACGTTCGTTCATTGAAAAAGAATGTACGGCTTTCAGTATTTCCTGACGAAGATTAAATGTTCCTTATTTTAAACTGTTAGTTATAATATCTGAGGGATATCTGAAGCAACCTAATGCTCTAGCTTTTCAAGTTGTGCTACCCTCCCGAGTGTGGGAGGTAAGTGTTTGTTTGTTTGTTGGCTTTCTCACCATGCTTTACCTGACACCTAACAGTAGCTCTCGTCCATGTGCATCTTCCACTCAACTGAATTAAGGCAAGCTGTTAAAAATGACGCATTACATCTTCAGCATGCAAGTACGTTTAGGAACAGTAGTCGCTGTGGAACGTTTCGAGGAATCCTCTTAAAACCCCGAGATGAGGCTAGGTGCCCAGCTAGCCACATTAGCTTTATCCTCTACCCAAGCTGTTATCCGCGAGACATTTTACAGTTACTTCGGCTGATGGACGTGTTTGGAGGTGTTGACCTGTTAAGCTAATTACAGTGTCTTTGTTACAGTATTCAGACACCATTTGGTTGTCTACCATTTTAGAGAGTTGAACCGTGTAGACTAGAGTAACTCAGACTTGTTTACCAAGAGTTAACACACAAGTTACAGTGTTTCCATACTGATGGCAACTCGGTCCCATTTCGTTCTCAGGATGGTTTAAGGTAAACCTTGCACATCAGTGTCCATAGCCTAGGTGAGGTGATATGTTTCGTTTGCAAGGCTGCATCTGAAAGTCTAATATCTAGGTAACTAGTGTAAGACCCATGAACAGGAGCGGTGATGTACCCTGCTCTTGGTTGGTTGGTATTGTTATCATTATGCTCAGTTGTGCACAGCTGTCTCAATTTTGAGTGATATTCATTGTATGAATGAACCGCAAGCAATTCATTACTTGACACAGTTAATGCCCATGGTTGTTTTTTTCATTTTACAATATCACAATGCTGGAAGTCCATTATACTGTCAATGTGTCTCCATGTCTCCACTGCTCCTCCTGACATTCATTCATCTCTGCTCTTTTCAGTGCCACATCATTCTACTACTGCATGCATGTGTTTGCATTTCACTCCCATAACCCTTTGCATGAGTTCCATTCCTCCATCTGTTTGCATGCCTGCCGCCTGAGACCGAGTGAGCCGCTCTCTTCAGTGCGTTGGCCTCCAATGTGTAAGGCCTCAAGCGTGGGAGCACAATGGGAAAGGACAAGGGTAACTCTGTGATTTTCTCCTCCAAGAGAGGCTCAAGGTGCGGCACGCGCTCCTGCGCCAGTCCTGGCGAGGCCGAGCGCGAGATCGAGAGGCTCCGCAGCGCCTTGGAGGTGGAGAGGTGCCGCAACAAGCAGGCCTACAGGAAGTACTCCCTGGAGCTGCGGCGTGTGCGCGAGGAGGGGCGGCACGAACGGGAGCGCGCCCTGCGGGAGCTGACCTCCAGGCAGGAGCGGCAGAAGGCCCTGGAGCTGCAGCAGCAGCGCGAGGCCCTGGGCAGGGAGCGCGCCTCTGAGTTCAGGCAGCTGCGCCACGTGAGGGACCGCGAGAGGGAGCGCAGCAACGTCACCTTCAGGCAGGTCCGGGAACTGCAGCGGCTCCTAGCCGAGGAGCTTGGTGGCGGCACCGGTTTGGGCAAGCTCGACCCTCAGGCCGTGAAGGGTCTGCTGTGCGGCCAAGGCAGCGGTGCCATCTACCGCAAGCTGGAAGAGCTGCTGGCAAGGCTACATGGGCAGGCGAGCGGGGAGCAGGCGGTGCTCCTGCAGGGCCTGCGCCAGGAGCTGGAGCTGGACAAGAGCCGCCTCATCTGCCACCTGCTAGAGAAGCACGGGCATCCTCAGGCCCCCAAGGTGGCCTCGACTCCGACCCCAGCGCCCAGGCGCCGCGCGGCCAGCTGTGTGCACCTGCCCTCCCGCTCTGTCTCACAGGGGAACCAAGGCGCTCCCGGCAACCCTGGAGCCCCCCTGTCTCGTGCCAGGTCTCAGTCCCAGAAGGCCCAGCGGTCTTCTCAGCAGGGGCCCCTGAGGAAGAGGAGCAGGAGCGGGCGCAGGAGCGCTGCACCCCTGGGGAAGCCGCAGCGCTGCTCCAGTCCTGTGGAGAGCCAGGCGATCCCCTCTCAGCCCTCTCCCCATGCAGACTGGGAGGTGAGGCCCGCCTCCTCCTCTTCCTCCTCCCCATCGGACCGGTCCCCTACGCCGGACAACTCAACCCCGTCCAGATGCTCAGAGGAGGACATGGTGAGCTCCTTCCCAGCCCTCACATTGACATGTAGTTCAGGCTTGTTTTGGTGGAAAACTTTGTTGCATAGCAACCCCCATGCACTAAGTATCCAAATAGAGCCTATTTCTGTCATCCAGTTTAAACCATAGAATATCAGCCTGGGCTTCCTTCTTTTGTCTTCAAAACAAGTTCAGTGTTCACTTCCTTTATGATTAACAGTCTAGCTTCAGGGAAGGATGTCGTTAACATAAACTAAAAAATGCAATCTTGCAGCTTTAGCCCTATACAGAAGGGCCAGTGCCACCCAATATATTCTGTTCTGGAAGGGATTCATGGAGGAAGTGGGAAGAGATGGGGCTTGCACTTAGAAGTAAATTCCTTGAGGATTTTACCTTGTTTTTTAGAGTTCAGGGGAATTCTGCAACTGCTGTTAAGAGCTGACATTGCCCATTCTCTATCCCTGCTTGGTTTGAAATAGCTCCCCAAAATTTGAAAGTGAGCTCTTTGTGCTGTAACATCCTAATCATAGCGTCCGTATGTGGTTGGGAGTGTTGTAGAGTCATGTCATATTTGCCAAACCAGATGAGACGGAGAGCAGTTTTCTGGAGCAGGGTGCACTCTCCTAAAATGCTTTGCTGTAGCGTTATGGACAGGCCAAATCTAGACAGATGTTTCTGTCCTGCTCAGAAAGAAAGAAAAGGGATGGTTAGTGCCCAATATTACAGTTACCCCCCTTTACCCTTATCGGTGTTGGACTGAGGGACCTGATGATGGCAGTGTATCATAAAAAATGTCAAAAGGCAAAGCACCTGGCTGGTATTTCCTGACTGTCTGAATATCCAGCTCTTATATTGGCTGTAAGAAGCTGGCTTACTGACACATCCTGTGTTATTATCTCCAAACATTTCATTATCATAACATTTCATTATTCATAATCAGATTTCTTTTCAGAATCAGAATTAATTGCACAAAGCGTAAGGCCACGAAGAACCTTAAGACCATTAAGCCGGTATGAAGCTGTCTAATCCATGATAAAGTGAAAGCAGAGTGTCTGACTTGTAGGACCCCCTCTTTGTGCTGTCACAGCGTCTGTTAGCTCCCTACCCGCTTAATAAATAATGGATCACACCATTGCAAACTAGAGAATAGCAACCCTCTGGCTGCTCTGTCTTTGGCTCCCTTAATGGCTGTCATTAATTTTTGAGGGGAAATTGCCATTTCCATTTGTGTCAGTTCAAAATGTTAGATTTGTGCTTTTACTTGGGAGTATTTTTGATTGCCGGGTTTTGTTTTGTATTGTTTGTTTGTTTTGGAAAATAACGACTTTAATCAAATGTTTAGCCATTATGCTATAGTATTTGACATGTTTATGCTTATCAGTGATTTGCATGCTTTACACCAAGCACGCGGTACAGTATTTGGACCCCCTGGGTTGAGGTTAATGTGAATCCCTGTGGCTTCCATACAACTGTCTTGCTTCCCATTATGCAAATGAAGACCACCCCAGTCCCACAGCCGTAACATGAGCACGGAGGCATGACTTCCCTTCAGAAGAGTGCACAGGCCAGTTTTTCACTCATTGTTCTTCTCCAAACGAAGAGAATCTTTTCAGTTTTCCTGGAGAGGACAAGCTGGTTTTCTTGCTCAGTTGGACCACATAAGCAGTGTCTTGTCCCAGCTAACACATCTTGTGGTGGTGGTGGGGGCAGCATGTGCATGTCTGTTTATCCTGTCTAGTCTGTGGCCTTAGCTATTTGAAGCTGAGGGGTATTTGTGGCCTCCGAGCCCTCCTGTCAGTGGCTGTAATTGAACTGCGGTTGTGAATGGTGATACTGAAGAGTCAGCTGACATGCAGAAGGACCTGCCATCCTCACAACCTCTTCTCTCCAAGCCACGCTGTCTTTATGTTTGTGTTTTACACTCAGGCAGAAAGACTAGGCATTTTCACAACCACTTCTCTCCAAGCCACGCTGTCTTCATGTTTGTGTTCAACGCTTCTGCAATCTCTGTCTGCTTCTCTTTTGCTGATGCGTGCCCTTTTTCCCGTTGGATCCCTTTTAGTGTCTGAATGCTAAAATGAGGGGGTGCTTTCCCTATATGTAGTAGGATTACGCTTAAAAGTCCCCCATAATGGGATATCTGTGTCCTAAGAGGTTGTGTTTGAAATGCACAGCTGTCTCTCCAGCCATGATGCCTTCCGCCATTCCCAGGGAGCATTTTTAGATTCGATGGTGATTGCCTCTACCTCCACACACACACACACACACACACACGCCCACAACTCGTTCCTCTGCCTGTTCCTCTGCCTGTTCCAGTGTTTGTCTGTGTTTGACCCTCGCTGCCCTCCGCCCTGCCCACATGTCCAGCATGCCTCTGGTCCATGCAGGCTGCCTCAGTTCTGGCCCAGGCACAGGTGGGTCAACACTCCGGCTTCTGAAACACCCCCGTCACATTCCCTGTGTGGGCTGTTCCTCCTACCGCAGCACACTAAATCATGGGGTTCCTACGGAAAAGACAGCCTCTCATGGCTGACGGGGCATATTTATTTCATGTCATTGGGATGGGCAGGAAGTTGATATGACGGTTTTACAAAACTTTTCCAAATATATAATGTTATGATCTTGTCTGTCAAGTATTACAATTTTATCTTTTCATTGTTTTGGTTTCACTTGTTCTAGATACTATTGGTAAGCTATCAGGGTTATAAAATCATTATAGTATTATGCTCAATGCTTCAATTGCAGTGAGAAGTCTGTTTTTTTCCTAGGCAGATGGATAGAATGAATCATTTTTCTCATTAGATAAAACGACTTCTGTGTTTTGCCAAGGGGATTTCACTTCAGTCAAAAAAGTTAACGGATTTGTAATAAATTGGATTCTATTTTCGTCTGTTACTCAGCATATTGCAGATAATAAGATCACTATAATCATACTGTTCCCAGCATTATAAATGTTCCCTGAACAGTAAGGCATTTAACAAGTGACTTTTGTGCAATTTGAGTCATCTTTGTTTACTTCTTCAATGAGATTTCAAACGATGAAATGGGAGTGTGTGACCTTATCACTGCCTCAGGCTTATGGAATCTGATCAATGCCATACATAATTTGTAATCTGTAATATAGATTTTGTATCTGTAATATAGATTTAGTATCTGTGAAACCATCTACACTTTCAAAACCTATCTACAGATACGGATTTCAAATACGAAATGTATCTACACTTTCAAAAACTATCTACACTTTCAAAAACTATCTACACTTTCAAAAACTATCTTCACTTTCAAAATGTGTTTACAGATACAGATTTCAAATACGAAATGTATCTACACTTTCAAAAACTATCTACACTTTCAAAAACTATCTTCACTTTCAAAATCTATCTGCAGATACGGATTTCAGTTACGCATTACGGATTTCTGTTACGAATTACAAAATCTTTTTGGCACTGTTTTTACAGCCTTTCAAAAGAGCCAATCAGCGCTTTTGGCAGATTTTCTAAAGCGCCAATCAACACATTGTATACTGTACTGACTAGCCAATCAGCGCTAGCTTGCTGGCAACTACTGGCCCGCTCATTATTCAATAGTTATAACCTAAATCTGCCACCGCTCTGCCTAGGGAGAGATCTGGGGTCTCCCCCTCACGGTTTGAATACAATTCGGTGTACGAACGCCGTGGGGGAAGTTAAACAAGCATGCCTTATGTCTGGCCCAAAGGGCTGATGAACACCTGTACTATTAAGTTAATCGTAGGCTCTGGCGATTCAGAGATCGCTTGGCTGCAGAACGCATTGTGACGAAGACTCCAGCTTGCTGCCTCATATATCTCTTCCACTGAGACGCTAGAAAACTCGCTTCCACAAAAAATACACAATAAAGCGTTTTCAAGGACTTCAGAAAATGGTTACAAATAGCCTACCCCAAAGTGCCATGAAAAGAAACGAAAATGACATTGCAAGGTGGTTTTGAAATCAGGCTGGTCATTATCCAGTTGTTGAGGATGCATATGCACTTAACGGTATACCCCCACCATTACTTTGCATGTGTCTGGAGAACAACACAATAGTAGCCTGGATACCAGCCTGAACTCCGCCCACAAAATTTTTGGTCTGGAGATTCAGTCTGGAGTCGAGTTAGTTGGGAGGGTTTAAACGGCCCCGAAAAGTGATCTGACCATTCAAATTGTAAGGGCGGGCTTTATACGTTGATGGACAGATATAGAGAGAATACCGGTATACATCGAACAAAGATGGCGCCGTCTCGGAAGCTTAGTGGGACATATTTTATATGATTTAAGCTATCTACACGACTTTTATATGTCTACATTGACTCGGTTAGTTGTGTATACGCAAAACGAGTGTTGCCCAGGATTATGGGTCTTAACTGAAGCACTCTAGAGCATTATTGATAGGTTATGCTAACGCGTAGAAAAAAAAACCATTCAAACGAATGGTAGCTTCTAGCCTTGAGTGCTAATTAAGTAACATCAACAGATATGACAGCGCATTCATTTTGAAAGAGGAACAGAGAAACGCGATCAAGGCATTTGTCGATTGAAAAGATGTTTTTGCCGTCCTTCCTACGGGATCAGGTAAAAGTTTAATCTATCAGATGGAAATACTACGTTGCTCTGATTGGTTCTAGGTATCCAATTCAGCGAAGAGGAATTTTCTTTCCTGGTTCGTTGAAACACGCCCCATAATCACAGCCCAATAGTCCGGTCTCAGACTCATATTCTGACTAGAATTATGAGTATGACATCGTCAGGCTAACACAATAGCAGTCTGTCTGCTAAATGTTCTCATCGTGATAATGGGTCATATGAATACTGTTCATGGTTAACTTAATTAAATGTGAATAGGAGATCGGTCACGAAAATGCTAACGTTAGCTTTCGTTGGCTACCAAAGCAGATCCTAATAACTTCCATACAACGACAAGGATCTTTGAAACAGGTGGAACGAAGTGTGGAGTGAAAACCACTGACTATGATTGTGCGTTTTACAATGACTTTATTAACAACTCCAAATATAGGACTTCTTACTTGTGCCATTTCTCGGTCTCTGATCCACGACTGCTGCATACACCGTTTCACTCAACTTTCCCAGCAAGCTAGCGCTGATCAGTACAGGATACAATGTGTTGATTGGCGCTTTAGAAAATCTGCCAAAAGCGCTGATTGGCTCTTTAGAAAGGAAGTAAAGACAGTGTCAAAAAGATTTTGTAATTCGTAACAGAAATCCGTAACTCGTACTTGAAATCCGTATCCGTAATGCGTAACTGAAATCCATATCTGCAGATAGATTTTGAAAGTGAAGAGAGTTTTTGAAAGTGTAGATAGTTTTTGAAAGTGTAGATACATTTCGTATTTGAAATCCGTATCTGTAGATAGGTTTTGAAAGTGTAGATGGTTTCACAGATAGAAAATCTATATTACAGATACAAAATTTATATTACAGATCAGGGATTAGAAACGGTTCAAAGAACGAAAACGAAAACAGGTAAAGAACGAAATTTTGTGATGAACGTAATCGAAAACCGGAACAAAAACAATTTCAGCTGTTCCGGAGTGAAAACAATATTTTCAATTTTAAATAACCGGTTAATAACGTTATTTTTCGTTCCAAATAACCTTTCTTGAAATATTGTGGGAATAAAATAATTGTTAAAATAAATCTTGAAATAAAGTTTTATTCCGGAAGTGATGGGCTTGGCTACCTGCCCGCTAAATGTTACCCAGACCGCCTTGCTGAAGTGAAACTACTGTTGACACTAGCGAGCCGCGAGTAGCCTAACAGATCTGCAATGATTGTGCTGCCTGTGCCCGTTACCTAGGTCAGTGTAGAGCGTGCCTTTTCGCCTCCCAAATATATCCTGTCTCCTTTGCGCAGCAATCTGAAGGAGAATGTTTTGGAGGACATACTTTTCCTTAAACTGAATAAGCAATTTGGTATGTAAGCTATCTGTTGTCCATTTCAAATAGGCTAACTCTCGAGTTAATAGAAGAGAGTAGGCATAGGCCTCTAGCTATGGACATGAGTTGTGTTTATTTTGCGCGTAATGGAGAACGTTTTGTTGGAGATGCTTTCCGAATTTGAATGTAGGCCTAAATGTGACCGGCTGAGTTTGTTGTCATTTTGTTTTGAATAGCCATGGGTCTAAGCTGCTGCATTTCTTGCTTTCTTTTTTTTGAACGGACTTCAGTTCGAAAGACATGTTTGCGTTTAAATGGTCCTGCAGCCTAATTTCATGTTGCCGACTGGATATAATGTTGTTTCATTATTTATTATAAGTTGTAGGCAAACTCCGTTTCCACAACGTTGGAAAAGTGCGCATTGCATTTAGCCTATAGGCTTCACGCACGCACCCGAATAATGACAAACATTAAGCACGCGCCCCCCCCCCCCCCCCCCCCCCCCCCCGCATAATGACAAACATTAGGCACGCGCACCCCCCCCCCCCCCCATGACATTTTTGAAAAGAACGTTATTAACCGTTCTTATATAAGGTTCTAACCGGTTAATAACATGAAGAGAAGCATAGGAACACTGGAACGGAACAGAAAAATAATGTTTCTGGTCAGAACGAAACGAAATGAAAAATATTTTGTTTTTAATCCCTGTTACAGATACAAAATCTATATTACAGATTACAAAATATTTATGGCATTGATCTGATTCCATACAGGCTCAGCAGTGTGAAGGCAGAGTTGTCTAGTGTTTTTTTTTATCCCGAGAGGATTTGGAGCAAAAGACTCTCTTAGCCTGTGTGTTTGGAAACACGGGGCAGGTGACCAGTGTCATGTCGTCAGACTCCTCTCATCTTTAATCTGGACTGAAGTCGACCTCTGCTTGTGCCTCTCAGTGAAATTGTTGTGATGGGGTCACACAATCAACTTGGAAAGCTAGCAAGGCACTATGACACTGTGTGTGTGTGTGTGTGTGTGTGTGTGAACCCAATGAATGAGACTGATAAAAGTGCTCAATTCAGTTGTAATAAATCCCACTTTCCAGTCCAGTCGAATAAATTCCCATTTCCAGATGTGCTTAGCATAAAGAGCAAAGTGCTAGTGTATTTAATAACTTGTGGAATGAATGAATAAAATATTGAGTTTGCTGAACCTACTTGACCTATTTTGAACTCAGTCTGAAAAATTCATAATATGTTTGCTGACAGCTTTATAAGTTTTATACCTTTTCCTACAGAGGTGGAAGTCTGCTTTTATTGGCTTGTAGAGTTACATATGCACTGCAAAGCCTGATTGTATGTACATGACTGAAAGTGTCGTGTTTTGTATTTGTATCTTCAATAGCAGTAGTAAAGTCCTGTGCGGTTTTTAAATCTTCTGTCTCCATTGGAGGGAAGTCATGTCAGTTCAATGGCAAAGTGTGTTGCAGTCAGTCACATTTTGGGAGGTCTGGGAGGGGTTGGCAGAAGTAGGTCAATGTACAGTACCCCTCCCAAAATGGCCTCCAGAATTTCTGGATGGGATTGTAAATAATTGATAAAAGGCTGAGTGCCACCCAAATGGCACAGCATGGAACGGCAAAGGGGGAATATTTGTTTTGTTCAGAGCATTTTAAACAGTTTCCATTTTTTTTGTGGTGGACAATGTACTAGCAGGGGTCTAAAAAGCCCTGTGTTTAAGAACCCTGACTACTTTATTCAGTGTTGTGATAATGGCTTGTGTCTCTTCCCTGGGATGTCTGCATGTTTTCTTTTGTTTACAGATGTAGCCTAGTCCTTCTAACTTTCTATGCCATGCTGCATTTAATCAAGTTTTTCCAAATGGAACATTGACAAAAGCAGCCATGAATTTGATTTGAAATGATGTTGTTTTTTTCGTGTTGCTGATTTTGGTATTTATATTTGAACCATTGCAATGTTTATCACTATTGTGGAACAAAACAATAGCCTGGCATCTTCAGTAGGATCACTCACAAAGCTGATCATTGTTGTGTTAATATTAATGGATATAGATTTGTGCTAAGCACATGCCAAATCTCTGAATATTACATGTGCTGTGAGCAGGATGACCTTCAAGTTCAAGTGTTTTTATTTGTCACATACAATAAATTGAAGTGAAATGTAATAGGGTATATGCTCCACACTGTTCAAAAATAAATCAAATATAAAATAAATGTATTAATTTATGAAGATAAAATAAAAAATGTAAATAAAATCAAATTTAAAAATAACTCAAATAAAAATTAGGTGTTGAATTAAAAATTTGAATTTAAGTGTCTCACTGCCTGTGGATAAAAACTTAAGTCTCTCAGTCCTTGAGTGTAGGCTTCGTAGGCGTCTACCCGACGGCAACAGGGTGAAGAGGCTGGCATTGGGGTGTGTGTCATCCCTCCTGATACTTTTTGCCCTCTTGTGATAGATGTCATTCACGTTGGGTAGGGACGCTCTGATAGTGCGCTCAGCTGAGCGCACCACCCTCTGTAGGTTGGCCTGGTCTTGAGCGGTACAGCTTCCGTCCTGTGAGGACGCTCTCCACAGCTGAGGAGTAGAAGGTCCTCAGGATGGGAGGGGAGACCTTGAATTTCCTCAGCCTCCGGAGGAAGTACAGCCGCTGCCTGGATGACTGTCACATGTTGTGTGTGGAGGGTCCAGGTTTGGTCCTAGGGAAGACTACTGAGAGGGAGAGGCTGGAGACCCACTGAGCATGCTGAGGTGCAGCTTATTTAGAGTCAAGGTCGTGCCTAGGTCTGTCTGTTTGTCTTTTACCCTCTCCCACTTGAGCAGCAAGCAAATAGTGTTTTAATTTTTTTTTCAAGCGGGAAGATAAATGACATAGCACAGCTTATCTAATAACAATGACTTTTGCACAACTCCTGTGTGCTGTTTTTATTTGTTATTGTCTGGGCATTGGGCTTTATCACTGTGTGTGTGTGTGTGGGGGGGGGGAACAGGAGACACTATGAGGTTATTTTTCAGGGAGGAATTGGAAATGAATGCTGGAATGTGAATGCAGGGAGAATTTATGAGGATGGAGATGAGCCTCAGGACTGACTTGTGTTACGGTTGCATTTATTAACATTGGTTATGTTTTGGTATGATCGAGATACTAGTCTTACTTGTGTGTGTGTGTGTGTGTGTGTGTGTATGTGTGTGTGATGGACAGAATGTTTTATTCAAAGCCATACTACCGGAATGCATCAATTTGCCACTTTTTTTTAGGGGTGTGTGTGTTTTTTTTATGAGCACCCACTCTCAGAATAGCAAAACACACATACTTACTTTCTCTCTTCCTCACACACACACACACACACACACACACACACAGAGTCAGTCAACACTGTACCCCAGAGGCCGTGTTATAAAAGCAGCTCCTTTAGTTTGTTGACTCGTGTACTCTACAGCCTTGAATAGGATCATACATGCGGCTGGACATTAATATCATGGATGGATGAGGTATGGCATACCCTGCCCCGCCCTGCCCTCGGGCCTGGATTCACCCCCTGCCCAACCCCTGCCCAGCGGCGGTCTGTCTCCTCCAGCTCTTGGCATGGTGCCATCTCTCCTGCAGGTGTTTATGACAGAAGAGGCTCTGCCTGATGAGTTCCACGGCTTAGTTTTTAAATGGGGAAGCGTGACGGAGCCATTGGCCCTCCCACACACTGCCGTAACAGTTTTAGGCAGATAATCACTCGCGCTTGCTTTAGCCCTGCTGCTCTGTGCTTGTTCGCTGATTGCAGAGTCCCAGGGTCTGCTTTTACCCAATAAGCCTTCATTAGCCCCAATTTCACAGTGAACGCTGAGGGTTTAAGACAGTGGAACAGAGACTGCAAGGTGGCGGAAGCATTGCTGTGATTCTTGAGTGTTGCTGTTAACTCAAAAGGCTTTCATTGGTTGGCTGTTATTGGGGTTGGTGTGAGAGGAGGCGCTGAGATAATTATTCATTTTAAATACTTAGGGTTTTATACTGATGAAGAACTAGAATGATCTGTTGAAAAAACGTGCTTGCTTTTTAAAACGTTCCATGTGAAATAACCTTATCTTTCAGAATAGGTTTTTGGTAGCAGATATGGTTTACATTTTACGAGATTTTATGGAATTGTCAGAGACCTTGGTACATTACATCATCAGTATGCTATACGAGAAAAGAAACGGTCTTGGTAAAATTCACTTTAATTTGTATTTCAATCGAACCGCATATTTTTGACTGCATGTGCCACAACAAACCCTCCCAAGACCCTGCTGGGACTGAATAGTGACCTTTCTGGTCAGATTGAGCAGCACACACAGCATGCTGGCCAGAGTGTCTAACTCTGTGGGGGACATGGAGAAGGGGAGAGTTTGTGTGCAGGGTGACATTGGCTGTCAGTTTAGTGTGGTCATAAATTGGACCCCATGACTCTGGAGTTATTGTCACAAGTCAATCTAGTGTGAGGCCTCCTGCGATGGATAACTGAGTGAGTGAAACGGCTGTGATGTGATTTGCAATAACACCCCCACACCCCCCTTAACGATGACTTGGTCTAAATGAAGTGCAGTCTGGTTTGAATTTTGTACAGCTCATTGGGTGGGCATGGTTTTTATGTTTTCTCAGTACACACACACACACACACACACACACACACACACACAGTCACACTCATAAAAGAGGCTTACCCAATTTTGGTGGAATGTAATCTCCCAGGAGTGACGATCCTCATCTATCTGTTTGCTATGCTGAAAGGTAATTAGTAAGAGAAGCAGAACAGCCTAATGATGAATCTTAATATCGGGCACCAGAGCGGAAGTTTTAAGTTGATCTGACATCTTAATTCTGTCACATTTAGTAAAACTGCCATGTTGCCGAGAGGATGTGAGTTTTCATCCAAACAGCAGTGGCCCATGTGATGGAGGATCACATGCTTTTTATTTGCTTTGCATTAAAATAATCTGTTAGGTTTTAATCAAATGTGGATCTTTTACAAGAAGGCAATGTTTTGGTGTACCTGTTATAAGTACAAGTCTAATATGGAGCATAAGTATAGAGCAAACATGGAGTGAAATGTTATATTGAGCAAAGTGGTGGTGAATATGTTTTGTGCGCGCACCATCCCATAGCTTTACTCCAGCCTCCCCGCAATGCTCTGCTCTGCCTCTTGAACAATCAATAGGCAGCCAACATCATTCCAGCGTCATCTCCATGGAAACGAGCTCCTGATGCAGTCAGGATTGGCTCCTTCCCAGAGCCTGGCCCTACGTGATTGGAGGATGGAGCCTATCTGCCCCACCCCCTCCCCACTCTTACCACAAACACACACTCACACACACAGTCTCCCATTTCCCTCACCCACACACAGATCTCCCCTCCTCCTCCTCCTCCTTGTCCCCGCATCTTAATGTGGTTATCAGCCCCAAACAGTGATTAGGCAGTTCATTGAACCTCAATGCACGGAGCGAACTACGGCAACGGACAACCAACATTTCTCTGTGGTCGTCGCTGGAGACAAGACGAGTGCTACACATGGAGCGACCCCCGCACAGCACCTGTCTTCATCTCACAGGCAGAGGAGGTGACTGAAAAGGAGACCTGTTAGTAAGGCTGGCTCTCCACTCCGGATTTTTTTTTTTTAAGCGAGGCGAGGACTGCTGATGTGAAAAAGCTCTCTCTCTCCCTCTCTCTCTCTTCCTGGCCGTCTTCTCATCCACCACTGGATTCACATGAGACGCACTGACAGATCGGGCTCTGTGTGGACGAGGGCTGTCATTTGCGGGAGCACAGCAAAGACATGGCCCTTAGTCAATGGAGAAGAGAGCAGGCGGACTCTGGCTATAAAGCGCAGTGAGTGTGTGTGTGCGCCCATCACTGCATCTGAGGTGGTTGAACCGCTCTCCTTCTCTCTTTCTCTCCGGCTTGCTCTACCATGCAGAAAGAGCTTCATGACAGTTACTGGCTCTTTCTGGAGAGAGGCTTGTCCTATTTTAAAAAACCTCCACAAGAACGCTTTCATTTTGCTTTGCGTCTTTAAGACCACATGACCGTTGTTTTTAAAACATTGACAGAGATGTTTCCATGCAGCAGGGAGGTTATTTTGGTCTGGTAGCTGTTGCTACTGATGCCCCAGTGCTGAGGTGCAGGCAGCTGCCAGATGGGGACTGCATTGTGACTGTGCCATTTTCCTACCATCAAAGGCATCAGCAGACTTATTAGACGCTATATTTACTCTCTGATAAGGCTGCTAATTGATGAGCCAATCGCACTGATCTTATCGCTCTCGTTTTGGACTGGATGTTCAAATTTCCTGGATGGGTTACCTTCTTAACTAAATAGGGGTTCCTGCTCTCTTTTGCTCTGTCTGATATCCCTGTTGAGAGACGGAGAGGAAGAATCGGAGGGCGAGTGTATTCCAGTGGTCTCCTTTGAAGTTGTTGGAAGTAATCTGCGCACCCCTCACCCCCTCTGCCACCACATCCTTGTCAATCAGCAGGCGTGTTGCCCTCCCGCTCAGTGTGTGGTCCTGGCACTGATTTGAATGTGCCCCTCATGTGGCTGAACTGATCTGTCTGGGTGTTTTGGCCGGAGAGAGACGGGGAAAGAGAGTGAGAGATGTACGACCTGTGCACCAGGCCAGAGCCTCCACAGGAGCAGCAACAGCAGCAGCAACAGTCCCCTCCGCCGGAAGGTGAGCCGGAGGGCCGAGGGGACGCTGTGAAGACCCCCACTGCCTCGGGACCGCTGGATGGAGATAAGAGGGAGCAGGGAGCAGACTCCAGCCAAGATGATGCTGCTGCCCCCACCAAGTTTACCACAGCGTCCAACGTTCTGGGGAAACGGCAGCACTCGCTATGTGAAGGAGTGAATGGCTGTGAAGTTGCAGCCTATGGGAAGGTAGGTGTGATGCATAGCCTTGTACACTTCCATGCAGGCATGGGGATGAACATGATGGAAGGTTCTATGGATCACGTACAATATGACAAGGAGAAAGGGATACGAGCAGGGTAGCGCTTCTGATGAGCAGTGACTGTGCATTAGCTCATCCTTTTGTTGGTTTCCCTTGATGATGCAATTAAGGTTCTCCCTGTGGATATGTGCCAGACAGAAAGCTGTGAAAGTCAAACAAATGGCTCACACGTCCCTGAAGAACTGGGAATCCAATAAGACAGCAGAGAGTGAGCAAGTGGGCAAGTGGCAGATGACATGGAGGAGGTCTGAATGTGGAGTTCAGTTTGTGTTCTGGGCTTGTTGTTTATTTATCCTCTTGAGCTCTAATCTTTAAAGCACAAATTGAGTTTGGATCTCGTGCAAGCATCGATCATGGGACACGGATGCCATGTTGCTCTGCTTGGTCACCTGTCTCCTATATAGGGCAGTGGCTCAGTGCTGCTGATGCCGTGATCGGGACGTCACAGTACACTACGGTTTGCCGTTGCTATATTAAGAGACAGAGGCTGACCTTAACCCATATTTCTCACGGCTGCCGTGCCAGAATGGAACAGTGGAGGATCCACTTAATGGTGTTTCATTGAAAATCAATGAGAGCAGAGCTAAGATTTCCCCTTGTTTCCATGTAATTGTGCTCAGCCGGCGTGGTGTGAGTGTTACATTGTTGCTGTGAATCACATAGTGGTTGTCAACTTGTAGGCTGTGGAGTTTCACTCGTGTGTCATTACAAAACACATGCACACATGTGCAGTAGATGACGTGTCCTAATGCAGTTGTGTGTGCACATATCAATTTGTTTACACACACAAACATCCAAGCACTGGCATACATTCGGCGGTGTGATACAGGCTAATAAACATGCTGGCCTTTCTTGAACAGAGGAAGTTGATTCAGATCGCTTGGCATATGTTGACTGAATTTGAATGGATATGAATGATGGTTGGAGCCTCCAACTGGAAAATATTCCAGGGTTGTAATTCTTATTATCTGTAACTATTTAGTTGTTGTTTGCCATTTGAAACAATTAATTTGATGAAACATGGCTTACAAGATCAGCTGAAGCTTACTGAAGAATGAATGGATGCTTATGAAACCTGAATCTTCTCATCAAGGACACAAGAGTTCATGGGGTACAAGGTGAATGTCTGTCTTGTTTGTCTGGTGTTGGTAAACATGAAGGAAAAAGCTCTCTTCCTCTTGCTTAGTCTGATGTGGAATTGGAGAGGGGCGATTTAGGGGGATGAATACAGAATGCAAACCACATGCAAGTGTGATCATTCCGTCGGGTCTCTACAGAGAGAGACAGACAATCACTTCTGCCTTGCATGCTTAAGCCTGCTGACCCCCACAATATTTAGGGGAAATTATTAAATTAATAATCTACCTTTACAAGTACATTTAGTTTTTAGCCTGAAACGCCCAATTTCATCCTCCCTGTTAAGTGCTGCGCTCTCTGCAGTGGCTCATGATTGTGTAATTGCATTGGTAGTGCTGGGGTGGGAGGTCCGAGTGATAAACAGGAGCCTGAGGGGGCATTGTGCTCTGCCTCTGGCTATAGCATCCGTGGCAGGTCTGGCTGCTTTGGCTGGGAAGACCAATTGACGTGATGCATTAGGGATGGTCTTGTAGACCTTTTAGCCCAGCGGGGAGTAGGGCAAATGGGGGCTGCTGGATACCCTCCGAGGTGACTATTTATTTTCGTGTGTGTGTGTGTGTGTGTGTGTGTGTGTGTTTGTGTGTGTGTGTTTGTTTGGGTGGGGGGAGGAGTTTTATCTGCTCATCACCATTTGCAGGCATAATGAGCTGATGTGGTTTTGTTTCATGGTCTGCGCCACACGCTGTAATGAGAACCTCAGCGTGAGGTGTTGCCGTGGGCTGGTAGCCTCTTAAAGCCCCCTACGTAGTAGAGTGTGATTGACTGTGGCAGTTAGACAATCGCCCTCTTCTCTTTCCAGATGCTGAAATGGATGATGCTAAGGGGTAGCAAGTGAAACATCGGGTGAATGTAGAAAGAGAGGCCAAGGGAGAAGGAGAAAAGTAAATGAGAAAGGATGGTGAGATGGAGGGGTACTAGAGAGGGGGGAGAGTGAGCTGGAGGGGGGAGAGTGAGCTGGAGGGGTACTAGAGAGGGGGGGAGAGTGAGCTGGAGGGGTACTAGAGAGGGGGGAGAGTGAGCTGGAGGGGGGAGAGTGAGCTGGAGGGGTACTAGAGAGGGGGGAGAGTGAGCTGGAGGGGTACTAGAGAGAGAGGGGAGAGTGAGCTGGAGGGGTACTAGAGAGGGGGGGAGAGTGAGCTGGAGGGGTACTAGAGAGGGGGGGAGTGAGCTGGAGGGGTACTAGAGAGAGAGGGGAGAGTGAGCTGGAGGGGTACTAGAGAGAGAGGGGAGAGTGAGCTGGAGGGGTACTAGAGAGAGAGGGGAGAGTGAGCTGGAGGGGTACTAGAGAGGGGGGGAGAGTGAGCTGGGGGGGTACTAGAGAGGGGGGGAGTGAGCTGGAGGGGTACTAGAGAGAGAGGGGAGAGTGAGCTGGAGGGGTACTAGAGAGGGGGGAGAGTGAGCTGGAGGGGTACTAGAGAGAGTGGGGAGAGAGCTGGAGGGGTACTAGAGAGGGGGGAGAGTGAGCTGGAGGGGTACTAGAGAGAGTGGGGAGAGTGAGCTGGAGGGGTACTAGAGAGAGAGAGAGGGGGGGAGTGAGATGAAGGGGTACTAGAGAGACGGGGAGAGTGAGCTGGAGGGGTACTAGAGAGACGGGGAGAGTGAGCTGGAGGGGTACTAGAGAGAGGGGGTAGAGTGAGATGGAGGGGTACTTAGAGAGGGGGGGGGGGGGGACGGGACTCCCCACCCCCACACTATTAGCTGCTTATTATGTTACAGTGCAAGCCACCTCATATTGTTCTTCTTACGGTTTATTATTATTATTCTGCAATAAAAAATAAATAAATAAAAATACCCAGTTTAAATGATATCAACACCATTCTGGAATTAACCAATCTGCCCTAATGCTTGGCTTGACTGCCTTTTTTTTTTTTTTTTTGTAATGTTTTTTATCGCTAACTTTCCCATTGGAAATGGATGGGGGCAAGTAATACGTCTCTAGTGGCACGTTTTAAGTATCATCGTTTGCCCAGCAGTAGTTTGCACAAACTTCTACACAATAAAATCCCCTGCAGATTTGGATTTGGACTACAGCATTTTCAATCAACTTTAAAAAGGCCTTTATTCCCTGTCCTTTTCTTAGAAGTCACACTGATTTTGCAAAATGATAGTGTAGGGGCAGAGTGTGCCACAAGGACATTCCAGACTGATGGGTCATTACCTTTTGACAGTGGGGACTGGGGACACCTAGTGTGTCCTTTTTTACAATACCTCAGCACCTCTGAAAATAGTTTTGTTAAAAACTGTTTACAGTTAAATTACCAACATTATAATAATTACATTCTTACTGCTCATAGCTTATTGTTGCTGAGTTCGTGCTAAAAAGCAGCCCCCTTTGGGATCAATGTTTTCATATTGGGGAAAAGAAATATAAAAATGTCAACAGTCCTCAGACTCCATAGGGGTCAACACTTTGTGATATTCTTTGAATGTAGGCGACCATGGCTGTCACTTTATTGGATAGTACCAGGTAGGTCATTCCACCGACGAGGTACCACTAATGACAAGAGTCTTGATTGCTTTCTTTTGCTCTGAAGGAACAAAGTGGTCAAGTTCTTCCTAGATCTTGATAATATGCATTGCCCATGGAGACTATCAACTCATTTTGAACATTGATTGATTCATATTTTAATAGCAGAGTGTGTGTTGTTTGCTGCCAGAATGTCAGTGGGTCATTGGTGTTAGAAAATCACTGCCTTAACCTTGTTACATATTTATTGCTCATCCATCAGGTGTTAGGAGAGTCAAACCTTTCTTTCACAGGGCAATGTGTTAACATCCACGTAATTGTCACATCTATCTCAGATTTTTTTGTGCATCAGTGTGTATTTCCATTCGTGTTTTTAGTTAGTTTAAAAGGAAACACCATTGTTAGTTCACTTATGCATTAGCTACAGTATGGTTGTGTGACATAGGATCTGATTTACCTCTGCCTCTCAAAGACTATAGTGCTATGTGTTTTTCTATTTCATCAATATTTCAGAGTCTGAGGCTTCAAAATGTCTTGGATGTTTAATTCAGGGATTTAACTCTTGTGGCATTTATATGAATTTGGACATGATTTACGACTCTGGTCACTTTTATGACCTAAATGCCCCTAAATAATTTAATTGAGGTCTTTCCACAGCATCAAATGGCATTGGGAGGCCATGAATAAATTCACATGTTCTTGTTAAATAGAATGAAAATGGGGCGTTTTTATACGTCTGCTTTAAAGTGAATTAAGAGGGCCTTGAGCTCATCATAGCATAGACATACCAGCCTTTGTCTAAATGCCCCCAGGCAGTATCTTGGGAGACCTAACATGTCTTTCCTGAGACTGTGTCCTCAACGCTTTAGCTTCCTGGAGCATCCCTGTACCTCAACCCCCAAATCTCTCAGTCCTCACCGGTGACATGATGACTGTCTTCATGAATAATTGCACTATTTCAAATCCTAACCCTCCCTCCCATTGTTTTTTGTTGTTGTTGAGTCTTTTTGTTGTTGTTGCTTCCCTTCTATCATCCTGGCAATTGGCTGAATCGCCTCGTTTGAAGGCCAGATTAGCTTTATGAAAGCTTGCTGTGTCTGTGTTTGAAGTTAACCTATTTATGGTTTTGGGTTTGTATGACACAACTGAATTCAGCTATAAAAATTAAGTCGTTGCTATTTTCTCCTCAGTAATTTGTCAGGTCTGACTGTGTGCAGTGTTGTTTATTTCCCTTGTCATACGGCTAATCCTGTGAGCTGAGGAAATAAGGTGCTGGATAGACACACACACACACACACACACACACACACACACACACACACACACACACACACACACACACACACACACACACACACTGCATCTGTTCCCCTGTCAAATGGTTGCTCTTTTGTCCTGTGTTGCCCAAGGTGACACCCTGACAAATGCAGCATATATGAAACTCATTCTGTTGCAGCGCATAGCGGATTCATTGCAGATTTGTGTTTTGTCAGTCTTTTAATTAAGTTTTGCTCAATGAGAAATATCTGGCATTGAAGGTTTTTAAATAAAGAAAGTTCTGTGTGATAAGCACTTGATGGGCGTTAATGGCCTCACAACAGTTTGAAGGAAGAATAATATTCACACTCCCTCACTGCTACATTTCAACCTAAAAGAGGTGGAATCAGGCCAAGAAAGTTGAACTCCTTCATTCCAGAAGTAAGCTAATTAGTGTGCTTGCCCGAAGGGAAGCACAGTATTGTTATCGTCAAGTTTTCTTTATTTATTCTCCCCGTTTTTCTTGCAGCTAACTACTCCTCGCCCGATTGAGCTAGAGACGCCATTCAAACACCAAAACGTCCGGCCCGATCCGGTGCAGGTTGCTATGACTTTTCGTGGCGGTACTCCTTGCCACTCCTTTTTTATTCCTCTTTTTTCATCACCTTTTTCCCCCATAGACTTGCATGGCAGAGCGCTCTGCCATGATGACATCATAATAGGGTCATTAAACTGGCTTGCAGCTGTGCTTCACTGACACCTGCGCCAAATTCAAGGAACCTCGTCTCTCAGTCCCTCTCAATTCAACTTTGAAAAAGAATAAGAGTAACTACAGTTTCTAACCTTGCTACCGTATTTCCACTTCGTTAAGGTGAGTTGAATGGCAGCATTTTCAGTGTACTGACTGAAATTTTAATGGAAACTGATGGTGTTAGCCGTAGCAGCTAACGTCTCCCATCCATGGGAGTATCCACTGGCAGTTTCAGCTAGCCGTAACAGGGGATACTTTTCCTTAATTCAAGTTGTGAAGTAAACCTTTTAAGTTATTCATGAATTTAGTTGTGTGGATATAGTGGGTTAAGGCTTGTATTCCTACTAGGTAACGTTAGCTATCCTAGCTGTGTTAAGCAGCTGTAATATCTGAGTACGGGGCTAAACGTAAGCTACCTAGACCTATACGTTGTAGATATGCAAAAGTAGCTTATACTAAAAGAATGGTTACCTTGTTAGCTCACCAGTTTATTTTGTTGCTAATGTGGTTGGAGAGGACCGATAGCGTGAGTTAACATTAACCCGTGTCCTGGGAGTAATGATTCATGAGAGACCTTGAACCATTAGGTTACCTGAAAAACGTTTGAGGATGTACCTGGACACAGCGTAGCTATTGTAGTGTGCTCAGTTTTCGAAAACTACACTGAAACTAAGAAGGATAACTATGACTAAATGTGACTAAAACTAATATGCATTTTTGTCTTAAGACTGAATCTAAAATAGCTGCCAAAATGAACACTGATAGGGGACCCCTTAATCTGCAATTCATGGTTGCTAGCTCTAATCAGATGTACTAACTAGGCTTATAAGAGAAGACTAACTTTTTATGCCAACGAACACACTAAACCCTTTCACAATAAACAAGCAAACATGAGAGAAAAACAGAGCAAGCACACTCTCGCAGTTCGTTCACGAAACGCATTCTAGTTCATTTTGTTATCTGATTAGCTTTCCTCTCAGTCATGATCCCTCAATTACATCCCAGGGAGCGATGAACTTGAGGTTTGGCAGCGTTTCAGAGATCCTTTCCCATCCATCGATCCAGCCAGCCGGGCATGTTTGCTGCTCCATTTCTGCTGCTAAAAGTTCTCAGGAACTTCCTGTTTTCAAAGTTACTCTTACAGTGTGGAATGCCTTTGTTGGAATATATTTTTTATGATTGATCTGTCAAATGTAATTTTCTCAAGAAGTCTTTGTAGTACATTATTTCTTTTAATCTTGTTGCTTCGCGGACATCCCTGTGTTATGTTCTGAATCTTTCATGTATTGCCGCTCAGTATCTTACTCTTTGACATGAAGGCACCAGATATAAAGGAGTCACAGGATAGAAGAGCAGAAACCCCTTATCTTTCCTCTTCAGTTTCATATTCCTATTTCACGTTATCAGTGTAGTCCACCCAAGAGGCCATGCTCCGTGTCCCGTCTAAAAGAAAATCATTCAGATCCCGGGTGCTTCTGCGCAGTGAAGCAGATAGAAACAAACGGGAGAACTTTCCGTTCAGTATTACTTGTAATTGTGGTAAAGCACTATGCAGGGTATCCAAGTATTTTAAGAATAACAAACTACAGGGGGTAAACACTGACACCTGCAAATGAGATGATTGACTGGGCTATTAACCCTTCATGCTGCATTTCTTCATCTGGTGTTTTAAACAGCACTTATACTGCTTGGAACAGGAGATACTTCCCCAACCTCCCTCTGTTTTTGGGTGTATATGTGATATATATGTATATGCCCCCCCCCCCAAACAGGCTCCTCTGTTGGGGTGCCAGTAACGCTGTCTGCCTTATTTGGTCTGCCAGCCTTGGGAGGTGTCTGTCACACTTGAAAGGAGTTTTCTTGGTGTTTGCCTCAGCCACTGGTTTCAAAGCCACTGGATGTGTCTCAAGGGAATCTCAGGGAGCTAAATGGCGAGACGCATCACAGGATTCCAGCCAGGCAGCGGACCGTCTGATCATGTTCGATTGAGCAATGTTCTGATAGCTGAAAAAAGGGTCTAGTCTGCTTTGTCCTTTTGTCCTGTTTGAAAATAAGCTCTTTCTTTTGAAGCTGTAGAGGAGGGATCAAGATGTGAGGCTCTTTCTTCCTCTCCGTCAGAGGCTGTGTGTGTTTGTGAGCCCCGCATCTTCCACTTTTAAATGAATGCAATTCCCTCATTGCCCTCGGTATAAACACATGACTTCTGTTCATCAAAAATGCACGCTGCTTAATGTTGATGAAAAAAAGATCAAAGCCTGACTCCATATTTATTTATTTATATGTAATCCACATCAGAACACCAAAACATGAATATGGATTAGCTTGGCTAGTCAACCGACGGTGCTGCTTCAGGCAAATTCCCCAAACAATTTGGCCAGCTCGACTGGGAATAGTCATGTCTTTTCAATGGAGGTTTGTGTGGGTGTATTTCACCAGGTTGATTGACTGATAACATTGTGGGATAGATAGTCCGTTCGTTAATGTCAACGTCCTAGTCTCCCACCCTTCAGAGCTTTGTTCCATAAATGTAGGCTGGGAACGAGGCGCCTCTGATCTCTATCTTCCCACACTGTGGCTCTCTTCCTGTGATTTGAAACCTTCTTATCTGTTAATGTGTTTTCTCCTTCAAATTGCCTGTGGGAGGGAGGAAACGGTAGCATTTTTCCGTCCTGCTTTTGGGTTTACAGGAATCAGGAATTTTACTACTTTTTTTAATGTACAATGTATGCCCCCTAGCAGCCATTACCATACGCATCAGTGTTCCTTTCAGAACAGTGAATTATATAACCCTCCACGCTTGTTGGCATGCCACTGTATATTGAGACCCTCTGATCTGGAGGCCCACATCTTCCTATAGTGGTATACTGATATCACTCACGCTTGTCTTCATGTCCCCATGGTCAGTGTCTTTGTGTTGTGGCGAATTAATGGGTCTGTCACTTATATCTCTTGTTAATATCTTGTCTGATTGCGATAAGATGAAACAGTTCTCTTTTTTGTTTTGGTAAGGGGTATCTTTGTACAGTACAACAGTGTATGTGTAGTGTTTGGCGAAGGCCGCCATCTCATTCTTTCTGGTAACCATGTCTGTGAAGGAGCTCTGCTTTCTTTTCTTTCCTTAAATACACAAACAGCCATTTCTCCATGCACTGTAACGTGTCCTCAGGTAGCTGGTTGGTGTGTTCTGTGCGTGGTCGGGTGCATGTGGTTTCTGTTTGTTTAGGGGCCTCTGCCACTAGCATAGAGGAGCTTTTTTTAGAAGATGGTGAGCTGTTTTTAGGAGCTGTGTAGGAGGGGCCGTTCTGTTGGGGTTAGAATGCGGTGATGAAATATGTGACCCTTTGCTTTTGTCATTCTCATTTTGGTCATCCCTGGGGGTCGATGACCCTACGTTATCCTATCCTATTTCAGTGATGACCCCTCCAAGCCCCTGCTCCAGGGATGAACCCAGTGTTGAGATTGGGGATTCCAGCACAATGTTGAGAAGAATATGCCCTGTCTCTCTTTGTACCAGTACTATAAATCTTGAAATAGGCTACACACACACACACACACACCCTGATACCTATTTCACTGGGTCTCTGGATGAAACAGAGTGGCCTTCTTTCAAAGAAAGTGTGTGTTGTTGCTTGTGATCGTGCATGTGAATATGCAGTGATTGTGTGTGTGTGGTTGGCCGGCAGGCAGGCCGTGAGGGTAAATAATTGATCAGAGCAGCAGAGATATTTGTCTACCCCCTAGTGTGTCGTCTCATCTCCTCCACACCTGACAGGTCAAACATCCACTCAGTAAGGTCCACTCCCGACAGCCATCTCAGACACAACAGGCTCTCTCCTGCAGGGGTGGAAAGGTCATTTGTGAATAATAGTAGGATATGCTGACGCAATGCTTCTGTTTCTTTAGTATTCACCGGCATCAAAAGCCAATTTGGTCATTTGTTCCTGTTTTTGTTCCTTCCAGGGTTATTTCAGTCTGGTCTGCCATTGTGTGCTCATAGAGCCAACCCCAGAGTTAAAGCATCTTCTGTGCTGTCTGAGGGCCATGGCCTCTTCAGTGGCTTTACCTACACCTCCTGGAAAATGTATTTGGGTTCTCTTCTATATCTGTTTTTAGAGGTACAATGTGTACAAGAAATCATTTTGGAGCGTGTAAAACTAGCAAGGTATGTAGATAAATCCAACAGACTTGCCTTGCAAGCATCAACAACAGCAAAGACTTTCTGTAAAATAAAGGACAATTTGAAGGTGACAAACATTGCACCTGTTTGCTTTTACCCTTATTAGTCTTTAATCATCCCAATGTCACACTTATTAGGTGTGGATGAGCCATGAAGGCAGAGTCCCCCCCCCTCTCTGTGTAAACACAAACACAGATACACACTCCCATTTACCAGCACGTATTCACACTGGCCCTTTCATTTGAGCTATTTAGCCTTTACTGTATACTGCTGTTGTGATAGAATGCCCTGCTGCTCCATGCTCCGTCAGCACATGTGGCCTTGCATTTGAATGCGACTTATAATTCACAGCCTGCGCCCTGTCAGTGGAGATGAATGACATTTTGTATCGCTTTCTGCAACCGTATCACTCTGACAAACCCTCCTCCTCCACGGGAAAATATGAACCCGGTTTGATTTTTTACCCATGTGTGTGTTTGTGTCAGTGCTGCAGACTGCACATTTGAAGATCCATCTATATTTTTAGACATCTATATTTTATGTGTATGTGTGCATTCTTTATTTTTATTGTATTGCACACAATATCATCATCTCTCTATTTTTGTTCCAATTCCCTCTCACTATCTTTCTCACCCCTACCCCCCCATCCCCCCCCCCCCCCCCCACACACACACACACCCCACTTCTTGTTGTTGGTGTTGAGCGTCTTATTTGCCTCATTAGAAGCTCGTTTAACCCCTCATTGCCTCAGACGGTAGGCTTGGGACTCCCCGTCTGTATTAGCATTCAGCTGAGGGGCCGACCCAGACGCTCACACAGAAGCTCGCGCAGACGGTCACTCTGGCTCACCGCCGCTCACCTGGGATGACCTGCCCTCTTTGACATTTCACTGACATTTCACTCAGCCCCCCTTTCCCAAAGGGGCGGGAAACGTCCCCTTTCTGAGAGTCATAGAAAGCACCGGACAATGATGGGAAGGGTTGGGGGTAGGAGGAAGATGGTGAACAGCCAAAGAGGATGGAGAGCACTGAATTACAGCGTCCTGTCCTTGCCTTCTACTTTTTATGCTGCCTTTGCCTTTGCAAAAGATGTTCTGTGAAATGATATGTCTCCTTCTCCTCTGTCCAGTGGTGCCTCAAGCGTATTATGGCTCCTTTGTTGGAGTTCCACAAATACTTGTTCGTTTCCATCCAACCCACCAGAATGGCCTCAGCATTTGCAGAGATAGGTTGGGTTATGATGCTATAGATTCACAGGCTTATGTCTGGACAGGTGTTGGGTTGGAGTTGACTCGAAGATCCTCATGAAAGGAGTAGTGTTTGATAGTCCCTACATGTAATGGTTGAGTAATCCAAGACAGCAGCTTATAACAATAGCAGAAAGAAAGGAGATGATGCTGTCCTGATGGTGTGAGTGGGTTGGGCTGGTTCCCCCTCTCCTTTCAGGGGGAGGACTGTGTGCTGTTCAGTCTGCTTCCTGTCTGGATGCATGGTCATCTTCATCATCTGTTTACTCATGTGAGTCTACCTTCAGCTATGATGCTCAGCTAATTATGTTTTACCTTTTGTGTTTATTTCCACACATATATTCAACCTTTTAGTGTTTTACTTCTGTAATTAAACACTGTGAACAATACAAGGTTGTGGCTTCATGTCTAGAATGAGAGAACAAAGCAGCACATAAGCTTGTGGCAGTCCCATGGCTTGCGTGTCCTCAAAATGATCAGTAATATGTCAACACACAGATCCACTCCCCTCCACTTTTCTTGTGATGGGCCACATCTACCACAATCAGCAGTCTGTGTTGTCTGGTGTGGATCATCCAGTCTGGAACACCGTTATGAGGATTGGTGGAGAGAAGCTCTTGTCGTCGCATCAGTGACATTGATGAATGAGGGGCTGGGCGTCTTGGTGTGCGTCTTGGCTGGCCAGAGCAAGTTGTTTGTTATCAGATGGAGGTCACTCCTACTGATTGACACCAGGAGACGAAAGCCCTCCACATGTCTGGCCGAGAGGAGATGAACGCCCTCCACATGTCTGGCCGAGGCACTTGTTTAATACCATTTTGTGCTTTTCATTCCGGCTTGAAAATACAGTGAACGTGTTTTCACTTCCCAGAGTTCAGCCCTGCCATAGATGGTTTGAAAGCAAGATGGATGACTGAAGAAAATAAGCCCAGACAGACACAAAGGTCAGGCAGCATGTCCTATAGTGCGGGGCTTTAAGGCTGGTTTGTGTAGGTGACATTCAGTATCGTAACAAAAATACACTAGACCCGACCAGACTTTTAATAAGGCCCACATATTTGGAATGTTGAATAAAGAGCAGAATATACTTCATATTGCAGGCCTTTCAGATCTTCCTTTAGTTCAGTGACAGGTTGCTAAGTACCTTGCTGCACCTCAACCCACAGGATTAAGCTGACAGGCTCCAGATCTCCTTGTACAAGCCCCAGGGTGTTATTTATTATGGCTAGACTGTGTCATACAGTGATAGGAAGAGGCTCTTTCCCTCTTCAAGAGCCTTCCTATCTGAGCGGGAGATAGGAGCTGCCGCGCTGCAGGTGAGCACCCTGTGGACTGGTCTGGTCTGGTGGGCTGCTTTCAACCCGCACCTCCTCCTGTGGGGCTTGGTGGAGAGCAGGGCCAATCAGGGCCACCCCAGCCTCCTGCACTCTCTGTGTCTGCCATTGCTTACAGTGCAGCAGAGCTCGGTTGTCCATTCCGTTTTGGTGTTTGATTTTCAAGGTGGATATATGAGCTAAATGATTGCATCAGCCTCAACTTTAATTTATACAATTAACTTGTTGTAGTGATAAGAATATGATGACTTAAGGAGATATTAGGCCGGTAGGTTGCAGAAGTTTGGATGGTAATATTGGCTATTTCACTTTTAGGTTTTGCTCGATTTATTTTTCTACATGGATCTGCAGAATTGTACGTTTACCATGCTGTGCTGAAATAGAGGTGAGGGGGTTATGCAATTCTGTTTGAATGTTCTGTCAGGATTAGGCTTTATATCCTTTTGAAGCCTAAAGGGTTTGAAGACATGGTTGTGGGGGGAGAAGAAATTAAAACTGCCCCCTCACAATACCCGCAAATTCACAGCCCCAATTTTATGCCTTCCCAGTGCTTAAATGGAATAATTTGCCGACCCCCATTTTGTCCTTTTTGCCTTTTCCTTACTTAAAAGGGTCCAGACGGCTCGTGCTTATTTTATCGTGCTCGTGCTTTTTATCACTTCTGACCTTGTGGCAGTAAATGGGGTTGTGTTTATTCAGCTGCCCCAGTGATATGATGAGGGGGGTTCGTCGGCACGTGCCGTCTGAGCAGTAATTGCTCAGCTCTAAGGGCATCGGAGTTCAGGGGGGTGGGGGTAAATCAGAGACGCCCTCACCCGTCGTCTTAATTGAAGGGAGATTTGTAGGACGAGTTGCTGAGCTGCCATAACCAATTTACCACCTGCCACTCGTGTGGAGATGCCACGGCAGCCGTGTTAACACCAGCAGCGGTGAGGTTGTTCAGTTATGGCACGGGATTCGATTTGTTTGTGATCTGTTTTGTTTTTCATTTGACATAGGAACAGCATTATAATGGTAGCTGTTGTTTCTGATGACAGTTTGCTGTTGCCACCCATCTTCATTATTACCATGTGGCGCTGTATTTGCATTCCATTAAGACATGTGTCTAGCATGACGAGGAGAACTGGCTGGAAAATGTGCTGGTTTTGTTTTTGTCCTCAACTGAAGGTCAAGACAAGCCTGGATGCTAAGACAGTAGGGTTGCTTAATAATTCTCCCTGGCCAAAATATTATCGGAACCCGCAAGATTTAGTTTTGGATTTAGTTTTAATTTTAGTAACTAGTTTTAGTTTTAAAGTTTTAGTTTTAAAACTTTAGTCTTAGTTTCTAATTTCTTAGTTTTGGAGACTCTACCCTGGAACATGTGCTGTGATATGAATCTTGCTTCCACTCCAAACCAGTGGTTAACTGCAAAAGACTATTCAAGGACAGAGATTAGCACGCCTTTGTTGGAAAGTCTCTCCCCCTGCCCCCCGCCTGTCCCCCAAACCCCAGTTTTGCAGATGCTCCTGAAACATATGGCTATAAGCCTGCACCTGGGGCCATGTGCCGATTGGCCATTTCAATTTGAGCCACAGCCTGAGGGGAGACCGCCACAGTCGGAGGCCCCATCCTCTGGAGCCAGTGGTGTGTTGAAAGGGGAGGGAAGAAGGGCATGCACAGAGGGTGTATGAGCCGGGCCAGGGGAAGTGATTTTTGGGGAGTGAAAGGAGTGGAGGAAGAAGTCTATTGTTTGGTTGCCGAGCCCCACCGTAGCCTCCGAAACAACCATTGTGAGGTGTCCGCAGGCAGTGGATCCATGACGGATCACAGGGGGGAAGAGATGCGGTGTGGAAGATGTCCACCTCATGTTTAATAGATGTGGAGAGAGTGATGGGTTAGCAATTTTAGCTCCTACAGCATGAAAATAGACTACCGCTGATTTCATTATCAAGGGCCTCATTCAATTTGATCCCGTAAGAAATATCTGGTAATCCCCTTTTCCTCCCCACTCTCGGATTGAGAAATTTAACCTCAGTGTTTCACACCGGCCTGGCTAAGACCTCTTATATACTGCAGATATTAATTAGACAGACAAGTATTAATCTGCTGTCACTCTTGGCAATCTTGAAGTGACGTTTTCTCTAATCTGTTGTCATTGGAAAATCTCACTGAAATTCCAACTCCTGTGGTTTTGCCTGAGCTCCAGTTTGCTCTTGAGGGGGAGTAAGTAGACACAACTGTGTTTGATAAGGAAGAATAAATTGACCTTTTGGTTAGCAGTCCCTTTTGATTCCAGAAGGCTGGTCAAACTGAATGGACTTCTTAAAACTGTACCCCCAGCTCTGAGCCGAACTCCACCCACAGTATCATTTTGAAAAATGCTCAGAAGTCGGCGAGGAGCTGAGAAGGGGGGTGTTAACATTCTTAACACTGGAGAGGCTGATTAGATGGCGTTAGCATTCTTTTTTATATGTATATACATTTCATGATTAGCATCGACATCAGCCTTTCAAGGTTCAGGATCATTTTCAACCCATAATATGCCCATTTTATTCAAATGGTGAGTTTGGTAATACTTACAACATATTCCAACCCACTGTCCATCCCTTTACTGGCTATACTAGCCCCATGTAGAGACGTAACAACTTATATATTCTGCACTATCACTTTGCTCTTTGCACTATCCCTTCGCACACACAAGCACAAGAACACTTTATTTCTTTGCACTATCCACACCAGCAGCACAACAACACTTTCCTCCTGGTCATCGACACTGTCACAATCATTGCATTCTGTACCATAGGGTCAGACCCGTTCTTGTATCTGTAAACACCCCCACTGAATATGTTCTCCCTATGTGATTTATGTATGTATGTATGTATGTATGTTGGTGAGGTGTATAAGCTACTGGAGGACCTACATTTCCCTCGGGATTAATAAAGTGTCTGTCTGTCTGTCTGTCTCTGCATGCATTGATTTGTTTCATCACAGTATACCACTCTAATGGCTCTGCCAGTATCTTGACAGAAGTTGGCCTGTGACTGGAAAAGCTGTCATTTTTACAGTAAAAACTTCTACATGCTGAAAGCGTCACATGGGACCAGGAAGACTTGGCATCTGCAAACTGCTGCCAAAGAGACTTCTAACACAATGGTGATCCAGATTAATGGGGAAGATGTATGATGGGGGGGAAACTGCTGAGTCTGAGGCCAGCAAGCCCTGCTGAATGTATGCACTTCAGTGACAGTTTGAAACTAAATTTGACATAGATGTTTTACTATGTGGGGCTGCATGATGGCCTTGTGGAAATAACCACTTTCAGATTTTACTACCTACCAGAGAAGATGTTTCTGTGATGAAGAGGCTTTATTTTAATATGATGCATGCTGAGATGATTACACCAGCAATTTTTGTAGAGAAAAGTGGTTAAATGTAGAGATCTTACTACATTTTCATCATTTAAATGAAGCTCTTGTCTGGATTTCTGTCAATGAAGTAGAATCTTTGGTTCAAGATTGTGGACACTTCAAATGGTTGTTCAGTGTTCTGCAGCTATCACCATGACCACATAAGTTTATATTATACAGCTGCTGCTTACCAGTACGTGGCAAGCCTTTCCATAGATCCTTTTAAATACAGATGTTTGTATAGACTAGTTTATGTGAGCCATATTAAAGTCCCTTACAGCTCTCTAATTGAGTGACAACGTGTGAACACGGGATGAACATATAAGTCATTTTGTACAATTTTGAAAGAGCCAATACCATCATATTCATTCTGTCTGTCTGACCAATCGTAGCATCACTTATTGGAATTTCTCATCACTCATTTCATACAAATCATCATGAACTAGACCAGGATACAAGATTAGTTTGTCTGATTGTACTGACCTACTTTTAATAACTGTGACCTATTTTTCAAGGACGTGCAGCTGTTTCCTTGCAGATGTCAGAGGTTTAAAATACCCATGGCATGACTACTCCCAGTTGACAGGCAGAAATATTTAGCCCGACATTTAATTTACAGAGTATGACAGAAATGGAAATGTCACATTTCCCATTCAATAGCCAGTGAAAAACTGTAACTCATGCAGAGCTCATTTAGACCTGTCCGTGTTCTAGTTCAGTTGGAAATGAAACCTTTCCCCCAAACCACATGAAGGAGTTTCTGTGGCGATGCTGGTTTTATATAAAGGCCGAGTAGATCTTTAGATCTTAGGTAATTTTTATTATGTTTTATTTTTTATTTTTAAAAACTACCATGCATTTCATATGCCTACATACAAAGATCAGTCAGTTAGCTAGATATATTTATATCCTAACATCTGACTCTGTGGGATCACACACATACGCTGTTGCTCATAAAACATCAAAGGCTTGGGGACCAGAAACCAGCAGCGTGTTAATTGAAGTTACTTACGTGTCACATGATTTTAGACATTAGACTATAGGCATTAAAGCCTTTGATCTGTCCCACTAATCACCAATGAGATATTGCCTGGAAAGAATAGGCAGTAACATGGTGTTCAAAAGGTGCAAGCATCTTCAACCCTTTAAATCACATGCCTCGTTTTTGTGTGCTTATTGATTTATTTCTCTTGCTTAAAGTTTTTGCCACCCCAAAGGAATACACAAGCTTACATTCACACCGTCTCCTAATAGCTACATTTGTACATTTGACATCCAGATGTCTGAGGATCAGTCTGGCATTAGTAGTTAGCTGAGTGAATAGTCTTTGTTATTCCGTAGCCTATGATGCCCTGAAATGTTTGCCTTCTTTCCACTGGCAGATTTGACCCTCAAATAAAAACTGGTCAGGCGAGGATTTTACGACTAGTGCTCACACCATAAAAATGTAAGGACAGATTTTGTGGGTAGTTATGTTACAAACATCTATAGCACCCATAATCGATAAAATGAACAAATTCAAATGTCATTACATTCAAATTACAAATTCAAACCTATGCCTACAATTACTACATGACATCTGAGGTTCCGATCTGTTAGTGGTTCTTCTGAGGCCACTCTTGGCTAGCTAGCCTGTGTGCTGTACAGAACATGATAGTAAGTGTAGAACATGCTTGCAAGTTCTCTAGTTAAAGAATATTCAGATGTGCACATTCGATACATCTGTTATAATGTCCAAATATGGCCCTGAATCTTAATTTTTTTGTTAAGTTAGCCAAGTTGCTTCTGCCTCAGGCTTTTAAGGGTCCTGTTTGAAGCTCTGTTGAGCAAAGAAATTGGTAGGCCATGTTAAAGACTAGTGGGATTTCTTTTTTCAGGTTGCAATGAATATTTCAGGTCTAAATTCAATTTTATCCTTGGCTAACTTTTGCGGCTCTGCGTAGATCTACAGAACAAAAAAAGTAACCTGGCAAATAAATGCCTTGAAGTGTGGTTTGGGACAAAGACAGTTGCTTTAACCAGACATGCATCATGTAGTAAACCAATACATCTATTTGAAAACCTTGAAGGGCAGTACTAAAGGTTGAGAGAATTGAATTACTGATGTCTGTCCTTAAATATTAAATTGATTTTGGGATAAAGGAATCAATCGGCGGGCACTGGTTATTTATTGAGAATCTTCTATACTGTGGCTGCAGGCTGCATTCCCAGACATGTAGCTCGCCGATGTGCAGCATCAATCGCTGCCATCGCTGGTCCTCCAAAGACCTCACAACATGATCCGATTTATGTGGCAGAAATGAAATCCGCTCTCATCATGGGTAACCAAAGGGCGAGCGGTGGAGATGGAGCAGAAGCAATAATGGGAATTCTCTCGAGGAGGAATGCTGTGTGTGGGGGGGCAAAGCCGCCATGATGGAGAACATGAGCAGTGTGTCATTGTTATGCAGATCCGAATCACAATAGAGGACTTCAGAGGAATGTCACTGAGGCCTCTGTTATTTATTTCCCCCCTCGCTAAGGCAGTCGCTTTCTCAATTTGCTTTCTTTTCAATCGCTAATAGCTGATTTTAATGGAAGGCTCTCGGATCACAATATATTTTGATAAAGCGAGGGGTTTAAATCTAGTTTTTGAGGCACACAAAGTGGAACTCATTGTCTTCAGAGGTCTCAGACATTTATGGACTGCCTCCTCTGAACACCCATGCACTTATCTACCACTTACAGACCGCCTCTTCCCACCAGCAGTCAGGCACGCACACCCCTCTGTCAAATTAAAACCATCCATCATAATTGACAAATGAAAAATAACCCTGTTAGCAAAATGTCCAATCTCCAGTCACCGCACATGGTTAATGGATTAATGGGGGTCATTTAATGGCTTGCACTAAAGTTTTAGTCTAAGCTCGAACGAAACAGCCCCCTTCAGTATACTCCAAATTAACCATTTGTGATCCACGAATAGCTATAAAATTGCTTATTTGAAAAGGATTTCTCTCGAGTAAGTATAGACAAAAACCTGGAATAGCCAAACAGGGAAATCAAACAACAAACCATTACTGACTTTAATAGCTCTAAGGGTGTGGAATATGTCTCTTCAGTAGTGGACAGTCTGCCAAAGGTAGAACTCTCTCTGTTTGTGCGGTTGGCCTGAGGCCATTCAAAATTCAGGTTCGCTAAATAAATGAAAGAAAAAGAGGTGAAAGGTTTTTCATTGTGCTACAGTGGATTTCCGTGAGCTAAACGCAAATATGTTGGCCAATGGTTTAACATGAGCACCACCTGCCTTCTTTTGAGAAACTTGCACTCTTCAAGTCTGTTGCCACCTGAACAGTAACTACTCTGGTTAACTAATGGATAACTTTCGTCCAGAATCACGGTCAGTTCAAATTCACCTGTGATATGTAAACACCCCATTTCTTCTTCAGATGTATTTGTGCGCAAGTGTATGGATGGTCCTATATATTTGTAATACTGGTATGCACATGCAAGGACAGGTGTACATTTCATTACTTGCCCATTCAGGAAATGGCCTTGTTGATGATCATATGACAGTTCTGAATTGTGCCCATCAAATAAGCAAAATAACATATACAGCAACATTACATATTCTCAACCAGTGGATTCCCAGTTCATTAACTTGCTTTTACAAAACAACTAGGCTGCATCTAAGCTAACAGCTACACCGATATCTAAATAAAACAGAGCATCGATTCAAAATCCTGGGCCTTAGCTCTCTATCTGTCGGAAACAGGCCTGATATCAACAAAGCATCCCAAGTAACCCCATTATGAAGCTAATGATTCAGTGCGGTTGCAGGAATGGCACAGAGGGAGCCATTGATTTGGGATGCCATCTTAACGAGTCAGTGGTGCTCCATGGAACTCCGTTCAATGGAATGCAATTATTTCCTGTCCCTTTCCTGGGCCATTGTTTGTTTCCTTCCTCCCTGCCTGCCTGCTTAATTAAAGCTGGGTTGCAGATCAGCAGGGCTCCCTGTGGCTCCGTTAGGGAGACTGGGTTGCAGATCAGCAGGGCTCCCTGTGGCTCCGTTAGGGAGACAGGGTTGCAGATCAGGAGGGCCCCCTGTGGCTCTGCTAGGGAGACTGGGTTGCAGATCAGGAGGGTTCCCTGTGGCTCCGCTAGGGAGACTGAAGCAGGGGTCATTTTCCATCCATTAGCACAGAGGTACAGTAAATTCAGACATGCATCCGTAAATCACTGGACTAATCAGTATATGGGGCAGCTGTGGCCTACTGGTTAGGGTTTCGGGCTGGTAACCGGAGGGTGGCCGGTTCGATCCCCGACCAGTAGGAAAAATGTGGGCGGGGGAAGTGGTAGAGCACTGCTCTCCCATGCCCACATCCACGGCTGAGGTGCCCTTGAGCAAGGCACCTAACCCCGATCACTGCTCCCCGGGCGCCGCTGAAGGCAGCTCATTGCTCCGGGTTAGTGTGCTTCACTGTGTGCCTCACTGTGTGTATCACTACCCTGGATGGGTAAAATGCAGTTCCAGAGCCTGGTTTTCACAGGACACGTTTTCTGTAGAGGGAGGGCAGCCCTACTTAATAACTGAGCCAGAAATTCCCAGTTTGTTTTCGCTTTTGTTTGCTGGGTAAAGTTGGTCAGCCGTCCTTTGTCCAGTTCAAGAGATTTCCCAAGATGCCCCTGCGATGGGACTCTGGTCAGTACAGCTTGTGAATCGAATGAAAGTGTACCGCACCTTAGCTATTCTTTCCCCAAATCGTTGCTTATCAGCTTGTTCCTTTCAGATCCTATTTGGGGGGGAAAGCAAAGAGACAATAAACGGGAACAACACTCTGGACACCTTGTCTTTCTCTGACAAACAGGCTTCAGAGAGTCTCAGTGGAAATCAAGGCTTTTCAGCCAAAGCCTTTATTTAGCTTTTTTGTCCTTTTTTTTTGCTCTGAGACAATCCCCTATGTATGCTTTCTCATGTCGACTAACACGAAGAAAGCGCTGATGCCTGTGTTTTGGGGCAAACCCTACAGGGAGCCGGCATTAATGTGTCGGCCCTATGGATCTTTAACATAATCCAACCCAACACGGGTGTTGCACATGTGCCTCCGTGCGAATAAGCTATTCATCAATTTCTCGTGCACAGTACCCCCTCAGAGATTTTGCATGTATGTATGTGTCTCTCTTTGTGGGCTTCTTTTGTTGTTCCGACTACATGTATTTGTCACAGCATGAATTGTCTTCCATACCCCAGTATTCTTGCTGAGGTTGCACCTCTGGGAGCATGATGCTGTGCTCCACTACCTGCACAGCAAAACATGGAAATTCAAATGTGTTTTTGAATGCATTAGGCAAGGGTGACCTGAATTATCATATGAAGGCTTAAGTCACTCGTTACGTAGAACTGCTAGACCTTGGCTAAGCAGAATATATTTACACTACTCTATGGATATCACTCCATTTGTGTTTTAAGCTTTCATTGAAGAAGCGTCCATTTGTATTAGAATGTGTTATTGTGTTATTATTATTGTTATCTGTTTCCCATTGCACATGGCTGGTACCGCTAGGGGTGGGCAATTATTTTCCCCAGGGGGCCAAATGAGCAACTGAAAATATTTTGGAGGGCCGGGCCAAAATGCCGAACTCAATTATGCATAATAAGAGTAAGAGTTTATGTTATTATTTGGCAATTCAAATGTGATGTTAGCTTTCAAAAATATAATTTATTAAAATTGAATTTCCAAAATGATAAACAAAATGTGTAACATTTGACTCATTTTCATTCACATTAATAACAAAGGGCATTTTGAGTTTCATATACTATTGAAACAAGGATTTTCTTAGCTTTCTAAAGACATCACATCATCTTTGTAGCCAAAATAAACAAGACAACAAGTCACTGATCTGTGTAACTGTGTAAAGAAAATTGTCCCAGTTTTGTTGCCTTTTTGACTTTATATGCCTACATCAGTGGTCCCCAAACTTTTTAGGCCTAAGACCACCAACCTTTGCCTTGGTGAAGGCAAGATCTACCTATTGAGGCGTTGAGTAAAAAAGACTGTCCAGACTCCAAACTGTACTTACAGCTTATCTTTGTATTAGGCCTTGTTGTAATTGAATTAAATCAAACACTTTGGTCCAGCTTTCAAATTAATGTGTCCAAGAACACATTTAACCAGGGGTTCTCAATTATATCAATTATCAATCCATCTCAAACTATAATTTTTCTAAATTATTTCCACAGCCCATATAGAACCACAGACAGCAATTATTTTATTAGTTTAACGCTGAAACTATGTGTCATATTTCATCTTCATATCCAATTTGAAATCTCTGTCTGTCTGCAATACCGCTTGCGGCCACTACGCAACTTCGGCGCTCTCAAACTTGCCATGCATACACAGTAATAGAAAGCGCACGCAGCATCTACCGTTTGGGCAAACCAACAGGTGTTTTTCGCCTGGAAGTCTCTAGATATCTGGCACCTTATTCAATTTCAAGTTCAATTTCAACACTTCAGCTGTGTTCAGAGATATTTTCTGATTATGGTATTCCGAAGTCCTTAAGAAAACAGTTTGAAATTGAAAATGATTTTTTTGTAAAAAAAAAAAAAAAAAAAAAAATTCGAATTATCATGTAATCTTTCAGAATCACCCGGAGGGCCGTATTTGGCCCGCGGGCCGTACAATGCCCAGTTATGCGCTAGAGTATGAGTCTCTATGTCTGCATGCTGCTGTCAGCCCAGCAAAACAACATATGGATTCATGTCAAGTTTCATACAAGATTCAACACATCCTCATGATAGCCTGATGCGTATCGGTTTGAGCTTATTAAATTATAAAACAGAAACATCCTTGAACATAAAAACGCTTCAGAAGGCAAATTAAAAATTGATCGCGAGGCTGGTAGGAAGACTAGAGTAGCCTATAGAATGTAAATGGTCCTGATGTCTGTGCAGTGCCACTTAGCTATTTTGACATTAAATCTCATCTGTGTACCATCTCTGTTCCGTGTCTGAAAACGTCTCCACCTGACCACAGAGAGGGGCTTTTAAAATGGAGGGATTCTCATTATTCTGTTTATTTGATATTGCTCTACAGTTCTGTAGGTAGAACACACTGGTATTTTAATGGTTAGGGACAGAATGTCCAACTGAATCCGTGTAAAATCTCTGAGAATTATGATGCCAAAGTTATCAGAGCATTATTGCAGTCTCCATAGCCCCAGCAGCAGCATGACTGTAGTAGTGGTGGGCTACGTGTCTCGTTTTTTATGAACGCTACAACATTTAGCTTTATTCGCTTTCTTTTTTTCTGTCCTGTTTCATTGCCTGCCTACTTATCTGGTCTGCCTGGTGCGCTTTTGAAGAGGAAAGCTATCGGCTTCATAGACGTAGTGTATCATGCAGGGAATATACAGCTGTGTGAGTGTGTGTGTGTGTGTGTGTGTGTGTGTGTGTGTGTGTGTGTGTGTGTGTGTGTGTGTGTGTTTGGGCGCGTGTTTGTGTGTGTGCCCCTGAGATTAGCTTGTCAGTGTCTTTCTCTCATCCTTTCTCTGCTTTTCATTCTGTAAGATGTCAAAACAGTGCGCACACATGCTACATTGTATTGACCCAGCTCTCTGAGTGACATTGCACATCCCTGTCTCCTGTCCTAGACTGGCTCACAGTGCTGTGGCCTTCTCCATACTAACTCCTTTTTTAGTGTCTTTTTGTGGTGGCTTCGTGCTGGATTCATGGCAAAAAAGGGTTTCCATCATAAATCAACAAGTCACAGGTTATGTGTTAATGAAGTTCATGTCAGAGTGTAAGTCATATGTTATCTACTGATTTCATCTTGAACAGTTATGAACATTTTATGATCTCCCAAATAAGTCAGGGGCAAATGAAGCACCCCTCATCTTTTATGAAATAAATTAAATCATTCATTCTGCTTTGTAATATTCAGTTTGTTGGCTCATTCTTGCCATGCTAAATAATTCTAGCTTGTTTTAACTCTGTGCTTAATGTGCTTGTGTAAAATTCAATGAGGAGCTTTTTCTTTTCCCCCCCCTTGTTATAGTTACCCAAGTACTGCGTCTGACATTTTTTAGTCTATTACAATCAATAAAGAACAAGCAAACAGTTGACATTTTTCAGCTAAAGAACATCCGTGATCAGTGCCCTTGTTAAAGGGCTCTTGCCTACTACCGCCTCCTCTGGAAAGTGTGTTTCCATGGAAACCGCTGTCGTCCCTGGCAGGGTGTCCTTTTGTTGGCCACGTAGCTCTCAATTATGTGTTCGTATCCTCCCTGATTGCAGCCTGGCACAGCGTTAGGGGAGGCGGAAGTAAGGCGGCCATGGACACTCCCAGCCATGCTCTCAGTCTGTCCCGGACATCTGCACTTCTGTGGGATGCTTGGTTAAGAAGAAGAAGAAGAATGGGGGGAGGGAGGACTGAGGTGTCCTGTTGTGAACCAGAAGTGGCCTGCCAGCCTGTGGTACACAAAGGAGTTAAGCACATTCATTAATGCTGGGAGCTGCTTGCCAGATCTAACAGTGGGTGTTCGTGTTCATTACCTGATAGCCAGAGGCTCCTCATTGCCAGAGTGGCCACTCTGATGTATGTCCTGTCTTGGAAAAGCACACTGACCACATTTGCCCTCTACACCCAAAGCAGGCGGGCAAAAGCCAGAAGGCCGAGCTGGAGAGGGGTCCTGAGAGGGAGTCGCCACGCTGTGTGGATGGGCTGGGATGTGGCGCCCTCCTGAATCAAGGAGGAATGGATGTGAATTAAGACTCTGGCCTGAGAGCTGAGCATGCGCAGTGTGACCGAGTTCAGAGAGGAGAGTTGTGGGAGGACAGAGAGGCTGAGGGATCGATTTGGCCCTGTGTGTGTTGGAGTCGATAGTGACAGCGTGGCTTAAAGGTGTGTTCCCAAAGGCACTCGAGGACACCTTGCCTGGGCCTTTGTCTCCTCCGTCACATACTGCCATCAAGTGTGTGGTTGCTGAGAAAAGCTTTAGGAAGGATTACAGTGTGGCAGATTCTGATGATTGCATTTCGTTTATCCCACCTGTCTTACCTCCTGCCTCCTGAGGCCTCTTGGTGTGTCAACGCCAACCCCTCTGATGTACTGGGGTGTGCGCTGCAGTGAGCATCTGGCCTACTTCTCAAACCCTCCTCTGTTTATCCTTCTTTGATGAAGCTTTGATCATTTTGCAGATTCAATTAGTAATTAAAGAATTAGTAATAATGTTTTCCCCATCATTCTGATGACGGATGCATCATGAAATGGTAGGGACATTGACCTTTTCTTTTTCTCTGTTGTGCTCTGTTGTAGTGCTTACCATTAAGCAGACTAGGCCTCATCCTCCAAGCTTGGAAACCCTTTTGGTGTCGTTGCGGAGCTAATGGAGTTTCACATTTTTAAAACGAGTTGGCCTTCATTCCAGAGCATTCGCCCAGGGTGGACCAGACTGCTGATGCACCCTTTAATAGGCAGGCATCGATCATCGCAAAAGTGCAGCGTCCCCAGGCTATCACTCATGTCAAAGTGGCTGAGTTCACGTCAGCCTGTCAAGTAATCCCCACACAGGGTGTGGTAGATGGGTCTCATTTATTCACACCTTGTTTAGTGTGTGCTTCACATGAAGGTCATGATGACATAGAAACACTGTGTATCTGAAATAATGTTTTCCTCTTGTTTTGGCTGTGCTAGGTTGTATTGTTGGTGAATAATTATTTTTTAATAATTATTATTTATCCTGGTTGTGGCAGTGTGATTCTACTTATCATTGCAGATGGTGGCTACAGTTGAAATGTTTTGTCTGTGTCTGTGTTGGCAGTCCGAATGTTGTGTCTGCTATCGGTGTCTGTTTTCAATCTGGGACAGCTGGGATTACTGGCACCAGATAGGCACTGATAAAACACTCATGAATCTCCTTGGCAAGAGAACTAAGAAACGCCACAGCTGTAGGCCCAACCAACAGATGATCATTAGTCTTGCCTGAAGAGGGAGCTAGACAGTAGTACTTCCAGTGGTTTTAAATCTGTATCCCGCTACTCACTAAATATTTGTCTTGAGTTTATCCATTTTATAGTCTTCTCTCGATCTTATCGCACAAATCTATCTTACAATTTTTTATCTAAAGTAGGCCTAATTGCTTTGTAGTGTTTTGACTGACGTGTAGTTAATGATTAGCTAAATGCTTCTCTCGTACTAAATGGCCAGAGCCAGACCGGTCCCCTCATGTCATTGCTTTGTGTCAATACCACATTGCATCCTCAGCACCCTATCGACTCTTACAGTCTTCTCTCTCATAGTCTTCTCTCGATCTTATCGCACAAATCCATCTTACAATTTTGTATCTAAAGTAGGCCTAATTGCTTTGTAGTGTTTTTACTGACGTGTGTAGTTAATGATTAGCTAAATGCTTCTCTCGTACTAAATGGCCAGAAGAGCCAGACCGGTCCCCTCATGTCATTGCTTGGTGTCAATACCACATTGCATCCTTAGCACCCTATCGACTCAACATTGGCCGTATGTGATGCAGTGAGTGGCATGTGATAGTAACCACCATAAGTAGCCATGTTACTGTTCATGGTTGGCTCTAGGTTGCCTATCCAACTGAGTACATCTGTGTATCATACAACACATTGTGCTATGCCAAGTTTGAGGTTAGAATTCTGTTTCCAGGAAAATGTGGTGTCCATCCCTCCCTCTCCCTCTCTCTCCCTCAATCTCTCTCTCTCCCTCTCTCTATCTCTATCTCTCTATCTCTATCTCTCTCTCTCCCTCCCTCTCTCTATCTCTCTCTCTCCCTCCCTCTCTCTCCCTCAATCTCTCTATCTCTATCTCTCTCTCTCCCTCCCTCTCTATCTCTCTCTCTCTCTCTCTCTCTCTCTCTCTCTCTCTCTCTCGCTCTCTCTCTCTCTCTCTCTCTCTCTCTGGTGGGCCACTGAGGGCACAGCAGCAGCCCTCTCCAGCTGGCATTGACACGTCCCTCCCATGGTGCCCCAGGATCTGAGGCATTAGAGCCGTGTGGAAACCAAAGCCGCCACTCGTGCAGTCCATCCAGCTGGCCCTAATCTGAGCCTCTGTTGGTTATGAGCATGTTCCTGTTGTACCCGACAGCTCACAAGGTGGCAGGGTGCCTTAAAATGAGGGGAATTGGGAATCGAGGAGTCTATGTTGCTGCTCACACAATATGCTGACTTTGCATTCAGACAGAACTACTACAATGGTTGAAAGCTTTCTGAAAATGTGATACTGTAATACAGTGCCTATTTATGGTGCTTAACCCTTCAGCAGGGGAGTTTTAAACATTCTAATAAATGAATGCATCAACAATGCAAGATTCTAAAATTCCACGTTATATTCGATGGACCCAGATATTCTTTCGAGCGTTCATTCTACAACATTCTATCACTTTCACTCACTCCAGCTGCATCTGTGCATTTCAAAATCCTGCTGTTAAGTCTGTGCATAATCAAATAGTCTCTGCACGGTTGAAGATGGTCTTGTCTGAAAGAGCTGATGTGCCATTTATCATGCTGGATGTGCACTCAGTGCAGTTATAGATGAGCTGTCTGTTCAGACATCAGACAGAGGATGCCAGTGGAGAGGAGCTCTGGCTACCTGAGGACGCGTCTCTGGAGTCCTGCGTCAGGGAAACTCATCTTAATTATAACAATGAATCACAGATCAATCAGGCTTGGAGCTCTGATGTCTGCAGGGCACCGTGAGGAGAGATTCAATCTTGCACCACAGATTATCCGTTAAGTTTTGTGTGAGAGATGCTTCTGCAAGTGGTGTGATGTGAGTGTATAAGGGTGACAGGATGCAAAGACTCATCACACCAGTGCATACCAGGACACCACCTCTGACAAAATGGTGGCCGTCTGGGTGAAATGGTAGTGATTGGCAAGTTTCTTTTATGGCGTCATTTGTTTTTCTCCTCCCCAGAATGGAATGGACTATGGCTTCCTGGTGCGTCAGAACTCCGAGTTGCTGCGGGCGCTGGATGACCTGGAGAAGACCTGTGCTACTCTCAAAGAGGAGAACAGCCTTCTGGTGAGAACTCTGCAAGAAAGTTCACTGAAATTCAAGCCATTTACATAATGAATTATAAGGAATGATTAGCAAAATGGACCAATATTTTAATCCAATTGTGATTTATTATTCCTGGTCTGACTGTCATGGAATGTAAATGGATAACATATAGATTTTCTTAAACAAAGATGGCAGCCTCCCAAAGCTCTTGAACTCATGGCCCCTCACAGTGGTAAAGACGACCAAGTAGAGGGCAGAAGTGGAAGTCATTTGCAGGGCTTGATCAGTGCAGCTGTTTCCCAGCTGACCCCTCTGACCCCCCCCCCCCCCCCCCCCCTTCCTCCCCGTGCAGAGGAAGAGCAGCTCCCCGGAGACGGAAGAGAAGGTGAAGAGACTGCGGAAAAAGAACACTGAGTTGGCGGTCATTGCTAAAAGGCTGGAAGACAGGGCACGCAAGCTGCAGGAGGCCAACCTTAAAGTGGTAGGCTCATATGGAGTAAAGCATTTGCTGTTTACACCTCCATCTCTGATGTTTGTTTAATAGGTTCCTACCTGATGATAACATACTGTATTAACCTGGGCCCTTTTTTTAAGATCTTTTTTTGGTCTAAACTTTTACTAAGGACATTCAATTAGTAATTTAAATCCGTCCAGTATTCGAGTTAAAACGCTATAACCGGCAACCACAAAATGGCTATACTTTGTGAAAATTCACCCTAGTTACTTCAGGACTCCGGAGTTGTCAATCAATATATTTATTCAACAAGAACAATTGCAATCTGGCTCACTCACAGCACAAGGATGAAAGTGAAGCCATGATAAACACATCGCACAAGGTTTATATAGACAGAAGTTTAGTTTTCAGCAGGGATAACCACGTGTTGGATCTCTGACGTCCGAGGCAAGGATGGAAGTTTTGCAAGGTCGGAAGAAGCTTATCACCTCTGGTCTAAACATGCTCTTGTACCAATGCAGACTAAGTGGCACCTAATAATCTAAGTAAGACACACAGAAACACAGAAAAGCCATGTTCCTGCTTACATAAGTACATGATTTATATAAGGTAATCAATAATACAAGGCACTTGATTATTTTATTCTTAAATCATTAACCGTCTTTGGAAATTATCTCCATCACTATGTAATCCATGGGGCAAGCATCTGCGTGTCTGTTGGCATGGAAGGGATCCCTACAGAGATAGACCTGTGTCTGTTTTCCTCAATAACTGTAAAGAAACTGTGTAATGTCTGTAATGTCTTAATCACAGAACCCACCCCCATCATGTGTTAATTTGATAGATAATCTGGGTTGTATGACTCCGTCTGCTCCTTCTTTGTGACATACAGTTAATGTTGGCAAGATCAGTGTTTTCAGACAAAGATTAATGTCACCGAGGGGTATCCCACTTTATTTTCTTTGTGTCTCCCGTTTGGTGAGATTGATTACACTGTTAGTCAGCCACAAACATCAACAACAACAACAACAGGCTCAACAACTCGTCTTCATGAGAAACCATCAGAACACATTTTTTTGTTCTTTATTTGTTTGTTTTGCTCCTGGATGTGCAGTGTGTTTGGCTGTGCCCTTCCTCTGCATTGCCCACATGCTCCCCATAGAGCCAGGCCGCAGATCAGATGTCTCCAATGGCAGCTAATGAACTTAACTAGGCAATTCAGCCTGAGATGAATGGGCTCCCTTGTCTCCCCAGTGAGACCCCAGGCAAACAGCAGATTGGGTCATTATGGGTAGTTATGTGAACGTAAATAAATTCTCTCTCTTGGCATTTGCACATGCCATTCAATGCCAGCCCAGTTATGCTCTTTCAGTGAAACCCTATATGCCATGCATGGGCATTTGGAGCAACAAGAACCGTTTTAAATGGATAATTAGTTTAGACTGAAAGTTTCTGTCACAGGAGTGAGAGCAGAGAGTGCAACCGGACTTCTCCTTTGCTTGGGTTTGAAACGCTTTGTTTTTACACTGCCAAATCAATCCTATAATATTTTGCATACAAAACCCCAGCGCATGTGGCAGGCAAAGGAGCATATGCTAAAGGCTTAATTTGGTGAGATCCTTCCCTGGCAGTTTTTTGCGGGAGGGCAGCCCCTCCCCCCTGTTGCCCTGGTGAGGGTTGCTGAGGAACCCTCGCTCAGAAGGCCACCTGCACGGCCACCTGTCGCAGCCCTGGTGGCCATGTGCACCGGCCGGGTTGGTCTCCCAGAGCACCTGTTAAGCACTTTGTAGCAGAGGGTTGTTTGCAGACCACCACAGCACTCATTCATACACACACACACACACACACACACACACACACTGATACAGCTGACACAAACACACACACATGCATGTATGCACATTCAAAATTTCGTAAAAGCATAGCCATGCTCAAATACATTTACATTATCCAAAGGCATTCCTCCATAGAGTCTTCTTTCAGTACTGCAACACTGGCAATTTAGAAGTTTTTACTTTTGAGCTATTGGGGTACTGAGGTTTCTCACTGTGTGTGCAGAATTGAGTTTATTTAACTCTGCTTATAAATGCTTTCTGATTCACTTTGCATTTGGAAATGCAAAACTACCTCTGATTAGTTGCCCTTGGCATAGCATAACTTAGGAGAGGATAAGTGCAGTTTTTAACATTCAGGGACTTGGTTTTGTACATCAATCAGGCTTTACTGTTGTTAAATTAGAATCACCTAATTTGATGTCTTATCCTCAAGTGACACATTTCTGACTAGTCCAATAACATAAATGCTAAGAGAAGGTCTGCTTTTTAGACAGGAGGGCCTCAAGGGATGATACAGGCACATCCAGTGTGTTGCATAAGCGAGGAGTATTGCTCATCTGTAATGACCCCCAGCTGAGCCTTTGACTCCTCTGACTGCTCTTGTCCGTGCTGCAGGTGAACAGCCCTTTCCCGGTGAAGGCTGGCGCAGTGGAGCAGTACAAGAGGGCGTTTGCACGGCAGAGGGCGAGGGACCTGGCCCAGCACGCAGACACGCTGCTCCACAAGGACAAGGAGATCGCTGCCCTTCAGCAGGAGTGCAGGGAGCTGCAGACGGGCCTCGGACAGGGCAAGGTACGGCATGCATTACAGCATGACTCGTCAGACCCACCGACAACATCCTGGAGTCTGCACACTCTTCATGCTCAAGTTATGTCTAGCTTGCCCCCTAGTGGACCATTTCAACATTACACTAAAGTTGGAGCTGGCATCTCTGTGTGGTTTGTGAGGGTCCTATGGTGATGTTCACATCATTGGCTTTTGGGAGAGGTTAGAGAGGTTGTTTTCAGTACATTTTCATCTATGTAAACAGTCCTGGGGTCAGTCATTGCTGTCAGTTAGCCCCAGGAGCCCCAGTAGTCTCAGTATATTAGACAGTAGCCTAATTCATTCAGCATGGTAAAGAAGCATGTTGCACACTGCTGGGCCATAAATGTGCCTGTCCTCTGTTATATCCTGAATTTAACATCCTTCAAGGCAACTGTGAGTCTTAATAATCACATGTAGAAATACAAATTCCAGAAATTTACAATTTTGGCGGTTATTAAGGATTCCCGCACAAGCATGTAAAAGCATTCGTTTTAAATGTCCTGCTAAGCACACAATCATTGGCTAAATGCAGATGGATGTGCTGCAACAGTATTGTAAGCTGTTTGAAAATGTCCACTAGGTGGCAAACGTGTAGGAACACAGTTAATGCAACGGGGCAATTCAGGCAACATCACAGAACACAAAAGCAGTCAATCATTCACAAAAGCACTCAATCATTCACAAAAAGTGACTGATTTACAGGCAGGACATGACTGCTATATGAGTGGAGGTTTTATTGCATGTGTAAAATTTGTATGTTTTTAGATATATTAGATATTATGATTTTAATTGAACCTTATATATTATATATACTAAAGCATTTTAAAAGCCTTATTATTACAAAACCTGAAAGGAATTCGTAATATAAAAATGTACTCAATTTTCCTCATATTCTTAAAATGAACAGAATAAAGATTGTCCCTGTAGTTCAGGTTACAAAGCCACTTGCACCGTCAGCAGTACAAGAAATATGACATTAAAATTAGTATTAATAAAATTACTTTTCCTTTCATAGTATGTAACACTACAGTGCCCTATGCATGGCCCAATCTCAATACTTCCCCTTACCCCTTATCTTCCCCCTTACCCTTGAAGTTGCGCGTTCATGTGAGAGCTAGTGGTGTCTCAATACCCAATTTGATCAAGATTAAGTGGTAAGATTAAGGGGTGTATGGCCCTCATTTTTGAGATGATCGGAGAGCTACCTTGCTCCTCCAAGGGCTATCCCAGAGCACACCGCGAAACCAGCTCGGGAATTTTCAAAAAAACATGGCTGCTTGAAGCGAGGAATATTTTACATGAATAAAGCTATCTACACAACTTTTTATATGTTTATAATGACTCGGTTTGATCTGAAATGTGCTACTCGAACGATGCATAGTATTGTAGGTCTTAACTGAAGCTTTCAAACGGTAGTTTTAGGATACAATTAGCGCGTATACCACCACTCCATTGGCTTATATGGTAGCTTGCCAGCTATCATGCTACATACACTACATGTTAGTATTTTTGGCTTATAATTAATTTAAAAATGACGACAGTCTTGTTTCGTGCTCTACACAGTTGTATACATATACAGCCGCGGAAAAAATTAAGAGACCACTTCAAAATTATCAGTTTCTCTGGTTTTACTATTTATTGGTATGTGTTAAAGTAAAATGTACATTTTTGTTTTATTCTATAACCTACTGGCAACATTCCTACCAAATTTCAAATAAAAATATTGTCATTTAGATAATTTATTTGCAGAAAAATGACAATTGGTCAAAATAGCAAAAAAGATGCAGTGTCTTCAGATCTCGAATAATGCAAAGAAAACAAGCTCATATTCATTTTTAAACTACACAATACTAATGCTTTAACTTAGGAAGAGTTCAGAAATCAATATTTGGTGGAATAACCTTGATTTAAAATCACAACTTTCATGTGTCTTGGCATGCTCTCCACCAGTCTTTCACATTGCCGTTGGGTGACTTTATGCTACTCCTGGCGCAAGAATTCAAGCAGCTCGGCTTCTTTTCATGGCTTGTGACCATCCATCTTCCTCTTGATCAAATTTCAGAGGTTTTTTTATGGGATTCAGGTCTCGAAATTGGGCTGGCCATGACAGGGTCCTGATCTGGTGATACTCCATCCACACCTTTACTGGCCTGGCTGTGTGGCATGGAGCATTGCCCTGCTGGAAAAACACTTCTCAGAGTTGGGGAACATTGTCAGAGCAAAAGGAAGCAAGTTTTTCTTCAGGGACAACGTTGTACTTTGCCTGGCTGAGGTTTGTAAAAGACCATAAGGATTGAACCAAAGCGGACTGGAGGGTCTCCTAGTTCGTCTTCTCTGATGAGTCCAATTTTCAGCTTTGCCCAACACATGGTCGTCTGATGGTTAGACGGAGACCTGGAGAGGCCTACAAGCCACAGAGTCTTGCACCTACTGTGAAATTGGACTCATCAGAGAAGACGAACTAGGAGACCCTCCAGTCCGCTTTGGTTCAATCCTTATGGTCTTTTACAAACCTCAGCCAGGCAAAGTACAACGTTGTCCCGGAAGAAAAACTTGCTTCCTTTTGCTCTGACAATGTTCCCCAACTCTGAGAAGTGTTTTTTCCAGCAGGGCAATGCTCCATGCCACACAGCCAGGCCAGTAAAGGTGTGGATGGAGTATCACCAGATCAGAACCCTGTCATGGCCAGCCCAATTTCGAGACCTGAATCCCATAAAAAAACCTCTGAAATGTGATCAAGAGGAAGATGGATGGTCACAAGCCATGAAAAGAAGCCGAGCTGCTTGAATTCTTGCGCCAGGAGTAGCATAAAGTCACCCAACGGCAATGTGAAAGACTGGTGGAGAGCATGCCAAGACACATGAAAGTTGTGATTTTAAATCAAGGTTATTCCACCAAATATTGATTTCTGAACTCTTCTTGAAAGTTAAAGCATTAGTATTGTGTAGTTTAAAAATGAATATGAGCTTGTTTTCTTGGCATTATTCGAGATCTGAAGACACTGCATCTTTTTTGCTATTTTGACCAATTGTCATTTTTCTGCAAATAAATGATCTAAATGACAATATTTTTATTTGAAATTTGGTAGGAATGTTGCCAGTAGGTTATAGAATGAAACAAAAATGTACATTTTACTTTAACACATACCAATAAATAGTAAAACCAGAGAAACTGATAATTTTGAAGTGGTCTCTTAATTTTTTCCGCGGCTGTATATTTGCAACCATGTTCTTCATTAGACTTTTTTTAAATCGCTAGTTTCATAGCTCATACAGTCACACATGACGTACCCGAAACCGAGTGGCGTCTCATTTCATAGGGGAAAGATCTCAGCCCTTGGCCCTTACACTTGCAAGTGCTAGGCTTAAGACAAAGACAAGACAAAGCAAAAGGGGCAAGGGGAAGAATCGAGATTCGGCCTTGGGCCTACACTCTTGCTACACTCTTCCTTAAACTTGCACATTTTAGCATCTTGAATTGAATGAAAATTCTGTACATTCTCTCTACGGTCTCCGTAAGAACATATGCACACACACACACACACACACACACACACACACACACACACACACACACACACACATACATATATATACACACAGGTCATCTTTTACCTGCTGTGAGTGCAAGAGTATATCATTGTGTGTGTGTGTGGTGTGTGTGTGTGTGTGTGTGTGTGTGTGTGGGGGGTGTGTGCAGGGTCCCTGCGCTGTGGCTGATTTTGAGCGTCTGCTGCGTGAGTCTCAGAAGGAGGTGCTTAGGCTGCAGAGGCAGCTGTCAGTCAGCGCTGCACGCGAAGCCAGCCACACCGTGGCCCCCGACTCCACCGACAAGGTGACACCACCAACCCCCCCCCCCCCCCCCCCCCTCCCCCCTTTAATCCCCCCTTGCACAGTCCCAGGGAGGGTTGCCTAGTATGCTTATGGTATTACCACAACGCTAACAGAGAGAGCATTCAAATCAATACCCTATCATTTAACAATTAATTTGAATGCTTCAGGTGGTGATGTTTTCAGAGAGGAGTTGTTTTCCTGCTTAGCTAGGGTTTCCTATCTTTTCTTTCTCGTTTCTATTGACCTTTGGCTGTTCTTGGGTTCTTCATCCGGGCCTCAGAGGTGTCCGAGCTGAGATATGGCACTGGAAATGGGGTTGTGATGGGGAAAGGGGGGGGGGGGGGGGGGGGCATGACCGCATGGACCAGCTCACTCACTCTTCCGAGGCAGGGGTTGACCTTCTAAGACCATGATCGGGATTATGAGTGTTTGTTAATATGGAATTTGGTGCGATGGGATTTTTTGGGAGCTTAGCGTATGTTTACACTGACATGGATGCTGTTTTGCTGTGTTATATAATGGCTTTCTGGTGGACAAACTGCCAGTAATCTGCTGTAAGTCATAATGAGCTGATTCCCTATCTTGAACTTGGGCCTGTGAGCGAGCGAGTGAAACCGAGAGGTTGAGAGAGGGAGAGAGAGGGAGAGAGAGGGAGAGAGGGAGAGTGAGGGAGAGAGAGGGAGAGAGGGAGAGAGAGGGGTGTGAAATTCCTCTTCTAGCAAATGTTCTTTTAGCATCCTTATTGTGTGGGACTTTAAGGACACTGCATAGGAAGGAGAAGGCAGGATATGAGTCTGAGTCTTGTAGATACATGTAGTAAATCTTTTTAGGGTCCATATAAAGGATTAAGCCTGCCCTGCCCTGCTTTATCTGAGTAGTTCAGCATTATTTCCTGAGCCCAATTGTTGAGAACATTTTACAGGTATGACTGCTATAGGAGTGGTGTTTTAGTGCATGTGTAGAATTTATATGTTTTTAGCTATATGACTTCAATTGAACCTTATTTATTACATATAGTTAAGCATTTTAAAAGCATTATTATTTCAGAATCTGAAAGGAATTCGATTTTCCTCATATTCTTAAAATTAACAGAATAAAGATTGTCCCTGTAATTCAGTTGACAAAGCCACTTGCACCGTCAGCAGTACAAGAAATATGTGGCATTAAAATTAGTATTAATAAAATAACTTTTCCTTTCGTATTATGTAACACTGCAGTGCCCTATGCATTACTTGGGCCTACACTCTTGCAAGCACATGCAATTCACTTAAAGTTTTTTTTTCTGTGAATCTCACCCCTTCTCTCTAAAGCTCAGATGAGAATGCCAGTACTAGTAATCTGTCATTTGTGAAACACACACACACACATACACACACACAAACGCACACAGAAAGGGGCCATGTTGTGTGTGTGCGTGTGTACATGAGTGTGTGCACACGCTAATCCCCCCTGGCAACAGAATGGTACAGTCCAGTAATCCTTTCTGTGTCGCCGTGGTTGCGGTGAAAGGGTTCTGGATGGTAGGTAAGACTGTAGCTGGACCAAAGACTTCTCAAGCGCACCCAGCTCTGGACAACAGGGAGCTGGGGACGGCCTACACGTTTCCACAAACCTCAGGAGAGGGGTAGGTCCCCTGCCGTACGTATGTCTGTATTTGTGTGTGTGTGTGTGTCTGTGCACATCTGTGGAATAAGGCTAAGAACTACAGTGTTTAGGGTGCAGGCTGTGCCATGCCACCAGGTTGGCATTTAGAGATATACGCTGCGTGCACGCTCTGCCCACGTCATGGCAGGGCCAGATTCTCATGCAACGCGCAAGGGCTGTTTTTCTCTCTGCAACTTATCTCTAGGCGCTCAGAGTTTAGGCTGCACCAAAGGATGCCGGCCAGATTATAGCTCTCTGTGCACACCCGCGACTGTTTATTATCGTTGTGGCCCACATACTGCTCACCAAGCTTTACATTTAAGTGGATTTCTGCTGTCCATACATTTGCATTGTTTTCTGGATCAGAAACGTGGCGGTATCTGTGTCTCGGCGAGACCAACTTCCCCCTTCTTTAGCACACGCTAGCTGGAGCAGGGAGAGGAGAGGAGGCCTAGTCAAGTGACGACTGACAAAATCTCTGTTTTGTAACAGTCCGAGGTTTCCGTGTCCAGATGTGGGAATTTAAGTGGCGTGGCACGGCTCAAGACAAGCCTGACCACTGGGCCACACGCTGTGCGATATCTCTGCATCGATATGTATTAAAAAAGAAAGCGTAGCACACCAGCCAATCCATTAAGGTGCTTTTAAAAGAAGTGATCCAGTTACCCGTTTCAGTAGTCCATGGGGATTACAGCAATGTGCTTATGGCACCCAGGGCCTGCCCCATCTGATCTGTGTGCCTTCGTAAGCATGGGCTAGGACTGGGTGTACCTTGGTTAACACGCCGAGGAGCCGGCAGACGAGAACGTCTAATATTGAATGGTTAGCTAGCACCAGGTCCTTTTTAGCCATTATGAAGAGTTATGTGCCTTGGGTGTTACACTACAGGATGTTTGAAGTGTCTTTGATATAGTGGGAATGGTAGAATGTGTTCTTTAGATGGAATAAAACAGATGGTGCTTAGAGTATGTGTGAAAGTGCTGAAGCACTTTCAGATCTGGTGTCAAGCAGATCCAACGTTTACTTGTAGTTGTACGAGCTCAGAAATATCAGTTAGAAGTTTTCAGAAATGGTGACATCAAGGGGTTGGGATTATCATGTTTCCCATGGGAAATCCCCAGATGATTAGATTACACACTCTCAAAACTCAACGTAAATATTCATGAATAAACTGGTTGCATGTTGCCTTCCTAAAAGATTCAGAGGGTTGACTTTGTAAGATCGTACAGAAGACTGTTCATCCATGGCTACCCTCAGCCGTAGCTTACAGTGCCACTGCCACTCCATGTTGAGGGTTGAGATGTTGGTTTGTGGGAGCCATGGAGTCTCAGACTCACGGGTGAGATGTTCCACTGGGTGTCACTGGTGCAGGTCAGCCAAGGCGGCAGGTAATCATCTCAACACGGAGCCCTGAGCTGCACTCTCTCTCTCTTTCTCTCTCTTTCCTCTCTCCCTCTCTCCCTTTCTCCCTCTTTCCCTCTTTCCCTCTCCCTTTCTCCCTCTTTCTCTCTCTCCCTCTCTCTCTCTCTCTCTCTTGAAGGCACCATGTCTCTGGTGCCTCATGGCTCTCCCTTTCCCACAGAAGTAATTTACACTACATTTTTGTGTAGATTGGAAACCTACAAACTTCAAAAAGTACAAATTCAGACAGTAGTTGCTGATTTGGAACGCTTCACCATTTGAGTGTTGTTGTTCTGCTCCTGAAGTTCTAAAACTACTCATTTGCATATTCCAGGAGTGTCACGCACATCAGTCAACATCCACTTTATCACTCTAAACTTTCTCAACGTTACTTCAATTCTGATGCTGACTCTTGACACCTGCCTTCCTGTTCTGGAGTTCCTTTATGCGTGACTGGACTGGACTGGACTTTGCCCCTTCCTCCTTGGATATTGACAAATAGTGTTCAACCTATTGTTGAATTATATTAAACTTGTCTAAACCTTGCCATCTTATAGCCATCTCTGTTTTATGTCGTTCAGAAATGGCTAGACGTATATACACATACACTATAGTATCTACTAGTGTTAAATGTTGGGCTCTGTCTGTAACTGTAGTTCAGTTTAACACTATACAGACTTTTCTAACTATATCGTTTTTCATAAAGTATAATAAACCTCAGTTGAATTGCGCTGAAAAAAAGTCATCAGTCATGTTGTAAAGTTGGAGCGAATGACGTATCAGCCCAGCTTAAAGGCAAAGCCATGTGGTGAGAACACCCCTCGCCCTCTGCGCTGCTCATTTGATCCTGTTACTTGGTCACGGCCTTGGCTGCAGTGGCATAGTTCTGCCGAGAGCATTAAAAGGTGTGAGTCTAAAATTAGCCTGATTCTCGACTCTTAGCCCTCTGAGGAGAGAGAAGCTGACAGCAATGTCATACGTTTGTCCATGTCCAGTGCTTTCACTCCTGCCGGCCACCCCAAGGTCATAGCCAACGGTCTGCTCTGGGGTTTGTTATTTCATTATACAGACGGTGTGAGCTCCATTTCCTGTGCCTAGACAAGTGGAATTATCCTTTAATACAATGTCGCAGTAAAACAGAAGGCAGGGTTGTTAAATGTGCGGTTGTCCTTCATCTCGATTTGAAAACTTGCTTCTGAGACCTTGAATCTCTTGGACAGGAAACTTTGCTGTGCTTATGAGTGGTCAGAAGTACTATTGGGATATTGGGTCTAAAATGTAAAAAAAATGTTTAGGTGTCTCTCTTGAAGGAACACTAGTACTTATCTGATAGTTTTATCATTTCCTCTCCTTGTGGTCTGTCCAGAGGTGGTTTGTGGTGATAACCTGCTATGGTGATAACGTGATTTGACTCCCCGCAGGCCGCGGCCGAGACCCCGCCCCCAGCGTTAAATGAGGCTCCTCCGAGGCGCGAGGAGACTCCTGCAGAGGAGGCGGAGCCGGGGCCACAAGTAACGCCTCAGCCGAGTCCCAGCCCCACCCAACCGGAGGAGCAGACTGAGGAGACGCGTTTAGAGTTTCTGGTGAGGACATGCAGAATCCCCACAGCACTTCACAGGTGCACGTAGACGCACACTGATACTCGGGATACTTAGTTGGAATGGCGTACACAGACCATATATACTGCGGCTTGTCAACATACTGCACACAGACTGGAGCAGAAACTGTTGGCCTGTACTCTTGCTTTAGAGGCATGTTGCTGTTTGTTTCATGTTTGAGCATGCAGTAATGGCTGACAGGCAGGTAACCGTTGGACATTAAATTGCTTTTGCACACAAATAATGAACATTGATCAATTGTGCCACGTTCAGAAATGCTGATATTAAACTAAAACTAGATATACAATGCTGTTATTTATCCCTGTATAGATTAAATAGCCAAATAAATATGAATATTTTCTTGACGGCACATTGGTTAGAACATTTTATAGGCCTGAGTCTCATTGATTCTTATATGATGACAGTCCACAGAAACCCAAAAGTTCCAGAAAGTAACTGGCCCTCAGATTTCAATATCCTGCATTGGAATGACCGTTCATAGAAACCAGCATACAGAATGTTATTATTCATTTTAGTTTTGAACAGATTTCACATACATTGTTCTCAGGGTTTCTATTGCAGTGGTAGCTGTAGAGTGCTCAAGATGACCTCTTCTTTGCGTATCTGACCCAAGTCTAACTCTTCCTGGTTCCCCCAGGGGGCGATTCAGAGTTGCAGCAAGGGGGGTGTGGGTTGAGGCTGACAAAACAAAAAGCAAGAAACCTAAACGACCAACTCCAGGCCAAGTTTTCAATAGCTCTAACAGCACAGTAACCTATGACTAGCTTATTTGTTGATGAGTTTATAGCCTATTTTGTATATATATAATATGGCCAGGGCCTACCATTTAGCCTACATGTTAGCAGGCACCTCACATGAGGTGTATGGATTGATCATCCAATGAGAAGTTAAAAATGTTTGATTGATAAAATTAAAAAAATAATGTTTAACTGTTCACATGTAGACAACAAAGAGATGCTATGCAACAGCTGATGGCTTCTGGGTTTTAGTTTCATTAAAAGGTCTTTTTTGGCAAAGGGGGGGTGCCTGCCATGACAAGTCTGGGAACCCCCTGCCCTAGCATGGCAATTAGCCCCTATTCCGTATTCCGTATTCATACGCCAGTAATAGTTGATTATTTACCATGGCAATACTGAAATAAGCTGATTTCTGCTTTTGTTGGGCCTGTGTGTAAGCTGCATTTAGAATAATTAAAGGATGCTAAGCTTTGTAATTCCTTGGCGTTACTGTGCCAAAGGTCAATATTTAAATCGCGCGCTTATTCTTCCAGGATTTCAGACTAATGCAGTGGTATATATGCACCATCATTCTTGACCCCACACAGCAGGTGGCGTTTACGCTAGATTTTTAATGAAACCTTTTGAAATCTCAAATCTCATGTTTTGTATTTTACTGATGATATAATGGCCCTAGTATTTGTTTTGTGTGTCCTCAAGAGAGTATGCAGTTCATTTATTTCTCTGAACTGGTCATTCTATTCATAAATGAAATGCTTTTTTTATCATTGCAGGAAAGTGAGTTGAGCAAAAAGAGAAAAGAATGTGAAAGTCTTGAGCATGATGTTAGGAAGAGGCAGAAGAGATGTCTGGATTTGGTAAGTAGTGCTCCCTCCCATTTCCTAATGCAGCTAGAAACCTACTGTGTTTATGCATCACGGCACTCAACAAATACATGTGTTAGGGTTAGGTCATGTTTAGTTTAGGCGATGCACCTTAAGCCTAGTAGTAACCCTTCTGTTTGCTGGAGTAAGAGTAAATGCACAGTATTGTCTTGTTGAGTTGTAAAGTGTGGTTGTTTTGTTTTCAGGAGAGCCAGCTCGATGACGAGCGAGGCAAAAATGAGAGATTAGCCGAGGAGACAGAACTCCTCAGGCGGAAGGCTCAGCTGCTTGACCAGGTGAGTGACCGCTACTCTGCCAATCCCCCTACCCCCTCTCGCTCTCTTCCTCTCCTTCTCTCTCCATTCATTCAGCTGAACATCCATGCAAGAGGTAGAACAACTTGTACAATTGCAGCTGACAGGAAGTGCATTTTGCACCCCAACTATGGCAACCTTGGATTGGCTGCATGCATCATATCCTGTCCCCTTCTACCTTTACTGCAAATGCAGATATTGATCATTGTGGTGTTCACATTAATTTACAAATCAGAAGGAGTCGTTTAGCAATTGGAAGGTTGCTAGTTCGATCCTGACTCTAAACCCCCAACTGCTCCCAATGTGCAGGTGGACATCTTAGATGGCAGCCTCTGCCGTCAGTGTGTGAATGGGTAGATGTCCGAGGCATTCATTTGTAAAGCACTTTGAGTGCTCTTTGAGTAGAACAGCGACTTTGTAAATGCACTGCATTACTAGTCACAGCTACTTGGCTTCCTAGTTAGAGCACCCATCGTCTATCCCCAGTAAGGGTTTGATCCTCATGACTGGAGAGGCAACATGGCTGTGATGTGATGTGACGTGATGTGAAGTGACCTGATTCGGTGTGTTTGTTCCTCAGTCCCAGGCTGAGAATGAGGAGCTGAGGCAGGAGCTCTCTGAATTGAGCGCTCAACACAATTCAGTTCTCAAGGAGAACCAGAGACTCCGTGCCAAACTGGAGAACTTAGAGCAGGTCCTAAAGGTACGGTCTCAACCACACCAGGAACCCTTCTTTACACCTCAATTATCCTGAAAAAAAGATAATACTGTTTTTTTTGTGAGAAAACTGTGGATTTGTGCACAGATTAAAGTTTTTAAGGGCCAAAATCACTTAATTTGTCTCTTTAACAGGGGAAATGTACCCCTTAAATAACACCTATAAAGGCTCTTCTTTTTCACATTCAATTCCAAATAGTGCATTACAGTAATTTAAGACATACCATACAATATTCAACGTATAATATGCAAAGTATGTATATAATCCCTTGAGTATTTTTGTGTCTACTTTTATTTCACCAACATATATATATATAGTGACTCTGTGTTGAACCACAAAGTGATGCATTCTCATCTCAACTGTGTGCCACTCCTGTTTTAGTTGTTTAAGCAAGATCCACCAAAAAATATGTTAAGCAACAGTAAGTTTTGGACTAAAACTAATGAGCTAACTACTTCTAAAGCATGCAGAAACCCTGCAAATACCACCAACAGATCAAGTTGGCACTGATAAAAGATGGCTAAGGTGCTAACTGGTGTCTTTTGGCAGTATAGCTGGCAATGTCATACTGTGAAAGCTTGCATTTTGAACTGCATCAGTTTCCAACAATACTCTTGCACTAGTGTTCACACTTACGTTTGCACAAAAATTGTTCACACAAAGTAGGCTAAGTGTAGTCGACGCAGACCATATGAGTAGGTCCTTGAAATAAATCTTTAACATTTAAGGTATCTGTCATTAAAGTATAATTAAGATTTTGCCTTCAATCTGTTATCATGTAGCTCCACAATAATCCCTTGAATTTTGATGAACTCAGGAAAAGACCTTAATCATGCCTTTCTATCACATACTTCAGGACATTTTTTAAGGAGTAACTAAGGGCTTGGCTAAATCCAAGGTGAAATTAAGGGAGCATGTGTGCAAATTTTGAACCCCTTAATATAAATAAAAGGCTTGTGCATAGTTTCAGGGTAATGTAAGTGTATTTAAAGTGTTTTATTTTCTTAAGTGCACAGAGTCCACATTGTAATCAGGGTGTGTCTGTCTGTGTGTGTGCGTGTGCGTGTAATGTTTTGGTGTGTGTGTATGTGTTGGTGTGTGTGTGTGTGTGTGTGTGTGTGTGTGTGTGTGTGTGTGTGTGTGTGTGTGTGTGTTTGTTTGTTTGTTTGTTTGTGTGTAGCACATGCGAGAGGTCGCTGAGCGGAGGCAGCAGCTGGAACTGGACCATGATCAGGCACTGGCTATCCTCAAGTTCAAGCAGGATGAGATCAAGCGGCTGCAGCGGGTGAGTCCCAGCCCAGCCCTGGCCTGGTCAGCACCCCCAGGCCCTCAGGACGCACCTCTACACAGGGCTCATTCAGCAGTCTTGGACACATTGTTTGGACAGAGCTAGTTTATTTACACCTGCAATATAGCTGATGGTGAAACAATATGTTGTTGTTGTTGTTGTTGTTGTTGTTATTATTATTAAGCCTTTACATATAAAAGCAACAACAGCGAATAAATGAGTCACCCAGCTGAAACCAAACCTTATTGAAGATGATGCTATCAATATGAGATTATGTTATTAAGGTTTGTCTTGCAAAGGCCCCCTGTCACGATGAGCGGAGTCCCCACATGTCATCTGGGTATTAGCCACGAGCAGCACCAGACTTAGCCCACTTCAGTCAGCCTCAGGCCCCCATTAGCCAGCTGAGCCCCGCCTGCTGTTCACCCAGCCAATAAATAGGAGTCCAGCAGGGGGCGCCATCAGGGCCCCAGGCCATGTTGGGCTCCGCTTCATTATAGAGGCACCAGTTTAATCCCTTTACTGCAAACAGAGTGGCGAGCACACAGAGCACATAATAAACACACTGCTTAGTGAACACACTCTCTGGGCACATGCAAGTGCTTTTCATACACAGGGTCATGGCATGTTTGTTTGGTTTATTTTTTCATTATATTCTTGGTATAATAGTGTGCATGAGTTGTGGTGTCTGAACTTTTGTTTGTTTGTTTCGCAGGCCCAGGTATTTGCCAAACGGGAGCATGAGGGTGTCGTTCAGGTGCTGGAGGTGAGCGACAGTCTTCATGGCTGCGTCCCTGCATGTGTTCCATGGTTTCAGCCAAGCCCCCAGCGTGTCCTTAGGAAGACTTTGGAAGCGTTGACACAGGACAGAAGATGCTTGATTTCACTAAGAATACACTCTGAGCACCTCATTAAAATATCTCGCGCGCATGCTCTTTACCCTTGATGTTGTCACAGCTTTACACAACATCAACAACATTCTTTTTTTCTTTGCTGTAGTTTAATATGTTCTGTCTATTGATGTGGGCTAAAAGCCATTGAGGGTCAGGCTGAGTGTGTCTGCAACACTGTCTCTGACTGTTGTAATGGCTCAAGTTCAAGACACAAGTGGTGAAGCCTCAGCTGGCCACCCCCCTCGCCAAGCAAACGGAAATCCATTCATTATTTACAACCAGTTGTCTCCCTCGATATATATATATATATATATATATATATATATATATATATATATATATATATACATACATATATACACTGGCGCCTCATTCATATTTAAACATGGTTTTCGTTCTATCTCTGCTCCTAGCAGACGACACAAAAGGCCTCGGCCGCTAATGGAGATTGAATGCATAATTGATTCTTTGTTCTCTGTTCAAACACCTGTTAGCACTGATGCAGTTCTAAATGCCCGCCTACATGTCGCGTCGTGCGTGCCGCGCCACACCGCGCTCACCACTCATCAGGATGTACGCCCCTCAGCGTGTACTTTCTCCCCGCCAACTTTCTTGACTTGTTTTCCCCTCTCTCTCTCTCTCCATCTCTCTCTCCATCTCTCTCTCTCTCTCTCTTTCTCTCAAAGGATCCCCACCCCTCGCGTCCCTTGTGTTCTGTTGCTCAAAAAGAGGAAGTAGCTCCTCTCCTGTGTCAAATGCAAAGTGCCACTTCAGGCGCTTATCGCTGTCCCAGTGGTTTCTTGACGTCCCCCCCCCCCCCCCCCCCCCCATATCCCCATTACAAGCCAATCCAGCAGTATTGTGCTTCATTATGTGTGGGGTACAGACAAAAACATCATCAGTGTTCTGTTACTAAGTGTGAGTGCATCAGAGAAGACGCCAGTGGGGCCCGATGTTAATTTCACTTAAAGTCTGAAAGTGAAAATGTGTTAAAGAAACCTTCCAACCTACGTAAAGTGGTGTTGTGCAGTAAAGCCTGTTAGTGCTCTGTCCCCACACAATGAATGAAGTGTGTGTAATTCTCATTTGTAGGAGTTGATCCAGCTTGTGTTGCGGAGGGAGCTGGTACAGTGTTGCCTCCAGTTTTTTAAAATGCTATCTTTCGCTTTCTCACTCCTACTCTCTTTCTCTCTCTCTCTCCCTCTCTCTCTTTCTTTCTCTCAGCCATATCACAGTGACATCCTCTCCATATTGTTTAAATCTGATTGAATAGCCTGCAGAGAGCCTTTTTTGTTCTGTTCAAATTGATTTGTATCAATCCAATAATGAACTTATGCACTGAATCTCAATCTAAATCTGAATGAGTTACACATCACATGTCAGATCAGAATTACAGCTAATGCTGCCCCTTTGTTCTGAGATGTCAGGTTTCAGACAGAATGTTCACAGTGATGTGGTCTGACAGGCCTCTGAGTGCTGGAGTTACACTAATGACTTTTAACCACGTCTTCCTCCCCCCCTGATGTTTAACGAGCATGCATGACGTTCTGAGGTGTTCTGTTTGTGTCTTTGTGTGTGTTCTTTTTTGCTGTACTCTTTGGCTGCTAATCAGAACACACTGGACTGCATGCAGGTATTAGCTCAACACGAGTTTCTCATCCTTTGTTTCATTCCTTCCTCTCCCTCACCGTCAGCTGTTATTCTGTAGTGTAATCCCAGCCCCTAGCATCAACCAAACCATGACCACTACTGTGTGTGTGTGTGTGTGTGCATCTGTGATTGCCGGTGTGTAGGGGATGGGAGTGTTGCATCACAGATAGAGAGGTTTAGCCTCCGTGTGGATGCCTTTTGCGCTCCGTATATCCATATCTAGTGTGAGGGAGCAAGTGTGGTCCTGACGGGCGCTGGAATCCTCTTTGAATGCTAAGCTGTCCTGCCGTGTCCTCTCCCATGCTGCATCTCCAGCAGGAGTGGGCCTCTCAGCCCTCCATTAAAGGCACAATGCCTAATTTTGAATGTACTGTAGCAGTAACAGCATACAGAGATGCACAATTTTGAATAAACAACATCTGTAAGTTCTCCATTCATTTGTCATATTGTGATCTTCGATATAGTGTGCTCTACACATTTGGGTGTGTGGTTGTGTGTCGACGAGGGAGATTCTGGAGTGGGTGTGTGCATAGATGCATGCTCATGAGGTTGTGTGTATGTGTTTGTGTGTACATTCATTCTCTAGTGTGTGTGTTTGTGCGTGTGTGTGCTTTCATGTGCGTGCTTGGGTGTGTGACAGGAAGCCCCACCGCAGCCGGAAGCCAAAGCTCAGCTTCGCACCCCTCTTTCTCTCTCTCTCTCTACCTCTCTCTCTCTCTCTCTACCTCTCTCTCTCTCTCTCCGAGCAGAGGGGAGCAAACAAAGGCTGCTTTGCAGCTCGAGTTGCACCATGTGCTGCACATGACCGCCATGCTTGCGCTCTACATTACAACTGCCTCTTACTTACCGATACCTTTCAGTGTCTCTTCCTGGAAGCCTTTTCATCTGTTACTTGCCCTTTCAGTGGTTTTGTATATATATATATATATATATTATATATATATACGAAGACCGTTTGAACATCATATCATTTGAAGTACTGTACAGACATGCTAACTGTAGAATGAGATATGGACTATTAAAGCCTGTTAAGCATTTTTCTCTGAATATACAGCAGAGATAGAGGCTTTAAAAAGTTGTAATTTTGATGTGCTAAGCATAGCGTCACCCTTTTTTACTCTGTCTCTCTCCGCCGCAGTCAAAGGTGCGTGATCTGGAGGATAAATGCCGTAGTCAGAGCGAGCAGTTCGGCCTGCTCTCTCAGGAGCTGGAGAAGTTCCGGCTGCAGGCCTCCAAGATCGACCTGGACAGCTCGGACCTGCTGTCCCACCCCAGCCTCGCCCACCTGACCAACGGGCTCCCGGGGGAGACAGGTAGCGTCACAAAGCCCCTCTCCCTCATTTGAAAGCCAGGTGTAAATGTAATCAGGTTAAAATCATATCTAGATACAATCCGGATAAGAGACGCATTTGAAAGCCAGGTGTAAATGTAATCAGGTTAAAATCATATCTAGATACAATCCGGATAAGAGACGCATTTGAATGCCAGGTGTAAATGTAATCAAGTTAAAATCATATCTAGATACAATCCGGATAAGAGACGCATTTGAATGCCAGTTGTAAATGTAATCAGGTTTATATCATCTAGATACAATCCGGATAAGAGACACATTCGAATGCCAGGTGTAAATGAGGTCAATGAGCCTCTAGGCATGGAAATAACTAGACTCCAGTGCAGTATTGGCATAATACCCAGCTTTAATACAAGATCTGACCTCTATTGGGATGGCATGCACTGAAATATTGAGGTTTGCTTCATAGGATATGCACATGCCTGATTGGCTGGTAGGATTCAAGTATTTTTTGTAAAAGGGGACACACTACCAGATGATGCAGTATGTTAATGCTCTTGATAATGCCTACCACGACAACTAAAACACTAAAGAACAGTAACCAGTGTTCAGGACCAGACACATATCGGCTTAGAAAAGAAAGCCCTACCAAAGAAAACATGAAAACCATATGTCAAGCATGGTGTAATGGTGTTCACCATTTCCCAGTACATGAAACAGTTGACTCAGAGAAGGAACTCCGCTCCTCATGCTAGATGCATTCCAGTGATGAAACGGAGGCGGTCCCGTGCTGCCAGCCCTCCAGAGACCTCTGTTGTGCCTTGTACTGTCTCTCTCTGTAGGCGCTAGTGACGCAGAGGTCATGCTTTCCCTCGGCGATATTGCCTTCTGGACTTTGGAGGGGACCGATGTTCCCCCCTGTGCCGCCTCGGAACAGGGTACCCACTCCACCCAGAGCCTTTTAGTCATCTGTCACGGTCTTGGTCCCGGTCCCGGTCACTTCCACCTTTGTTTTGGTGTTTTCCTTTTTTCTTCCGTTGCATGTTCTGCTGTCCCGCAGTCAACTGCATGATGAGGAAACCCATCACTGTGCCCTGGAATGGTCACAGCCTGGCTTCAGTGCACTAGAGCAGGTCATGGTCATGGTTATGGTCCCTTTTACCACACCGCTGTGGTCAAACACCATGCATGACTGGAGCATGGGAGACTGTGTGTGCAGCTCTGTGTGTCTGCAGGTGGAATGATGTCAGATTGAGATTGATTTGTATCTGGGTTGCCCATGTCTTTTGTTTTTGAGATGTGCATTAACACAAATCCCATTTGAGCTTCAGATTATACTATGAGTATACCATTTCAGCCGTTTTTGTTTTTTTTGTCGTTTCTTTGTCTGGTTGTTTTGTTCATTTTGCAAAAAAGTCTCACATTCTGACCTTTTATATCCAGACAGATTAGTGTTGACAAAACACACACTATGTGTAGGAGTTTAATAACATTTCAGTATACACTTCATCCCAGTAGTAGTATAGTCCATGAGCCATGCTGCAGTACTGTACTTTACTGTACTGTACTAACGTGTTGGAATGTGTAGCGGTTAGAGTGTCACCTTTTTGTTCCCAGGCATGCATAGATAATTTATTTATATTTATTTATGTTTGACTCTGTTGTGTGTGAAGGGTTTAAATGAACATTGCTCATGAGATCTACTGACTGTGGCTTTGGCAATTGTGTGGAAACACATTTTTATTCAAAAGCGAGTGCTGTCTCAAATGATTTTGTCTCTGAACTTTCTCCTTCTTTCCTCCTTTCTCTCTCTCCGGTGTCAACTCTGTGTGTGACGGTGCAGTGGACGTTGAGGCCATGCTGAGGGCCGGCTCCACCCCACACGCCGTAGGGCTGTCCAGGCCAGAGCGTTCCCCCGCCACCAAGCACCGCGAGCTGCCCACCATCAGCGCCAAGTCCACCTCCACCTCCAGCACCACAAAGTCCGACACTACCCACCTCACACCTCAGTCCCGACCACACAGTCCACGCAGGGCCAGTCCCACACGTGAGGTGAGGAACGAACACACACACACACACACACACACACACACACACACACACACACACACACACACTCACACACACACTCTCTCTCTGTGGCATACATTCATACTTGACTCACATACATTAACATGCACACATACCGTGATAGACAGACAGAAATAGTATTATGTAGGATAGGATATGCACAAGTATTTGTAATTTCTTTTTTTTTTTTCTTCTTCTTCTTTGGCCATAGTTGGATTGCTTGTTGAGATTACAAAGCCAAAGACTCAATCACATGTATTGCATGGATTTTGTTGGTCTTGATGGATTTAAAAGAAAAACTCATTAACTATTCTGTTGCCAAAAGCCAAACACACACACAGGCCTCATACAGGCCAGCATACAGGCTCACACTCACTCTTTCACACGCACACACACACACACACACACACACACACACTCACACACACACACACAGGCCAGCATACAGGCTCACTCTCACTCTTTCACACGTACACACACACACATACAGGCTCACACTCACTCTTACACACTATTCTGTAAAGCTAAAGACTGGCATGGCTCATATTTGTACAAATTCACGGGTCAGTATATTAAACAATGCTGTGCTCCCCATTGCGTGATTTTCACTTTCTTGATGGAGTCTTGCACATGTCCACCTCGCCTTTAGAGGCCGACAGCCTCACACCCAGCTCGCAGCTCGCTAAATCTCATATTTAGTGAGATAATCTTTTGGCCACGGTGGATTATAAAGGGCGTAGTAGTTGTAAGTGATTATCCTGAAAAAGTTCACCCGGTGAGCTATCAATATACACAACAAGACTGATTTGATTTTCTTTATTATTTGTATTGGCTCGTGCACTAAATATATCCATTTACTGTAGACAACCCGTTAGCCTTAGCTTTGACCTTAGCGGTGGCAACAGCACCGCAGGCTGTCTGGCCAATATTTCTGAATGATGAAGCTCTACTAATGCGACCGGGCAAAGCACACTCTCTTTAAGCAGCTTGTTATTATGAAGCCGTGTTCCTGAACTGTGCTTCCCCCCTGAATCTAAACCTCATTACACAACCGCCCCTAGAATCAAATGAGTCAGAATAGCTGCGGGAGAGTCTACACATCACTTGTCTTGGTTGGAAAGACAAACACAGGCCTGTGTGAGCGTCCACACAGAAATCATACAACCAACACCCACAGAATCCACATGCTGCTGTTCATAGCTATCGTGCCTCAACTGATTAACCAACAAGAGTTCCAAAACCATCAGTACAGACAGGTCTTCACATTGTAAAATAAAAAAGGTTTAGAAGCTAACCGTATTTTGGACATGACTTGTGGTACAGGTGGATACAGCCAGTGAAGTAGAGGAATTGGACATTGATGTGTCTCCTGCTCCCTATTCTGCAAGCAGAGGGGCTGCCAAACTACAGGTCTTCATTTCCAGATACAGGTACTGGTCTCAGCGGTACTCCTCTACACTCGTACTCTACTCGGTCATGCTTGTGTTATAAACTGTGATGGTTCCTCTCTGTGATGTTTGTTTTTCTTGTGCAGCTATAACCCCTATGACGGCCCCAATGATAACCCAGAAGTGGAGCTCCCTCTCACAGCCGGAGAGTATATTTATGTGTATGGGGATATGGATGACGATGGCTTCTTTGAAGGTTAGTTTGATTGTGGCCAGTCTATGGTCTCATTTGTTGAATTTGGGGAAGTGCTTACTCCTGGTTTCCTCATGTGAAGAATACATTTCTTGATGACATTCGATTCTGATAATCAGATTTTTTTCCAGATAAAAAATGAAAAATACATACAAAAGGGCCTGTTTGCCATATAATATGACAATTTGATTGGTCCTACATGGACATCCATGTCTCAGACCATCACATTGTCTCCCGATCTCTACCCCTCCTGCAGGTGAGCTGATGGACGGACGGAGAGGGCTGGTCCCCTCCAACTTCGTGGAGCGCGTGTCGGACGACGACGTCATGAGTGCCCAGGCTCACGAGGCCGGAGAGCAATCCCACAACTCCTTCCAGGACAGCAGCCTCCACAGCGGCAGCGAGCGCTTCCAGCACCACCACCAGCACGTGCGCTTCTGCCCCACCACCACCTCGGAGCGGGCCAACGCCCCCTTCACTGCCCCCTCCCCCACCCCAGACCCCACCCTGGGCAAGGCGTCCCCCACCCCAGCCCTCACCGTCCCCATCACCAACGGCCTGGACCTGGAGCTGGAGGAGGTGGACGTAGTGCCTTACCCACGCAAGCTCACCCTCATCAAGCAGCTGGCCAAGAGCATCATCATCGGGTGGGAGCCTCCGCTGGTGCCGGCCGGCTGGGGTTCCATCTGGAGCTATAACGTCTTCGTGGACCAGGAGCTGCGGCTCAACGTGCCGTTCGGCTCCCAGCACAAAGCCGTGCTGGAGCGGCTGGACGTGGGCCTCAAGGCACACCGCGTGTCCGTGCAGAGCCTGACTGAGCGGGGCAACTCGGACCAGCTGCGCTGCAGCCTGCTGGTGGGCTGCGACGTGTGTGTGGCGCCCACGCAGCTGCGGGTGGAACGCGTCTCGGCCACCTCGGCCACGCTGGTGTGGCTGCCCTGCAACAGCAACTACGTGCACATCGTGTCCTTGAACGAGGAGGAGGTGGAGCTGGTCAAGGCCGGCTGCTACTCGCTCTGCCTCAGCAACCTCACGCCCAACCTGCACTACTGCGTCAAAGTGGAGGCGCGGCCGCACCGCACGCCCTGGGAGCTGCCACAGGATCGCCGCGAGCGCAGGATCACAGTCACCTCCTTCAGCACGCTCCCCGCTGGTGAGGACGGATGGGGGGAGGTGGGGGGGGGAGGCAGACAAATAGCCCAGGGCTGGTCCTGTGAAGACATGGTTCTGGAAAACTGTTGCCTTTACGTGATGTCTAAGCCTGTAGCTCAACAACTAGTTTTGTTCTAATTAATGATTTGATTGTTGACTTCAGTATAGCCCCCCCCCTGCATCTGATCTCTCACTTGCTCCCTCTCTATCTCTCTATCTCGCTCCCTCTCTATCTCTGCTGACTGGCAGGTCCCCCAGACGCCCCTCTGGACGTACAGCTGGAGCAGGGGCCGTCTCCAGGGATCGCCTTGGTCAGTTGGCTGCCTGTCACCATTGACGCTGCTGGGACCTCCAACGGGGTCGCCGTCACTGGCTACACCATTTATGCAGACAAGAAGAAGGTATGGTCAACTACTCTTTCCATTACATACCTTTGCATTTACTGAAGGACCCAGGGTTGGTCTCCCTTGTGGGATGCAGATGGATCTATATTTCTTTGATCTATATATATTTCATTGCACTGTGTGTCTGTGTCTGTGTCTGTGTCTGTGTGTGTGTGTGTGTGTGTCTGTGTGTGTGTCTGTGTGTGTGTCTGTGTGTGTGTCTGTGTGTCTGTGTGTGTGGACCTGCAGGTGCTGGAGGTGGCATCACCCACGGCAGGCAGTGCTCTGCTGGGCCCGTCTCAGATCCAGGCGGTGAAGGCGGCTCAGGAGCTCACCGTGCGCACCATGTCCCCCCACGGCGAGTCTTCCGACTCAGTGCCCATGAACGTCCAGGCCAAACTCGCTGCCATCATGACAGGACCCGTGCCCCCAAGCCTAACTGTGCCAGTTCTGACAGCCGCCACCGCTGCTGCTGTGCCCACCTCACCTGCCGTGTCGCCCCACCTCGCCAATTCGCCTGCCAAATCGCCAGTGCCCTACAGCTTGCCGCCAGATGCACACACGTTGGTCCCCGGCAGGGGGGTCTATGCCAACACTCCCAAAGCCATCACCGCGAATGCCCCCCTGCCCTCCGGCTCCTACACGGAGGCCTGGGCAAATCCTCACGTGTCAGTTGCCTCCATGCCCATGGCCATGGCAGTACAGCAGCCTCCAGTGTTACCACCAGCTTCTGCCATCAGCTACCCAGCGGTCTGTGTACCGGTAAGTAACCCAAGAACTTAGTAGCACAGTAGCATTACTGATAAGATTCAGACTTTCTTTGCTATTCAGTTCTCAATCCTGCTGCTGCGCCCTGACCTGCACTAGAAACCCTTTGTCTTGCCTTGCCTTCCTTCTGAGCAAACCTGATTGAAATCAGCGTAATTAAAATGGTCTTGATTGGCTAAAGCAGCTGTCCTCTGCAAATTAAGACTGATGCTGAGCTGAGGCACTGAAAGAGAGAAAACATGGGAGTCTCCAAGAGCTGGACCAGCAAGACCAGATTAAGTTTTGTTTAACTGTGCTCATACCCGTTCCCCCTCTCCACTCCTCTCAGCAGGTGAGTGTGGCCGTGCCATCCTGCGTCTCCCCGTCGCTGGATCCCCGCAGGGACACGGAGAGCACCGCGGCCGGGCGGCCCGTCATCTGCATGTCCGACTACCTGGAGGACCCCCGTGCCAAGCTCCACCATCCCGAGCCCTGCCCCGTGCCCGTGCTCCGAACCGAGGCACCGTACGAGGACTCCCTCAACCCCCCAGAGACACACCCGATGCGGCCCCCCTGCCCGTCCCCGTTCGGGTCGGAGGCTGAGGAGGACCTGGAGAACACACGGCTGGTGTCCATTGAGGAGTTCCTGGGCCACGGGAGGCCTGCTGTCAGACACCAGGTCAGGCTTCTGTAGGCAGATAAACCTAAACAGCTTTACTAAAGCCAGCCTCTAGCATGATTCGCTATGTGGAAATAGCTTTGTGTTGTGTAGAATGTGTTTTTACGACACTTCTGTTTTTTTAGTGCAGTAGAACTCCTAAAATTGTAAGACTGCCATAAGGTTATTCATGTAGTATATGTATGTTTTTAATTGTAAGACTACCATAAGGTTATTCATGTAGTATATGTATGTTTTTTGGGAAGTCAATGATGGCGACGAATCAGTTTTTTAAGCTGATGCAGAAACTGTTCCTTAAAGCAACAGTATTGCTAACATGCTAACATGTTATCTGGTGTATTTTGGCAATATTGTTTGCAATGTCCTGCTATGAAGGCTTTTCTTTCATTTTCGGCGGGTGTGGTTATCCCGGACTACAGCACTACATAGTGCATAGCCTGGACTGTTTGTGGTAACAACGTTTATCTGTCCTTCACGTGACCAGATATCATCAAGATGAATTTGAAGATGATGCCAAAAGTAGCTGTTAAAAACATCACCTTGTTGCATCGTGTTGCTTTAACTTCAGTATGACTCTCCATTGTGATTGGGGCAATAAGAGCAGTAGTAAAGAGTGGCAGAGAGAGTATGTGATGTGTTTCTGTTGGGCATCCTCCATGTGTGTCCGCTGGACTGCTATCTGTTAGTCCCTGTGGCTGGGGTCAGGCCTATGTTCAGTGATTGGTTAAATGAGTGGTAACCAGCTGTAGGTCACATTCCACAAAGCTCAGGTTTATCAGGGGGAGGCTTTTGGGTCTTGTCTTGTTTGTGATATTGGGCCAGCCGTAGCTGGGTTTCCATCCAAGTCATTTGCATGTTTTAAGCGCATTCTTGAAAATTCGGCTAAAGAAATGAAACAGTCTGTGCGTGTTTTCATTCACTGTATTATACAAAATAAAAAATGAACACTCTCTCATCAAGGGAGCAGTGCGAACAGCTAGGATCAAAAAGTTAGGTTGTCAGCTCATAAACCTGTTTCCATCAACCTTAGTAGCATTATACCCTAGGCAAATCAGGGATTGATCCAACCCCCTCTAGCAAATCGAATTTGCATTGGAAAATTGTATGCGAATTTCAAGCATTTCCAGTCAGGATTTCTTATTCGAATAGCCAAAATACGCATTTAAAAGGTGGATGGAAAATCTTTTCAATAATGGTACCGTCTTCGATAGTGGGGATAATCTATTGTCTGTTGAACTGGGCAGGTCATTGTTGTTCGGAGGGGATCAATATCAGACTGAAAGGTGTAGTCTGTATTTGTTGTCAAAAAATCTCCATTTTGATTATGGATTGATTGTGATGATCATCATAAGTTTGTTATTGAAAGGAATAGTTTGGAGAACATTAATGATAGTGCCATATACTCATGTGTCAAGTAGGGTTGGGCGATGTCTCCTTATTTGGCAGAAGACGATGTTTACATTGAAACATCGTGATGGACGATGATATCGTCGGGGGGGGGGGGGTGTACTACTCAGTCCCATTCATTTTTTTAAATGCCGTTACGTTACCAATGTTGAACAGTGACTAGCGGTGAGGTTCGTGGCTGCGGTGAGGTTCGTGGCTGCATCGACTCTTGCAGTGTCATATTTACAAATAAATGAACCCATTCAATTGGTAGCTTGCACATTGACAACTGGTTGTTTTTCATATTTCATATCAGCATTCTTTACATACACATGGGTAAGGTTCATACAGTTGGCAGTTGCTAGCTTGTGATGAATTCGTTTTAATATCTGGATATTTGAACTCGTGAATATGAACTGTTTCATACGGAGTTGCAGAGGCACCCTGAGGGTTTCCTACCAGTCTCCATTATAATTGTATAGTTAAGTCGAGGAGACTATAACATCAGCTAGATAACTAGCTGTCATTTCATGCAAATTGAACTCTTCCATTTAAATCGTTGAAGGTAATTTAAAGTGTCCTTAGCTAGCTAGTAAGCTAGCATAACAGGTATTTAACCGTAACAACCAGGAAACAACTTCAGCTGGAGTTTAATTCCTCAAAATCAGCTCACCAATAAAAGCAGTCTTTGGTTCAAAGTGATCACAACCACTTGTATGATGTTAAATGGCTTCACATAGATATGAAACAATCCTCAGATAAATGACGGAGCAAGGACTATACTGATAACAATGTAATGTTAGCGAATGAGGGGTGAGAAGCTCCCCCTTGCTAATATTTAGTCTCCGCTGTTCGTTCAAAGCCAAATATATCCTCGTGGTTCCAAATAGCAATTTTGCTTTGAATGTGAGTAGTTGATCGAGCTATCTTCTGTCCCTTCGTGTCTATTCTATTTTGTAGCCATTGCACTGAAGTTAATGCTTTCGCTAAAGTTGAACGTCATATTTCTGTTGACAATGAGCAAGTTTCCCGGCAGGAGCAGGCTTAGATAACGTGAATAACATGAAATGTTTGACGTGGGAAAAACGAAGAAAAGCTGTAACCTAGACATAATACCCTAATACTAATAAAAATAATAATAAATTGTATAAGAATAAGCCAATTAGGCATATTGTAGCAGTAGCCTATTTCATTTTCATGCCTGACTTTAATTCATATGGGGGGGCGTGGCATCACGATGGTTACCATCCATCGTGATGATGGGTCAAAAATGACGATGGACGATGATATCGTCCATCGGCACAACCCTAGTGTCAAGTGCAACCTGCTGCAACTTTGAATTGGTTGTACATCATGTGAGTCTAACTCCTATTTAATGTTATGCACAGTTCTGTCTAGAGATATACCATTAAAACCGAATTATCCAAATATAATAAATATGTCCTTTGGCGTTAAAATATTGTCCTTAAAGTGGCATATGTGTTTACGTAGTTGTGCAATTGTTTTCCAGGCTTATGGCGGCAGTGTGGCAGAACCGAGCGTTGACTACCAGCTGGAGACCAGCCGAGGATCGGACCTGTCTGACATCCTGGAGGAGGAGGAGGAGGACATGTACTCAGAGTCCCTCGCAGAGGTGCAGGGCAGGGGCTACCTCAGGGTAAACACACACGCTCTCACACACACACACACACACACACACACACACACACACACACACACACACACACACACACACACACACACACACATTCACACACACACACGCTCTCACACACACACACACACACACGCTCACACACACACACACACATTCACACACACACACACACACACACACACACACACACACACACACATTCACACACACACACGCTCTCACACACACACACACGCTCACACACACACACATACACACATACACACACACACAGACACACACACGCACACACACGCTCCCACACACACACACACACACACACACGCTCACACACACACACACACACACGCTCTCACACACACACACACACACACACACACACACACACACACACACACACACACACACACAAACACATGCGCGCTCACGTACATAGACACGTACACAAACTGTTGTGAGTCCAAGCCTTTCTTTGTCGCCTTCTTTGTTTTCCTCTATTATTTCAGTCTTTAAAATATGTTCTCTTTTGTTCTCTTTCTCTACACCCTACCTGTTTTCCCCACTCTTGGGTCTTGGTGTGTTGAATCTTCGGGGGGGGGTCACCACACTCGCACCACTATGCTCACCTCAACCACTCACTGCCCAACCCCCACCACTCCCCTTCGTCACAACTCGCCCTCCAAAACAGCGGCGCCAACAACGTGACACGTGGGAGACCGACAGCGACGAGGACGTCCGCGAGCGCATCCTGAAGCTGCCCCCTCCGGCCCACCGTAGAGAGCAGCTCTTCAGCATCGCAGAGGTAACTGAGGAGGAGGACAACTGCATGGATGAGGCCGAGCCTCAGCGACCTCGAGCCCGTGCCCGATCCAGAGTCGCCCCGCACCCCCAGGCTCGCCGCGCCCAGCCTGTCCCGCTCCAGTCTAGCCTCCGGGCCACCAGCCATCAGGGCCGCCGCGCACAGCACCGCGTGCACTACGCCGACGAGGTGGCCACTATCAGCTACCCCGAGGTGGAGGACGACGCCGGGTCGGACAGCAGCCTGTACGACGGGCCCGACAGCCACCAGATCCGGTCGCACCGGGAGACGATAGCAGCTCCCCAGCGCTCGGCCGTCCATGGAGGTAGAGGAGGAGGAGGAGACCGGCTCAGGAGGGAGGCGTTGCTACGTAGGCAGATGATCTCGCATGCGGCCGAGAACCCCGCTGCCGCCGGCGATGGAGCATACCTGGTGAGCCGCACGGTGCACCGGGTGAAGTCGCCCACCGGTTCCAGGGTGGAGATCGACGTGGAGTACGGCACGGACAATGACGAGGATACGCCATCCTTCGACCCTGGGGAGGTGGTTGTGGATCAGATGAGCTCGGAGTGGTGGGTGGAGGAGGGCCACCATGAGTGCCACCGGCCCGTGCCAGCTCCCCGGAGGCCACCGGCCCAGACGCGGGCTCTCCCATCCTCGGGGCACCACGCATGGGTGTGTTAACATCCCCCCCCCCCCAGAGTAACCCCCAGCTCTGCAGTACCCCCTCTCTCACCTCAGGGAAACAGGGATGAAACCTTTTGCGTCCTTTTGAGTGTGCGTCTGTGGAGCCATCCCTCGTTCATTTGAGCCAACATGGAGGAGTAGGTTTTAGCAGTGCAGTTGCCAGCATCTCCACGCCACTCGCTCCTCATGAAAAGATTATCGCACGATCCCAACTCAAAGGGCAGATGCAAAAGGTTTTAGCCAGTACTCGTCTGTCCCTCTGTGGCTGTCTCTCTCCCACCCACCCACCCACCCCGTGTAGATGTCTGGTTTCTGATCCCATATCTTCCATAGCTCCTGCAAACGACTGGCTGTCTGTGTCCTGTGTCTCTGACCGCTTCCTCCTCCGTCTGGCCGTTGTGTCCAGCTAGAAGTTGGGAGTCCCTGTGTTGCTCGAGCCGTAGCACTTCCATGTGGTGTACGACTGACTCCCCTCCCTCTCCGTCAACACCAATGCCCTCTGCTTTACTTCCTTGCTCTTCCTCTGCTGTGCCTTTTGTCCTAGTGACTTATTGAAGGAAAGAGGTTGATTTGGTGTCATCCTAAGGACATGGGTTTGGAGCTGTTCACAGAAATGACTATACCGTTACTAGACAACAGTCATTGATTGGTCTTAGATTGGTCTTAAAGAGCCATGTAAAGGTTAGCCAAATCTCCTCGATCTCTGAGAACAACTCCAACTGTCCTTCAGAAATGTTACGTGTGTGTGTGTGTGTGTGTGTGTGTGTGTGTGTGTGTGTGTGTGTGTGTGTGTGTGTGTGTGTGTGTGTGTGTGTGTGTGTGTGTGTGTGTGTGTGTGTGTGTGTGTGTCAGCAAGCGGGTGTGCTTATTTGCTGAAGGTTAGTGTGTTAGAGTGTTAGAGCTCTAGTGAGGCCGTCCTTATCCTGACTCTCATTTCCCCCAGGATGCCACAGGCCAGCCCGGCCCTGCATGGGGCCCTCAGGAGGAGATGGCCCCTCAACTGACCCGCTCTGAAGCCAGGCACATGAAAGGTGACTACTGTCCTCTCCCCCATGGTTCTGTCTCTCTCTTTCTTTCTCTCTCACTCTCTCTCTCTCTTCGCTCTCAGTCTGTCTTTCTCCCTCTCTTACTTACTCTCTCACTCAGGTTCATACTGTAATGGACTAGGTGTGTGAGATGGAGGTGTTGCTGTCTGTATCTTGGCAGTCCTCCCCCAGTCCAGAATGATGCTGTCAGATTATCAATCAGCAGATAGAGAGAGAGAGAGAGAGAGCGAGAGCGAGAGAGCGGGGGAGGGGGAGGTGAAGAGGGGGAGGGGAGCTCAGCTGGGGTGGATGCAGAGCTCAAAGCTAAGAACAGGCTTAACCCAAACTGGCTTGTCATGAGACTGGAGGAAGTGGCGACTATGAAAATAGTAACCCAGATTAGCCAAGCCACACCACTACACCCGCGAACACCCTTTTTCTCATGGCATTCTCTCGCTCAAACACACAGCTGTGCCAGAACGTTCCCATCACTCGTATGTTCCCACCACCTGTATGTGCTCTGCAGCAGAGCTGGAAGAAAGAAGCGTTGTGTGCGCACACGTTCATTCAGCACACACACGTGCACACACACACAACAGCGTGGCGTAGTTTGTCCTGCCTGCCAGTCCATCCTTGACTGTTGGCCCAGTGCAGATGGACTGATCCTGCCTAATGAGATAGAAGGCGTCTCATTGGTAAAGCCAAAGTCAATCAGAGACACTAATTGCCCCTGTTGTAAATTTCAGTCAAGCTCCCTACCCGCCCTTCTCACTCCCTCTCAAGCCATCGCCAGTGTGGCCCCTGCACCCAGCCCAGGCTGTCCTCTACACACACGCACGCATGCGCACACGCACACACTGAGCTAATGTTCGGCACCTTCAGGTCGGATGTCCACTGTGGGCAGAGGCTCATGGGTAATCAGGCCGGAAGAGGGTAGAGGGAGTCATGGTCCCCAAGTCGCCCTTCAGCCCGTTCTGTAATTTGCTCGCTCATCACATGAGCCGTGTCCCTGGCACGTGGTGCCTTGTGTTACTTTCGCTGCGTGGTGATTTATGAGCGCTTTCTCAAGCCTCAGAGAAACATTCTGATTTATACATCGCGGTGGGGATGAATATGTATGAGGTTTGAATACGATGGTGGATCGATCTTTCCACTTCCGCTCCTGCTCCTCCTCTCTCTCTCTCTCTCTCTCTCTCTCTCTCTCTCTCTCTCTCTCTCTCTCTCTCTCTCTCTCTCTCTCTCCCTCTCTCCCCTCAGGATCATGAACGCACGTTCCTCAAGCGGCTCACATTGGCTTAGGCTCAGGGGGTTTAGCATGATTACCTCTCTTAGGGACACGCCTGGGCTGTGCCATTACAAGCACGGGGGTGGCAGGCAGGGGGAGGAGGTGGTCGTCAGTCGACACGTGAACATTGACACTGTGTGTGTGTGTGTGTGTGTGTGTGTGTGTGCTTATGTTCGCTCAGAGGTTGAAGAGGCCGGGAGACTGATAGGAGAGAACACGGTGAGGGTTTTTGTGGCCCTGTTCCCGTACGACCCCGTCAGCATGTCACCTAATCCTGACGCGGCCGAGGAGGAGCTTCCCTTCCGAGAGGGTCAGATCATCAAGGTACTGGCCAAACATTGGCACACCACCACCACCACATACCACTCAGGCCACTCACCCAAGATGGCCAAACACTACCACACCACCACCACCACCACCACAACACAACACAACACTCCAGCCACTCACCCAAGATGGCCAAACACTACCACACCACCACCACCACCACACAACACTCCAGCCACTCACCCAAGATGGCCAAACACTACCACACCACCACCACCACCACGCACCACCACCACCACACAACACTCCAGCCACTCACCCAAGATGGCCAAACACTACCACACCACCACCAAACAACACAACACTCCAGCCACTCACCCAAGATGGCCAGACACTACCACACCACCACCAAACAACACAACACTCAGGCCACTCACCTAAGATGGCCAAACACTACCACACAACTACCACCACACAACACTCCAGCAACTCACCCCAGGTGGGGAGTATAACATGACAAATACAACTTAAGCTTTATGCTAGTCCATAGCCCCAGTATCTTCCTCTTTCAGGTTCAAGTTTGTGTTAATTCATTAAAATCACTAACCCTATTTATATTCATGCGCCCAATCTCCATGTGCAGTTGCCAGTGTTTTTATATACTGTGATGTACAGTGTATTTATATTATATAACAAAACTTGATCTCGTTAAGTAATGAAAACACGGTGTATAAACTGCAACAAAAACGTATAATTGCCATCCGCCCCTCCTCACACACATCCATGTCTTGCTGTAGGTATACGGTGACAAAGATGCCGATGGTTTCTTCCACGGTGAGTGTAACGGCCGGATGGGCTACATCCCCTGCAACATGGTGTCTGAGATCCAGGTGGAGGACATGGAGACACGTGACCAGCTGCTGCAGCAGGGCTTCCTCACCACAGAGGCGTCCATGGAGAAGATAGGTAGGCCCAGGTGTCAATCATCCCCTTAACCCTGATCCCACCCCTCACCACATGCGACCCTTTCATCTTTTCAATCAGCGTCAGCCTCCATCAAGAGAAAAGCTCTCCCACAAGCTGCTTTTGGTTGTTTCGCCCTCCTAATGGCTGATTCCAGATCAACTGTTCCTAGTTCATCAGAGTAACAGTGGATATATGGTATAGGAACAGCTGTTAAAGGAGTAACTCACCAGCATGCCTGAACTGTTTCTCATTGTATTGATCTCATTGATGTTGAATGTGTTAAATGGAATTGCCATCTGTGTATTGACCTTTTTCTAATGTTACCATCACATGAAATTGTTCTGGCTATCATTATTGGGGGGTGTGGGGGGGGGGGGGGGGGGGGGTTCTGAGGATCCCGTGATGGCTTTTGTTGTCCACTCCTCACATTCAATCTTTGTAATCTGTAAGTGTTCATTTGTCTAGATGCACAGTGCAGCTGTAATGTTTTGGACAGATGTTTGCAGTTCCACAACTGTCAACAGCTGTCTGAAGCTACTCCATTTCCTCCACAGTTCTGAAGTCAACCAGCCGCTGAGAGTATTGTTTATCCACCACATTGTTACCAGAGTACACCTGTTACTCTTATGTGTTCAGGGCCTTATTGAAATCTAAGATAGCCAACTCTGGATTGTAGGGGTGTGCAAAAAAATCGATTCACATTCGTATCGCGATTCAAGTGCTCCCGATTCAGAATCGAGTCATAGATTTCCAAAAATCGATTCATATTTAAAAAAAAAAAAAATAATAATAATTTTTTTTTTTTTTTTTTAAGATTAACATTCTTTTTGGCTTCGCAAACTTTGTAGTAGGCTAACGTTACGGTTTGAGTGATGGTGAGCGTGATACGGCGAAATGGTTGATAAAAAGCTTCTGAATAGAAAGTTTACCTTTAAAAGTTGTGTTGTGCAAAAGAAGCAAGCTTCACTGTTGTCTGAAAATGTCAACAGGCAGCTGGCTGAAAGCACAGAAGTAGTAGGCTTACCTTTTATTGGTAACCTTACTTCTATGTTCACAGCAAACTTGAAAAAAAATATTAAGCCATGGTTTAACTGCACTATAGGCTGAGTCTGAAATGTGCACTTTATAATTTTATTTTGTACCGCCCTGTTTGGCAATGTTATTTTTCAATAAAATAAAACATTGGATAAAGCAAGCCAATCCACTTTTCCATGATAAGAGCATTAAAATAAAATTTGCGATTAATTAATTTGCGATTAATCGTGATTCATTTTGAGTTAACTATGACAAAAATGTGATTAATCGTGATTAAATATTTTAATCGTTTGACAACACTAACATTTACATACTGTGAATACATTTTTTTTTAATCGAGAATCGTTTTTGAATCGAAAATCGATTTTGAATCGAATCGTGAGCCTAAAAATCGGTATCGAATCGTGACATTTTCTGAATCGTGCACCCCTACTGGTTTGGTTGTGCCATTTGGCCTTTTCACAGAATACATGTTAAAAAAGCATAATTTAAAGCCCAAAACAAGCTTAGTTTAGCTGTTAGAAAGGGCTGTTTGGCAGAGACCTTTTTACCCTTATAAAAGCAGTGGGTTAAAACCGATAATGGCACCACGAGTTTCATCATCCTTTTCAGCCCATGTTGGGATTAACACTTGCTAGCCAACTGACTGCAATGCCTTCTCTTTTAGAGAGAGTTGCCACCCCAATCCTTCCCCCCCTAGAAGCTGAAGCACTCTGTGCCTGTGGTGGTTACTCGTGCCATCGTGCTGCTGTCAAACTGTGGCTTTGCAGGGAGGCCCTGTGTCCTGTTTCTTCCTTTTCAGAATGCTCTGCTCTGCAAAGTGTTTAACCCCTCTCTTTTTCACTTTGGCTCACTGCCTCGTCCGCTGCTGGTTGAGTTCCTCTTTTTTATTTTGATTTATATATTTCTTTTATCATTTGGTTTGCCTTTTATTTGTTCTCTGTGCTCTCTTCACTCAAGTCTGCTGTCTTGGTCTGCTTTTTTTTGCGTTGCTTATTTTCTGATTACGTGTCAATCCCCCCAAAAACCAATCCCTCCATAAAGGCACCACTCGCTCACACGCACAGCTTCCACGCCGCCCTGTCCCGCCGCCGAAACCTAGACGATCCAAGAAAGGTGTGTCTCAGTGCTCGCCGTTTCTCTCTCTCTCTCTCTCTCTCTCTCTCTCCCTCTCGCTTTCTCTCTCTCTCTCTCTCTCTCTCCCTCTCGCTTTCTCTACCTCTTTCTCTCTCTCTCTGTCTGTCTCTCCCTCTCTCTCTGTTCTCTCTCCCTCTCTCTCCCTCTCTCTCCCTCTCCCACTCCCTCTCACTCTCTCCCTCTTTCTCCCCCTCTCCCTCTCTCTCTCTCTCTCTGTCTCTCCCTTTCTCTTTCTCTATCTCTTATATACTGCCATTTAATTTTTATTTTCAATGTGCTCTGCTTTTGCAAGCTGTCATTGTTACATAAACACCCTCACACTTAGAAGTCGTATATAAAGCAGTGGTATATTGTAATATAGCTTATGGCCAGACAAATTAACCCTGCCCTCTTTTCTTTCGTATTCATTGATAATCTTTGAATGCTTGCTGGCAGGAGATCATGCCACTCATACTCACCATTCAGCCTTCCCCACCATAGCTATACACATTAGGACACACTTGTGATGGCAGAGCTGGAGTTGGCCATATAACCTTCCCTTCTAACCTTCATCTCTGGCCCCCTGTCTCTGTTCTGTCCTGTCCTTCCCTTCCTGGTGTGACTGGTTGGGAGGTCCCTAACCCCTCCCTCATGACTGGATGTCCCCTGAAGTGTGTGTGTGTGTGTGTGTGTGTGTGTGTGTGTGTGTGTGTGTGTGTGTGTGTGTGTGTGTGTATGTGCGTGTGCTTGGGGTTTTTCCCTGGCCTGAGATTGAAGTGCTGTGCTGCTCTCTTGGCTCTCTGTGTAAAGCCCAGAAGCACCAGGCTAACCTGCTTGTCTTTCCTGTTCAGTGGAATCGGCTGGAGTCTGGGAGGACAGCTCTCTGGTTGACTCTTCCAGTCAAGGTTTGCCCCCTTCAATCCAACACCTCTCCGTTTGACACGCGTGCTCTCCATTGCTCCACCTCTCTCCGGCCTCGTCTCCAGCATGGGCATGGTTGGAGGCAGGGGTCGGGGATGTCTTCTGACTGTAACTCTTAACAGCATGTGTATGGACTGCATGGCCAGTGTGTTGCATGTGTGTCCACTCTGATGTCTAACCTCTTTTAACACTGTGTGTAAAGGTCCATGTTCACCTGCAGGTCTCTTCTCTCTTAGGAGCCATCTGCTGAGTGAAGATCCATTCAAGTGAACTCTCATCTCATTAACCCAGTAAAATGCATGAGTTTCTTAACTGATAACTTTTTGTCCTGCCTTTTTTGACCATCCTGCATGTTTCCTCTCTCCCTGTTGGATTTGTAACCCACCTGATATATGTGTGCATCTGATATATGTATGTATGTATGTATGTATGTATGTATGTATGTATGTATGTATGTATGTACAGTATGTATGTATAAATTAGTGCTGCCAGAATTAGCACGTTTATTTATGTGATTCATTTGGCATTGACATTTCGTTTTAAATTAATGCAATTAACGCAGGGTTTTATTTTATTTCTGTTTCTGCATAAGTAAAAGTTTAAATATCTGAGGGCATCCAATGTATACCAGACATGGAGCTTAGTTGAATTCACAAACGTTCACGTTTATTAAGCACTTCAACTTACAACTTACCCAGGGGGCTGCACACCACGTTCTTACTACTTGACCAAATGACCTAGTCGCTAGCTCCCTCTAAAGTAACATTTTTATTTAAATATACTTCATTTGTGTAGGCTCCACATTCATTTTGTGATTTTACATTAAAATATCCATTATTATAAGCTTCAGTCTTAAGGGGGGGGATGTGCTGAGTATGTTGAGTATTTTTTATTTCCTGCTCAGTTTTCATGGTGTATTCCTAGCAGTTTTTAAGAGCTTAGGGGTTGGAGGTGGGTGAGAGAACACTTCTGATGTCAGGATGACTAGTGCTCAGTCAACAGGGGGCTTAAATGCTATGTTGTCATTACAGACCGGAGCCAATCAGGGGCAGCCATGGGGAACCCAGGACCCGTCCACCAGCCACGCAGAATGGTGGCCATCTTTGACTATGATCCACGAGAGAGCTCTCCCAATGCAGACATAGAGGTGAGGACCCACTAGATATTGGCTTGGTAGTGACTTACTCCTCAAATTGAACAACAACATGAATCCACTCAGAATAAATGAATAACTGTTCTGTTTTATTAAGAACATATGTACTGATCCCTGTGTATTTTGCCCTGTACCTCACTGCACCGTTGCAAAGTTTGAAGCCATGAGTTCACAATTTTCATTTCACATCTCATTCTTTTATTCTCCCTCGCTCGCGCCCTCTACAGGCCGAGTTGACCTTCAGTGCAGGGGACATCATCTATGTGCTTGGTGACATGGACGCCGATGGCTTCTTCTATGTGAGTGGGTGTAGCGGAGAACTGGCCTGTTTTTCTCTCGTTTCTCTACAGCTCTGTTTCGAAACCATGCCTATCTGTCTGAAATAGCTTTTGCATGGCAGTGAATTTCCCTTCATGGTCTAAAACCACATTACATGTTCTACCTCAGGCTGCTTTTTATAGAAAAAAGGCATGTTCTAGGAAACAAATCTAGTCTGCCAAAAATATTAATAGTAAGCTGGTTTAAATAGTATCATAATTATTAGTCTCCCAGTCTCCCAAATATGCACATTTTAAATCCCACACAAAAATATATAACCGCTAAGAAAGGAAAACACTGATCAGTGGCAGAGTGTCCAGCCTCTACACTACTGAGTTGTTTTTGATAAAGTTGCCAGGTATTACGTTGACTGTTGAATGGCTGACTGTAGTAGGGCCTGGAGGTTGACTTAACTGGACGTCTGTTTGTGAACCTGCAGGGAGACCTGAACGGACACAAGGGCCTGGTCCCGTCCAACTTCCTGCAGCCTTTCCCTGAGACGGCGGAGGAGGGGGCTGGGGCTGGGGCTGCAGCCATGGACCACCTTGTCGTGATGGACGCCAGGAGAGACTCACAGGTGAGCCAATGAAGGCATTGCATCCCTGAAATGATCCTTTCTTTTCAAACGTCTGCAGCTTTCTATCGCCCATCACTCTTAGCATGGCATGTATCGCTTCTGGTTTCTGTTTAATTACTGTGTAGTGGAGTTTTGCATGCTTTCATTTTTCATTGTTTTTTTTCCATCCTCCTATTTCCTGCATGCCCCAATGCAGAGACACAGGCGCAGTGTGCACTCAAAGCGTAAAGCGTAAGTGTGTTTTCTGAATGAGTATAGACCCACCCTCATAGTGTCCTTTGACCCCGTAGCATTCTCAAACCCCTGCAGTTAGCAAGACCCTAACATCATTGTGACCCCTTTAAAATCATAACATGCCCTTATCTGTCTGTCTTTGGGACTCAAGATCGTGCCCCATCATTATTTTTGTGCTGTGATCATGTAGCACCTTGACTTTGAATTACTGTTTCTGTTGTCCTCCCTCTTCACTATGTAGGCTAAATGTGTTCACAGTGAGCAGTAGAACAATATCACATGACAGGAAGTGCTTTTATGATCGATATCTGCGTAGATGTGATTCTAAAGACAGGAAGCCGAGCACCACGAATGATCACGTGCTTATTTATATAACGCATTAACGGCACAACCTCAAGCATGATGTTGCCTTTATACAACTCTAGGGCTATTACTGACAATAACAATACGTTATGAATATTATTCATAAATTAATAATATGTTCATGAATATAGTTAATCCCTTTCCCAACTACCAGTTAGATAAATGAATATTTAGTGCACATCTTTGTGCCTGTTTTTAACTCAGCCCTCATGGAAATCCCCCTAGTACAGCCTCATTACTTTAGCACAACCAGTTGAGTTGTTTAAGTCAATGGAGGTAAGTAACATTACAAAGACCAAGTGGTTCAGCTCCAGTAGCACTGTGTTCACAATTGTTTAAGGATGACTCCCTGTTTCCATCCACACAAGTTGGTGTAAATGTCTTAGTTTTACCTCCCAGCCTCTGGGTTAAACATTTCTATGGAACCCCCCCCCCCCCCCCCCCCCCCCACACACACACACACACACAGATGAGTGAGGCAACGTCCCTGCAGGAGGACCCAGTGGTGGCTGCTGAACCAGATGAGTCACCCACACCAGAGCCCAGCCCAGGCCCGCTCCCTGAGACGCTGGCCAGCCCCAGCTGTGGCCCTGCCCTGACGCCAGCCTCCGACGGCGCCCTGCTCACAGACCCATCACTCTCCGGCAAGAAGAAGACGGGCTTCTTCTCCAAAGGGAAGAGGCTGTTTAAGAAGCTGGGCTCCAGCAAGAAGGAGTGATGGCTGTGACTTTAGTTTGTTTGTTTTCCTCCCCACACAGGAAGCACTTTTTTATGTTGGTTAGTCTTAAATTAAACTTATTTAATTGTAATAATGTATTATCAAATAAGACTAGTTTCACTGTGTCAGGCTCTCCTAGGCGAAGCTTTCCTACGAATATATAACATAATATAACACAATACTTAAGATAACATCATCTTAAGAATCAGCCGCACGCTGCATGGCTCTATAACGTGTCTTCTGTCCCATGGCAAGACACTAGCTAAAACAAGAGTAGTAGACTCGGAAAGTGGTGTGCTTAGATTAAGCAGTGGTCTCAAAACACTAGATATACACTAAAATGCATCCTTTATGTAGGTCCATTTTGAAGAGGCTGAGTATAACAAGAAACAGTGCGGAAAGCATAAATGTCTGTTAACCTTTTCCTATACACTGCACACCCACTCAGAGCCATCTGTGGGGTTTTAGATGCTTATGACATTATGCAGCTTCTGCTCTTAGAAGGACCAAACTCATTGTTGTCTTTACTGTCGCAAGGAAATATATATCCTATATTTTCACGCTTTTTATCTCTCTGGTACACCGATACAAGGGACCATAGGAGAGAGGTCTGTCCTTTCAGCATCAACCCTAAAAAGTTGCGCTTCACCAGAATGATGGACGTCTTTAGAAAAGCAATTGGTGAACGCTGTGTGAGATTTAGTCTGCTCAATCTCTGAGAACAAGCATGTGAGGCTGAGGTGAGCGTGTACGAGTGAAGTTTGTCTTTGCCTTTTTCAGATGTTGTCGCGGAACTCTTACCTGAGTGTGGTTTATTTTTTTGATGATGGCGTGCATGTTTGTGTGTGTGTGTGTGTGTCTGTTTGTACTTGTGGGTCTGTGAGACGCTGTTGCAGTGGTCTGCCTTGAGCCTGTCATTATTTTGTTTGTGAAAAGATCAGTTACTTTTGTTCTTTTAATTTGCCTCCGTTTTAGGAGTGATGAATTATTGTAACGATTCTACAGACACTTACACTTACTCACTAACACTATAGGCTACAGATTTTCCATTTTCCATCCACAAATAGTCATAGGACCATGGACTAAAGACACGTGGGTATAGCCAAACTGTTAGTTCATTGGTACCACCACTACAATATGCAGTAATCGTTTTTGGAATGTTTTCGTTTATTTGTTTTTTTGTGGCATTACAGGGCTCATGTGAAATCACTTCTCAGGTTGAACTTGTAGTTTATCAGCTTTGTGTGTTAAGCCGTGGCTGTTTGAACAGCAGGATCTGATTCTTGCCAAAACATTAGGTGCTCGGCATGTTACTATGACAACTAGACACCTATCATCGAACACCTGCCATTAAGTGGGGGGGGGGGGGGGGGGACTGTACCAACGCAGTCTTGGTTGAGTACGGGGGTGGGACAGAGGTTGTTTGAAAATTGCTGAATTGTACAGTCACTCACTACATATTCCTCAATGGCCTTTAGTCAACCTGCACTTTCCCATGCAGCGCTAGGCAATAGAGTTCACCATTAGCAATGCTACGGCACGGAATGCACAGACCCAGTCTGCACACACACCCATAGCCCTCCGCCGGTCCAGCTCCGCAGTTTCACTAGAAGACGACCGCAGCACTCTAGATTACCAGCTGTAATGTTTAGCCTTATAAGACGTTGTTTAGTCTTAAGTTGTTGTTTACACTGTACTTGTACTGACTGCATGCATAATGACTTTTATGCCCATGTTTGGCCTTATGGATTTATTTATATATTTATAGTTTGACCATTTTGTTGCATTTTGTTTGCAGTGTGTTTTGTAGTATTTGGGGAAGGTGGGGGGGGGGGGGTTAGTTAGTACATGCAGAGGAGAACTAGTGTGTTTGAACTGAAACTGCAGAAGGCAGGTTTGTATATAATGTAAAGTGTTTTGGTCCCAATCAGTGTCACAGCTCTGACTTTTGGTATGATATTTTTTCATACACCGAGAGACTTTATTCTTTTGTCCGTTCAAACTAAGCTTGTTTCCATTTTTTTTGTACATTGAGGTTTTTATTACCGATTTTTTTTTCGACACTTGCTTGTAAATACGATTGTTTTTTTTTGTTTTCAGATTTGTCTTTTTGCATGATAAAGCAGTGTTTTGATTGAGGAGCAAGAACAACTTGTAAGTGCAGAGATTGCTTTCATCTTTCAGTATGGACCTTTTTACGAAAAATAAAAGTCTATTTTCACATAAAATATTAATGATGGTGTTGCACAGTGGGTTTGTTCTGTGGTGTGGTGTGGTGTGGTGTGTGCATGTGTGTATGACTTTATCCTCATTTTAGAATAAGAAAATTATTCTTTTTGATTTCATTCATAATGCATTTATTTCAGCAAAAAACATAAAATCCACATACAGGTTATTTATGCAACTAAATAACTCTAAGAAACCATAAAATAACTTTGAACAACTTATTTTCCTTGCATCATCATGTCCTCATCCAGCCATGGAAAGGAGTCTCTGCAGAGTTTCGACGTGCGTGCACAGTTCACGTGGCTGAGTGGGATGTGTAACACAGTGACTTGTGCACAGCATTCTGAAACAAAGCAGCTTCCCTTTTCTCTCTCTCTCTCTCTCTCTCTCTCTGCTTGTCTCCGCGTCGTTGTGCCTCTCTGTTGCCAACAGTACCCTCATCCATAAAGTAGGAAACACTACACTTTGGCCTAGGGGGTTAGTAGTGCTTTCTACTTTATGGATGACTGTACTGAATCTGCCGGGGTCCTCTTCTCTGGTGTCAACTGCAGAGCTTCCTTGACCCCCCCACACGACATGGAGAACATGGACATTCACACTTCGTACTGCAGACACAGCCCCACCCAAAACCTCCCAAATACCATTTAGTCTTTGAATGCTTTGCCTGCACTCTTTAGTACTGTGTTGTTATATACAAAGCTACAAACAGTACACATTCAATGACATGTAACATGCCTAGAGTTCATCATTTCATTGACAATAAATGGAAAATAATAAGTAAGACGTCTGTACTCGGTTTGTACTTCAGAGTACACTTATCCTGTATGAACAGATGTTGTAATTTAACAGTACAGTCATTTGTAAAAGTGGATTCAAATATTAAATGAAGTATTTAGTACAGTTACTTAAAACAAAACAAATAATCATTTTTAAAAGACTCCGCTGGGATCCTTTGCACACAAGAATGGAAGCCATTTTGTCTGGCGTGAGTAAGCTTTTTTTGCATTGCAACTGAAGTAAAAGAATATAAAAAGGCTTTTTCTCCCCAGTGACAAATGATTAAAGAAAAAAACTTACATGACAATTTTACATGATTTGACAAAGTAGCAAACAAGCACTCAAACGTTTCCCACTTGGAGGAAGGTTACTTCTCATAAGTAGTTCTTTCTTAGTATAAAAAAAAAAATGGCCCTTTCTTCCTGACTTTAGTCTTGCTAGAAAAGCAAAAATGTGTAATTGCAACAGGTTCCTCAAATCAAATTCCAGCTAATAATGCTTTATATGTTTATTACAGAAGCGTTTAACAAAATTAACATTGACCTCCTATCTCCTAAAACGTGTTGATGATAATAATAATATATGCAGAATACCCCTCTGATGCTTCATAGCCCTTACCACACATCCATACCTGATCCATTGGTGGCTCTTTTGTTCCTCTCAAAAAAAAGTAGTGGTCTTGTCCTGAGAGCTTACCAGTTGTCTTTGTCTTGGCTCAAAACGTAATGGGGCACAGAAGGAGAAGTTCTCCTTTTTAACCCCGTCTTACCCCACGTGGTCCAAACCACAGGAAGAGGTCTAACAGTCACAGTCTCATCCTCTCACACCAAGAGTTGTACTCTTTCTCTTTCTGATGAAGTCCCTGACACGTTTTTTTTTTTTTTTTTGTCGCAGAGACATAGACACATATGCTGGACGACTTGAAACCAAAACCACAAAGAACTCCAGAGGATTATTCTAAAGACCCGAGGTTCTGTGTGTGCAGTCAGAACACTACGGTTACCCACTCACGCAGAACCCCAGCGAGACCAAAAAATGCCCATTCCAGCAACTGTCCTTGTGTTCAACTTGTAACCCTTGTTTACTAAAAGAACATATGCTCTGATCATCATTTGGATTCAATAAGCACCCATTAGATCTTAAAGAAAAGAACATTTGATCTATTCCAAGTCTGGTTAGTTATTTCCCTGCCAGGCCATACATCCACTTCTCATTTCTGGCCTATAATTCCCTTATTAACATGTCTGCCCACTTGCTCCACTCCAATCACTCACTGCCATTCATACCAATGCTGTCCCTGAGGTCACATGACCAGGCATCTCCATTTCCTAATTTACTGTGTTGGGGATTGTTGCAACACAACAGCTGTAAAAGTGCTGAATTTTCTCATATTTGGGGCATATTTTTCTATGTAGAACACGCAGTGGACTGGCAAGAGCGCAGTCATTGGAACACCTTCCTAATGCTGATCCTTGAGTCAGAAGGCCCTTGTATAATGCAAGTACAAGAGCACAGTAGCTGGTGTTTTTTGACTGAATATGATTATATATGCTCGCCTTATAAATGAAAACTTAATGGCAAGGGGTTACTCCAACTGATGATGCTTTTGTTGAGAGTCTACTGCACACAGTTCTTTCCTCTGCATATGGTTGACAGGAGTGCCTCAGATTGACATATAGTCCCAATAACAATAGTCTCTATACACATTAGAGGCCTATGGATGAAGTTACACACGTCCCTTTTTTTAAAACCATAACATGGTCTTCCTAGAAGTTTTTTTTTTGTCCTTGCCATCTGGCTGAAGTTTTGAAACTATTACCATCACTTAAGACATCAGTGACCAATGGCCGTTTAGGTAAGCATATAAACATGCATTAAGTTATTTACCTACTTGGACCTGAACTGTCCCTACCATGCACTGAGGACTTGTTTTGTGTAGATGTCTGATATACCTTTCGAGTCAGAGCGAGAGGGATAAGATGTCTGATACCCATAGGCCTCAAAGGAAGCCATTTTCTGGCATTGTCTCAGCAAAGAGTCAGAGAGAGAGCGAGAGGAAGTGGGGAGGGGTGCACCGCAGCAGCAGAAAGTGCGCTCTTTCGATGAGAGGGGACTTCACACATCTCTGTTTTCCCCAGGTTTGCTCAAGGACATCGTCACAGATGAATAATTACAGAAACGCTCTTAAAAGGACAGTGCTTGCAATAACAGTGACTGTGGGTTGTCTTTCATTTTGTTGATTTACACAGGTTTTACACTAAATGTTGCTGTTGGGTCCATATTCATGTTTTCTTTGGATTCATTTTATATTTAGTTTCATGTTCAGATGTGTACAGAAGTGTATTTGTTCACATTGTCCGTCACTTATGGGTTTTCACATGCTGCTAGGGACCTGAGAGCTATTATCTGAATATACAGAAAAGTTTCAATTCCCAATCTAATGTGTGAATGCTCGGAACGGTAGCACAGTGACACTGCTCGTAGCCATGAGAACGTGCGGACGATTAGATGGGAGGAGGGGCCTGAGGTTGAGGAGGTTATTGAAGCATGCTGGAAAAAAAGGTGTGGTAAAGGAATGTGCGATCTACAGAGGGCTGCTAGGGTTTCAGTATTACTTGCCACACGCCTCCCACTCTTCACCCACAAGTCTGGGGCCTCCTTTTAGTTCAGATATGTGTGTTGTCAGTTAAGACAGAAACTCTGGTGGAAAATGAGTGTACCCTCACTTGCAGGTTACACTTACAAGAGGGCAAATACAAGGTGCCGCCTCCTGTTATGAAGAAACAGAAATGCTGATTATCACCGGTTGTTATTGCAAGACTTCTTTCCTCAAATCTGGGAAGGCAAGGGCCGTTACATACAAAACATCAAGTAAAAACAAAAAAGCACAACATGGTGGATTTCAATAGCACCAGAGTGGAGAGTTTAAAAGCACAACATGGTGGATTTCAATAGCACCAGAGTGGAGAGTTTAAAAGCACAACATGGTGGATTTCAATAGCACCAGAGTGGAGGGGTTAAAAGCACAACATGGTGAATTTCAATAGCACCAGAGTGGAGAGTTTAAAAGCACAACATGGTGAATTTCAATAGCACCAGAGTGGAGGGGTTAAAAGCACAACATGGTGAATTTCAATAGCACCAGACTGGAGGGGTTAAAAGCATTATTTCAATCTGCATGGAAACAGAATGAGGACTTAAAGCAGCATAACAGAACAATTGCTAATCGCTAATGAGATGCTAAAACTAGCAAAACCTCTTGAAATGTGCTTACTTTGACACTTTGACAAACTAGTTAGTCAACAACTGTCCACAGTCAAGCATCAAGAAAGTGGAAAGCAAGACGGCCAATAAGCTACTTACTAGTTCGGCAGACAGTAGAAACCGGGCGGCTTCAGGCAAGCCTACATAACCCAGTAATATGCCTACGGACCCTGGTATGGCAATGGCCCGGAAAGCGATTCTCCATATTAAGTCATTTTAGCGCCCCAATTTTTTTTAAGCTGTTATTTTAAGGTCAAACTGCTTATCCTAACCCTTACCCTTATCATCTACTAACCCTTGATTAGTAGATGATAAAGACTGTAGGGTTTTGGCTTGTCTTTGCTTTTTCAAAAGACATTACAGAGTTCTTGTCTAAAATGGCTAGCTAACTTTCTAACGGATGTATTTCAGCAAAATGTTAAGCTACACCGTGCTGTTTAAACTGTTCTTCCTCTTTGGCGGGCCTCCTTAGCTAGTGCACAAAACTACATAGTGAAGAGCGTGGGTGGCTGATGGAAACATCAGGTGTGTTTATCTCTGTTTCACATTCCATCTATAATAGAACAACTCCAAGGACAAGTGCCCTATAAACTCGAACCAACCCTATATGTTCAAAGCCTCCAAATGTTTTTAAACTATGTTCAAAAGCTTTCAAATGTTTTTAAACTATGTTCGAAAGCTTCCAAATGTGTTTAAGTCATGTTTACAATATATACAAAAATCTTTCTCTTTTTCAAATAAACAATTGCTACGAATGAGAGCATGTGTGAGTGTGTATCTCTTACTAACTGGCATATTTTTTACTGACAACCATTCCATTCACTATCCTGGCTATGTTTTATTCAGAGAGCATGTAAGTGCAGTGTATGCACTGCGAGACCCAACATGACATGTTCCTAATGCATTTGGCAGCAGGTTGAGATGACTGTCTGTGTGTTGAGCATAAAGCGTAGGCCTTAATGAAGACTCAGTGGAGGCCCAGATATACCTTATCTGGGCCCGCAGCCATTTCCCCTCCCAGCTTCTCTCTGTCTCTGTCTCAACCACGTGTGACATTCAACCACCCTGCCTGCTACTGCAGCCGATGAACAGAGCACACTGGAGCTCTAAACCGGTCTCTGTGTCACCGTGTACAGCAGTGCATAGCTCAGCAAATGGAAACACCAGAGAAAAGACAGAAACAAGGTCATCTCATTCACTGGCAGCTGAGTTTAGACAAAGGGCGTTATAACTGTCTGCTGTATAATGCTAATCGATGTCAGTCATGTACATGTATGAAGCATGGTTATGAGTAACACTGTGTGTGTGTTCTCGGTGTGTCTCTGTCATTTGAGTATCTTAGTCCCTACAAGAAATATTCACCTCAGTCATGTGTCATACAATCTGCAAGTACTCCAAAACACCTCCAAATCTACTCAAAGATTCTTACCTGCAATGCACAGATAGAATGAATGAACATACATATCTGCCATACATTAAATGGTCAAGTCAACAGACAAGCCCAAATATGGAGTCAGCCACGAGTCAGCCAATGAAAAGTACTCTTGCCGTTGTCAGTCGTGGTTAAGAAGCGAACTTGCTGGCCTCTGGGAAATGGCAAATGGCGGCAGTCTGAAAGCCTTTGGTGACATCAGGAAGGTGGGGCTGAACGATGAAGCGTCATTTACAGCGCCTGTGGTTAGGGGCCTTCTGCACTAAGACACAGATAGCTGCTAGCTTACTTTTGGTATTAGTCAGTTGGGGATGTGAGCCTTTTCACACCTAAATGGAAGGCATATGTGATCAAAGTCACACACGGGTAATTACAATGATGTTTATGGTTTACAGTTAGGAGGTGAAACATATGTCATATTGGACTGTAGCAGAAATTGCAGTTCCACACAGAACAAACTAGAATTACTTTAAAAAAAAATAGGAAACATGACAGTCACCATTTACCCAGCAGGAAATGGAGATGGTGATGACACTCCAGGCTTTCATAATGTGTGGAAGACCTGGGGAAGTCACAGGGGTGTCAACATAGGAAGGAAGAGCACTGACACGGATATAGGGTTCAGCGGATTAGGCACGCGTCTCATCTGGCATTAATGTCCCATGGAAATGATGTTCATTTCTCCAATGACATATGCAGTACTGTCTTTCCCTGTTTCCACCTATCACTGTGAATACTGTGCCTAATGTACGCTATCCTTCACTTCTTTCACTCCATTTGAATATTAACTGCCAAGCTCACAGAATATACAGAAAGGGTTGGCATATGTGATTTACATTTTGATACCACTGCCACACAGAATTTCTTGATGTACAGTACAGCACACATATTACCCAGAAGATCTATTCTAAAATGTCCCACTGACATGATTTTGAGATGCTTTTCAATTATATATTTATGATGTAAGGTGATACTATAAAGAAAATGACCCAGGATCCACAAATTCACTTTAAATTACTGGTCAGCATAAACTGCAATTATTTTTCATATTTGAATATAAACACATTTCGCATGTCTATATATTTTTATTTTTATTTTAAATTGTATTACACAAAACGTAGTATATTATTAAAGCAGTATGACAAACATTAAAAAGAAGAGGTTAGATATCAGACTAAAATAACAAATGATCTCAACCTTTATTTTTAGTCAACCTGTTCAGTACACACATAAAGGTCGTACATAAAAAGTTCGGGGGGGAGCTGTGGCGCAAGCGGCAGCAGCAGCCCTATACCATAATATATATGAATACCCATGGGGACCCGTTTCGAGTCCGACCCGCGGCCATTTCCCGATCCCTCTCCCGAGTCTTTCTCCAGCTCATTTCCTGTCTCTCTCTACTATCCTGTCCGATTAAAGGCATAAAAGGCCAAAAATAAATCTTTTTAAAAAAAGTTCAACTGCCTGTGGTCTAAGAGGGAGGAACTGAAAATCCAAGGTGTCCAATGCTGTTCATGTATACTCTACATGCACCTGTGAGATGCACCTGCAGTCAGTCGCCGGCCGAAATTGACGTTTTAAACGTTATTTCTATTTAAATGTTTTTTTTTTTTTTAAGATACATCTGTATTATGAATCTGACTGACTGGCTAGCTAACCTTTCTCGCAATTTTAAGGTTTCCCAAAGAGAAGCAGTTGAGGAGACAGTGGGAAGTGGCTGTGAAAAGGCAAGACTTTTCTGCCAATGAGAGGTCAATGCTCTGTAGCCAGCACTTTCAGCCGGAGGATTTTGACCGGACAGGCCAAAATGTCAGGCTCAGGGATGGAACTAAACCATCTGTGTTCAGTTTCCCAACACATCTCAAAAGAGTAAGTGCATCACTAAGCTTGCTGAAAATGGTTTTATTGTGTGTGTGTGTTCATTTGGAATGATTGAGAATGAGATACACCTGTTCAAGTATTTTGTTCTTCTGTTTTAGAAAGTGGCAGCCAGGACTACACAAGCCTCAAGGAAGGCTGAAGCGAGCCTTGTAATTGACTGTTCTTTACAATCATTTCAAGTCACTGAACCTTCACCTACCTACCTTGTGAGTATTTACACTAGCTATGCCCCAAAACAGCAGTGAGCATCATGGCATCATAAACATTACTCACTACTGTTTTGTCCTTTTTTACTAGGAACACACTTATGCATTGCCTCCATCTCCCACTCTTCTCAAGACTAGACTCAATGAAGCCCTGGCTAGGGTGGAAAGTCTTGAGAAAGAGATGAGGAACTCAAAGGCCCGACAGACTGGCAACAGACTGGCAACAGTTGAAAAAAGCTCAGCAAGACAATACTTTTTAAAGGGTTCTAGCCTAGATTCAATTATTATATTATATCATATATTGTGTGAAATTATATATTGTGTCAATTGCACTGCATAGATGTGAAAATGTTATGAGCATGATTGTATATTATGTCAAATTGTACAAATGTACAAATGTACAAATATATATATATATATATATATATATATATAGTACTGTGCAAAAGTTTTAGGCAGGTGTGAAAAAATGCTATGAACTAAGAATGCTTTGAAAAATGTAAACAATAAATGTTTATTTTGTATCCATTTACATGGTAAGACTGAGCACAGCAACAAGACACAACGTAGTTATACTGCATCAGCAGGGTCTCTCCCAGACAAAGATTTCAAAGCAGACAGGGGTTTCAAAATGTGCAGTTCCAGCTCTTTTGAAGAAGACGTTGAGGATCGTAGACGCAGTGTTCAGCCAAGGAAACTTAATGCAGCTGATGAAAAACACATCAAGCTTATTTACCTTCGAAATCGGAAGATTTCAAGCAGTGGCATCATCTCAGAACTGGCAGAAACCAGTGGTACCCAGGTACAGACATTTACTGTCCGGGGAAGTCTGGCCAGAAGTGGTCTTCATGGAAGAGTTGCAGCCAAAAAGCTCTACCCCGACAAGGAAACAAGGCCAAGTGACTGAACTAAGCACGTAAACATAGAAACTAGGGTGCAGAAACATGGCAGAAGGTGCTCTAGACTGATGAGTCAAAATTAGAAATATTTGGCTGTAGAAGAAGGCAGTTTGTTCGCTGGAGGCTGGAGAGAGGTACAATTATGAGAGTCTGCAGGCAACAGTGAAGCATGGTAGAGGTTCCTTTCCAGTTTGGGGCTGCATTTCTGCAAGTGGAGTTGGAGATTTGGTCAGGATGAATGGTGTCCTCAATGCTGAGAAATACAGGCAGATACTAATCCATCATGCAATACCATCAGGGAGGCGTATGATTGGCACCAAATGTATTCTGCAGCAGGAACATAACCCCAAACATACAGCCAATGTCATTAACAACTATCTTCAGCTTAAAGAAGAACAGAAAGTCCTGCAAGTGATGGTATGACCCCCACAGAGCCCTAATCTCTACATCATCGAGTCTGTCTGGGTTTACATGAAGAGACAGAAGAATTTTAGGAAGCCTACATCCACAGAAGATCTGTGGTTAGTTCTCCAAGATGTTTGGAACAATTTACCAGCCGTGTTCCTTCAAAAACTGCGCAAGTGTATCTGGAAGAATTGATGCTATTTTGAAGGCAAAGGGTGGTCACACCAAATATTGATTTAATTTAGAATTTTCTTCTGTTCCTTCACTGCATTTTGTTAATTTATGAAGAATTGATGAAAATAAACTGTTAACACTTCCATTTTTGAAAGCATTCTTAGTGTACAGCATTTTTTCACACCTGCCTAAAACTTTTGCACAGTACTGTATATATATATATATATTATATAATATGAATATATTCCTATACTTAAAATATATTATATTATATTATATTGTTTCACATATTATATATATCATATATATGTTATTCCATTGCACATTATACTGAGTCATTATATTATATTGTATTATATATATGCTATGTTATTTATATTACAGTTCAACTATTGAGATGTGTATGTATATATTGAGATGTGTATATTTTTACTGCTATAGAAATATATAGCTTTTTTTTGTAATGTTGATTTGTGAAATAAATGTGTATTGCCAATTGCACTGTTCAAGGTTTCTTAATGCACATACTTGAAAAGGAACTATTAAACTATGAAAAACACACTGACTGCCAGTTTCTCACTATTTGATGTATGCTCTTTCTCTTAATGATGGTCAATACGTAGTAACTAAAGAAGCGCTATTTCGATAGTTTATAGATCTTCTCAGTATTTTCAAAGTGCACGGGCTGTGCAAGAAAAGTGAGCGTTTATCATAGACCCATGCACATGTATGACAGGCGATTTAACTAGCGAGATTCAAAGTAACGTAGAGGCAAATCTTTTTCACACATTTCACGTAGAGCATAAACCCTTTAATACTCCATTAAATTGGTTGCGAAATGTAAAAGGTTATCGTGATTTGTATCCAGATAAACCGCAGCTCCTGGCAACTTGCGCTTGTTTGACACGTCTGACAGACCTCTGGCTTCAGAGAGCTCCCGAAACAATATGGCGGCGACGCGTTTCGCCGAGGCAACGGGCTGAAGCAGTGGAGGCGGCGTCTACCTATATGATGTCTATGGCCTACCCTGCCCATAGACTCCAATGCATCTGCCTCCCTTGACGGCACGTCCATGTTCATTGGCTGATCACTGTCACTGGGAACCGGAAATGCTCAAATTCAGCGATTTTGATAATAAAAATGCTCGAAATGATCGGAATCATGCAGAAATGACACTCGTAACACAGATAACTAGAGAAATATGAATATTTATTTTATAATACATAAATATATATGATTATATTATAAAACATTTTTTTTTATATTTTTAAAACATTTTTTTTTTTTACTTTTCAAAATGACAGGCTCTGCCTCCCCTGCCTCCTATGACTGCACGTCCCTGTGTATTACCCCTACTCAGTCTGAGTTGTTCCAAAGAAATGGAATAAAATGTCAACAAAATATCAGCACTTCACACACATTCACTCAGTGGTAGCATCCCAACAGTTCTCTGTTGAGAGAGAAAGAAGTGGAGAAAAGCTCCTAAAGTGGTCCCCTAATGACAAACCTAAAGAAGTCAGCGGTGGACACAACCAATGACCAATCTGAAACTCCTTATGTCCGAGTGGTAAAGATGACCTAGTCAGTGGTTCCTCTTTTCTGTGGTTTAAATGTGTTTCAGACGCATAGAATGTCACTGGTTCCTAAAGATCCCACATTGCCCAACTGTTCTTGTCACATTCTAACTGCAAGGTACATGTGGGTTTATACTGAGCCAGTGGGGATGTATGTATGTGCGTATATCACTCTATACCTCTACATGTTACCCATGTAAACCTACATTACTGCAGGTGCTGCAGTGGCAGCCACACACAACAAAATACTACAAAACATCGGGAAAGATGGCATCTCTCAGACATAAAACACATGAATACTTCCTATGTGTTGTATAATGCCTCAAAAGATGTGCATATGGTCAGTATATTATCTATTATGGAATACAGCAAATACAGAAATAGGCAAAGGATTATCTGTTGTTAATATTACGGTTAATATGTTCTCTATGAGCTAGTGGAAGTCAACTGGGTGGCATGTTGTGGCACTGCAGGGGACAAGCCTATAACTGAAGGTACTCTCCTCTATAGATGGAGAGAGGTCGAGAGGCAATGGCCATAAAACAGCCCATGAGACATGAATCAAATTAAATATATTATATTATATGTAAGATTATGTATTAAGTATTATAATACATTTTTTGTTTATCATTTTTCGTATGTTTTTAAGATGAAAAACAGAAACAAATCGTTTCACAGTACACAAGATTTAGTGCATTACGTCTTATTGGTTACTCTTTGTTCATAAATGGTACATTTTATAAATTACACAAAGAAAGGGAACATTAAATGCGTGGGTGTATGAAGGAGATTGATATTAGAACATTCTAGAACAGTCATCTGGAGCTGAGGCTGGCAGTGCTCGTTCAATTGGTTTTATTAGCTAGCAATAGAAATTCTCTGCATACACAGGATGTTTATCTTGCTCTGTGAATTTTCAGTGTGCATTTTGAAACGCTCCTTAGGGGTACAGACTTTCAAAGTGCAGTGTGTTTGCAAACAGAAAACCAAACCAAACCAAATCTATGAACATTCATAATTAATAATTAACCTTGGGCAGCTTTGTCTGTGCACCTGTGTGATTTACTGCTATATCAGGGAAACTTTAACAAGACTTCATCTTTGTGAGTGGCAAGATTTAAAGTTTGACACTTCAAAGATAGATGAGCTTGTATTACCTTCCTTACTAAACAAGTGTGCAATTTAAAACCCCAACCCTTTTCTTACTCTTTTTGGGGCATTTGTTTACAGATATACCTTCAGACTGTTGTGTCAACAGCATTAAGTTAAAGGGATTTTTAGTTTAGCATACATAACTCACATTGGTTAACATGTGATGCAACACTGTAACTAGCAACTTCATTAGTTGAGGTCATGATATTAGCTTGATTGGAACAAAGTAGATCTTTGCTACCCAACTGCATCTTGCACTGCACTCCAAAAGTGATCAGACAGTTTCACTTTATTTTCAGTTTGAGCAACAACGCCACCTAGTGCTATGGTTTGACTATACTACAAGGGACTATGAATGTAGTACTCCACTTGTATTTTAAATATTTTGCACAGACTGCAAAAGTGCCTAGTACCATATAACTATTAAACCATTTAACGTTTTCATATATTTTCTACATAATCTAAACAAACCACTGATGTTACCACATTAATAAGCCATGACAAGTGTGAATATCTCATTGCTTAGAACACATCTCCACTGAAAGAAAATATTCTACTGACTCTTAATATTGTACTTGTCATCCAGTCCTTGTTTCGTTGTCTCTGACTCTCCATCATGTGGAAACCTTTCTCTGAGGTCATCTAATTAGACGGCAGCATAGTATCCAGAGAGCAGCAAAGTGGTTTTAGAAGAGAGAGGCATGACGGAGTAACTAGAGACTGTCTGAAACCATGCATATATATATTACACTATGTGTTTATTAAGAACCTGTATTTAAAAAGTAATTCAACAATTCTGAAGTTAAGTTTGTATCTTTATTAACATGCTATTGCATCAACACTTCAAACAATTATGAAAAAAAAAAAAAAATGTCAGTCATAACAAAATTACAAAATTATAGACAAACCATGGCAATATTTCTCTGCTTCGAGTTTAGCCGTATTATACAATGGACTGAGTTGTAAAAATCAGGTTTATGTGTTCACAGATGTGTCTCTGGACTTGTAGATCACTCCTCTGCCTTTCAGCTCTCTAACCACCCCTGCAAAAATAACACAAAAAAACATGCCGTCAGAAACCCCATATCCACTTTAGGAATAGGCTACACCACAAGTTTGTATGGGTTTGTATATATGAACACACCTGGGGGCAACCGACCAGTGACTGTTACTGCATAAACTCCAGGCTTGAAGTTACCTGAAAACAGCAATAGATGATTTAGGCCTAACAGGTAAACTGGTTCCTTTCACACGCTTGTTATGTTCTGAGACAGTCTGTCACTAAACACATAGGCACTTACTTATTCTCTGCCATCTGGCAACCCAACTATCCTCAGGATTCATCTGGGCCACAACTCTAAAAAGGAAAAACACAGTATGAAACGGGAACCTGAGTCTGAAATGTTGATAATTGTAAGCATTTATTTACAATACATATATAGGCATACATGGGCCAGTGTGGTTAGTACGTCATTTCCTGTTTATTTATCTTTAGGACAATCTGTGTGTCTTTACAAGTGTTTGTAAAGAGCTGAGCGCTCACAGCACTGCAACTTAAGAAAACACATGCAAATATAGTTGCAAGCAGCAATGAAGGGGCCAAGCAGCCCAGCAGGGCATAGTTACCATGGTGAGTAACTTAATAGCATTATGCCAAGGGCATGACTATATGCCCTCACAGCAAGTTTCATGTCAATTGACCAAAGATTTCTGAGATATGAGCTCACTTCCTGTTGGGAATTCAAAAGGCTGTAGCCAAAATTACAAGTGGTTTTGAGAAAAAGAAGAATCCACTTGATAACTTTTGGAAGGCTTGGTCTGATCTGTAGCGAATTTGGTGAACATTGGACAAAATGTATGGCAATATTTTACATTTTAATTTGTTAACACATTTTTCACAGGCCATACACTAACTTCAGTCAGTTTTTATTGTCACACAAACGACACACAGCAACACACACGTGCATACATATATATAGGTGGCGACACAGGACACACACACACACGCAGGCCGAGTGCAGTGAATTTACTCTCTGCTGTTATCCATTCCTGGACTGTCCCTCCTCCGGGACCACAGGAGCAGTGGGCAGCCTTCAGGCACCCAGGGAACAAGTCAAGTGATCAGTCTTGGTCAGGGACGGACAGTTCCGTTCTTCTGCATGTTTTTCTGTTGGGGTTCTTATAGAGGAACCCCTTGTGAACACGGGCAAAACATGCATACTCTACAGAAAGGCCCAGGAGATAGCCCACTGGAGGCCTGGGGAGAACATACCCCGCAGGACCAACAGCGCTCCATGCAGGAATTGAACCCAGGACCTTCTAGCTGTGAGGCGGCAGGGCAAGCACCTGAGCCACGTGCCACAATGTTCGAGCATATCCAAAATGGTGGCTTCATCAATTAGGTTGATTTGACAAGTTGTCATATCTCGGCCTTGGTACCTCCTACGGTATCACCATGCACAAGAATAATTTCTTTAAGTAAAATACAGTTTATTAAAATACAGTTATTAGCTTTGATACAACAAAGCACTGCTGAAGTATGACCTAACTTCCTGCACGGCAACTTTACGACCAATATTTATTCGCTGTGATGGACACTTTCGAATAACAAAAATCCGTGTGATAACTTCTGAGGCTTGACCTGAAGACCATCTGTGCCAATTTCAAGAGTGGCCGGTCATTTTTTATCAACTTTTTAATTGCCAATTTTGGAAATTGACTTCATGGGGTACTTTGAACTTGGATGGATCTGAGGAATCCAATGGTACCATTTTCATTTTTGAAAACCGGGCATGCCGTTCAAACCGTGCTTAAAAGCACCTCCAAATTTGACCAACTGATGTCGCACAGCACTCGTGGTGCAGTCATGAAACTTGTTGAAAATAATGAGACTGTCCCCAGTCAAAGTGATAGGATGAGAAGGGGTGGGGCAGGTCAAATGAGGTTGATTTACTGTAGAGAAGCAAAAGGCCAATGCTAAGTTAACAGCTGATATCTGCAATAATATGAAAGTAAACCAAAAACACTTACATTTGTGGTCTTAACTTGCTTGTGTTTTGTCTATTTGCATGTGTTTTGTTAAGTTGCAGTACGATGAGATCACGGCCACCATATGTTTAGGCTACTTGGGCTTTGCTTATAGGTCTGCTTTTTTTACAAGAATATAGGAGTATGTAGACCATGCACAACACGTAGTGAGAGTGAGAGAGAGAGAGAGAGAGAGAGAGAGCAATAAAAGCAGGTTTAGCTATTTTTTAGCGTAGTTGTATGATCACAAGACAGCATGACAAATCAACACCAATCTTACCCATCAAACGACGAACTCGTGCACTCATAAACCATCTCACGATTTCCCTTCATCTGTAAATACGTTTCGCAATTGTCGCAGCCATCATACTCAAATTGATCTATTGTCTGTAGAGACAGATAAATAAAGTTAAAGTTAGAAAGACAAGAATGAAAGGAGAGCTAAGAAGGTTTCAATGGTACGAGGCAAGCTACGTTTTCTAGATATCTAATGGCATCAAACGTTACCTTCACAAGAGAGCACAAAAGACATGCCCGCAAATGGCGCAAATCCTTCGGCACGGTGTCTAATGCCATTTCAGAATCACAAATACATAAACTCGAAACAAAGAAACGAAGAAAAGCTATGGACAAGTCAAAAAACACGTTTCCGCGTTAATTTTTTTGATGACGTCATCAAGAAGCGTCACTATGTAGCGTCTCAAAAAAGTGAAGCAACTCAACCACAGGTCTAGCGCCCCTCATGGTACAATGTGCAACATCAATTCCTAAGGTATGTGACAGGACCACTATCAAATTTTATCTATCACATTTCCCTTTACCACTATGGTGAAAAGTAGGTAGTGCAATAGAGCACTGTTTGCCTTTTTGAGAGGAGTGTCTCTTTGGTCAGCGCTAGTACTGGGGTCTTTTGCAAAAAGCTTGGTACACAGGAAAAATGAGAGAGTATTTTTTTCAGAGTTACCCTTATTTTCCTCTAAAAGAGTAATTTTTACTCATTTTGGATTGTAATCATTTCCAGTGGCCACTAGAGTCGGAGGAAAAAAATAGAGTAAATCTTATTGGAGTAAAATCAAGAACACGCCCACTAAACTTTCTTAGGTTTCGTTTCTGCCGCCATTTTCTATCGCAGTTGAGGTGAGCGGCAATTGTGGACGGCGTTGAGACAGGTAAGTCAGCAAACTACTAAATTCGATTTTATTTAAGATAAAATGTCAGCAAAATTAGTTTTGGCCTACTTGAAATGTAATGCATGTGAGTAACATTGCAGCTGGCGAGTTTGTGGGTCTCACACTGCGTAACTGCCAATGTCGATGCTAACGTTAGCTTCAGCACAAACTATAATGTTAGATGTGAATTTAAACCGAGCCTCACTCTTGTTAGCTTCATTTACCACATTTATGCTTTCACTGAGCTTAATATTTACGGACCATTTTATCGAAGTTTTTCTCTGAATTTGGTTTGTGCCCTCGGTTAGCAAGTGTGTTTTAATTACATTTTCTATGGATCAGTCTAGTATGTGTGGACTGTTTTCTCTGCTGTTCGATAAGCAAGCATGTGTTGAGTTGACTTTTACCAGTTTGTCCTTTGGTTAGTAAGTGTTTTTTTTCTTGTGTGGACCGCTCGCAAACACGTGTATTTTACTCTGAATTGAGGCATTTACACCGACCGTTTTAGCTAACTGACATGTGGTAGCCTATCGAGCCTACCTGTACATAGGGCTTTAGCTAATTGTAGCATTGTAGCTTAAGCTAATTGTAGCATGATGCATGAATTGTTGTGCTCTATATCATCTTAGTATCTTTATCTTATCAGTAAGCTTAATATTTACTGACCATTTTATCGAAGGTTTACTCTGAATTTGGTTTGTGCCCTCGGTTAGCAAGTGTGTTTTAATTAGGCTACATTTTCTATGGATCAGTCTAGTATGTGTGGACTGTTTTCTCTGCTGTTCGATTAGCAAGCACCTGTTGAGTTGACTTCTACCAGTTTGTTCTTCGGTTAGTAAGTGGTTTTTAGTGTGTGGACCGCTAGCAAACACGTGTATTTTACTCTAAATTGAGGCATTTACACCGACCTATCGAGTCTACCTGTAGGTAGGGCTTTTGTAATACTCATGCTAATTGTAGCATTCAGTGCATGAATTGCTGTGCTCTATATCATCTTTCTTAGTAATTTTCTTTTTTCCCCCGTAAAGGATGTATGCTGTAAGAGTGAAGTACCGAGAGCGCCAGAAATACATTTGTTATGAAGGGCAACTGGCCTTCAAATCATTTTTGGAGTGTGGTGAGTGAAACAAATTGCAGAGCCTACTGGGTGTCATGTGTAAATTAGTGGTGATGTCTTAGGTATAATGTATTTGATTTTGGAACCCCCATCTGTAAATGTTGTTTCGTGTACACTGAGAAAATGAATGATTTGAGGTAATGTTTGCTGTAAAAGTATATTCTAGATTTACAAAAATCTTCATGATTAAAAATAAGAAATAAAATGCAGTTTTGCAAGCTCATAGCATTGCACTCGTTAACTTATAAAATCGTTGTTTTAAGTGGTTCAGATGTGAAGTGACACAGATGTGACCTATAATAAAAATAATATGAATCTTGTGCAATATTTTTTTGATTTCAGTTTCCAAGAAATTTGAAATTCCTACCTTGGACTTAAAAGTCTATGATGATTTGAACACTGAAGTTGACGAGGACGCGTTTGCGTTTCTTGTAATGAAACCAGACCTGGGTGTGCTTGAAGTCTGTTTGCCCAAGGGCTCAGATTTTGAGGGTGAGTCACTTGTTAACTTGGAGTCACTTGTTAACTTTAGTCCTAACCTTGTAATGCAACATAGTAAAGAGAGACTTATCCACGTTGCATGACATTTTGAATAAACATGCCCCTTCAGACACTTAAAAAAGCATCTGAGGAATAACTAGCTTGGTGTGTGGATCCATCCTAATCTAATGTGATCTTTTACATTACTCTTATCACAGATGATCCCCTCTTAATAATGACATGTTATTATAATCACACCTGTTATGTTAACATGCTAGAATCAGTGAGCCCCTCTACAAGCCACTCCGTTGCCAGCAGCAACAGCTCCTTCCTCAGCTCTAGTGCAGAAAATGAAGGGGACTCTGATGACACCATCATTTTACAGCCTAGTCCTGGCCAAAGAAACAGATGACCTGGCTCGTCTTGCTCGGGTAAGCTTTGCAGATGGAGAGATCAAGATGTTGATTCTGATAAAAGGGGTAAGGGGGGGAAATGGCCAAGCAAATTGGGGCATGGTTTACATTTTTGTAAATACTGTAAATGTAATTGGCCACCAAATCCACAGACCTGCCAACATGTACGCATTTTGCGTACCTGGCACGCATTTTGACATCAAAGTACGCTGGTACGAGTTGATGGTCTAAAAGTACGCATAACCAAAAAAATATATATCTTTTTTTTTAAGAACGCATAACGCTCAATAATGCATTGCCGGTTTTCAACGGGTTCAAACTTCACAGTCTGTCTCGAGTCACCAATGCGTACATAGGCAGCTGCAGCAGAGCAAGAAGCAGAAGAGGAGTTTGACCAATCACAGACCCCCTGCCGTTACTATCCCCTGTATGACCATCGAAATCAGAGAAGGTTACTTGTGGTCAGAGGAATCAACCGCTGTTTAGGTGTCAGTTAGCGATTTTTCATTCATGAATACTTACCTAACTCTCCCTTCCCGACCACATCTGGCCAATTATTCAAGTGATGACATTAAAAAAATCACTTAAAGTTAAACTAACGAGTAATGTAGAGATAAGACGTTAGAAATGTATTTAATTTTAGCCCAACGATGTTAACCATGTGGTTTTCGTGTTCGCCATCGATTTAAAATGGCAAGTGTCTTGGCTGTGTTAAAAATGGTTTGACTTTACGCTTTTTGGGTTTTTTCAAACTACTTATTTTAGACAAACTCTTGAAGTATGTTACCATGGCAGAACCACCGGATTAAATAAAAAGATTGCAAAAAATCATTGATAGTTACCGGGAGAGATGGCCATGCCTCCGTTCTTTTCAGACATCTCCCCACAATGCTTTCTGCAGTGTGCAATGTCATTATTGACATCAGTCACCAAGGAGCAACAGGTAACGAACACAGTAGATGCATATTATCAGAAAATCATAGGCCTATCTGTCAAGTTCATGCTAGAGGTCCGCGGCAGCCTTCTACGTACAGTGTCCAAACATGCTTACGCACAGCTGTTGTCATGTCACAGTGTAAAAGGCTATATGTTTCTAATAATAATAATAGGCTAATGATAATAGCAGACATCCAAAGTCTCCCGGAAGTTCCGGGAGTCTCCCGCATATTGATAACCACTCCCTGATGCCCGCAAATGACTTAAAATCTCCCGGAATCTAGAGCGAGCGACGTGCTCCAAACAGTGTTAGCATCTGTTTAGCGCGCGCACGACAGAGAGGGAGAGGGACCTGGAGACTGTGCGTGTGTGAGGCAGTGTGCGTGTGTGAGGCAGTGTGCGTGTGTGCCTCAGGAGCATCCTGATTGGCCTGTTTCGGTAAATCAACCAATCTATTTTCAGTGTGGGCGGCCTTTTATCTCTTCTCCCGAACCGAATTAATCAGTTCAGTGTATCTAGGAACAGGGGCACCATGGCACAGGGAGAGTGCCCTCTAGGGTTGGGCGATGTCTCCTTATTTGGCAGAAGACGATGTTTACATTGAAACATCGTGATGGACGATGATATCGTCGGGGGGGGGGGGGTGTACTACTCAGTCCCATTCATTTTTTTAAATGCCGTTACGTTACCAATGTTGAACAGTGACTAGCGGTGAGGTTCGTGGCTGCGGTGAGGTTCGTGGCTGCATCGACTCTTGCAGTGTCATATTTACAAATAAATGAACCCATTCAATTGGTAGCTTGCACATTGACAACTGGTTGTTTTTCATATTTCATATCAGCATTCTTTACATACACATGGGTAAGGTTCATACAGTTGGCAGTTGCTAGCTTGTGATGAATTCGTTTTAATATCTGGATATTTGAACTCGTGAATATGAACTGTTTCATACGGAGTTGCAGAGGCACCCTGAGGGTTTCCTACCAGTCTCCATTATAATTGTATAGTTAAGTCGAGGAGACTATAACATCAGCTAGATAACTAGCTGTCATTTCATGCAAATTGAACTCTTCCATTTAAATCGTTGAAGGTAATTTAAAGTGTCCTTAGCTAGCTAGTAAGCTAGCATAACAGGTATTTAACCGTAACAACCAGGAAACAACTTCAGCTGGAGTTTAATTCCTCAAAATCAGCTCACCAATAAAAGCAGTCTTTGGTTCAAAGTGATCACAACCACTTGTATGATGTTAAATGGCTTCACATAGATATGAAACAATCCTCAGATAAATGACGGAGCAAGGACTATACTGATAACAATGTAATGTTAGCGAATGAGGGGTGAGAAGCTCCCCCTTGCTAATATTTAGTCTCCGCTGTTCGTTCAAAGCCAAATATATCCTCGTGGTTCCAAATAGCAATTTTGCTTTGAATGTGAGTAGTTGATCGAGCTATCTTCTGTCCCTTCGTGTCTATTCTATTTTGTAGCCATTGCACTGAAGTTAATGCTTTCGCTAAAGTTGAACGTCATATTTCTGTTGACAATGAGCAAGTTTCCCGGCAGGAGCAGGCTTAGATAACGTGAATAACATGAAATGTTTGACGTGGGAAAAACGAAGAAAAGCTGTAACCTAGACATAATACCCTAATACTAATAAAAATAATAATAAATTGTATAAGAATAAGCCAATTAGGCATATTGTAGCAGTAGCCTATTTCATTTTCATGCCTGACTTTAATTCATATGGGGGGGCGTGGCATCACGATGGTTACCATCCATCGTGATGATGGGTCAAAAATGACGATGGACGATGATATCGTCCATCGGCACAACCCTAGTGCCCTCAAAAAAGTTTCATTTCATGTGCATATTATTCATGCCGGCTAGTTGCCAGGGCTACATGAAAACAACAAGCTCCTTAAACTTTTTGTTTAAAGTTGCAATGGAATACAAATAAAAGCAGTTAACATAAATAGGATAGTATTAGCAGCATATAATAAATAGTAAAAGTAATCTACATATTTAAACATAATTAACAAAGAATTGCATAGGGCTATAGCCTATAGAATGATATTATGCTTTAATAACTTTTAGGGACCACAACAGTAATACGTAGGCCTAGGGGGGGGAATACCTCCCTGAAATGACTTTTTGCAGGTTGGGATGTCTGTAATAGCCTAAAAAACTCTTCCACTGACTAGAATTTAATTAAATAATAAAGAAGCAAACACAGCGCCATCATTTGGTCTTAGCAGTTGTCTAGTCACATGTTATTGGGCTTGCATTCGAACATCAGACGTGGGGAGAAAAAAGAATGATGAATCATGACACTTGATAGGTAGGAGGTAGGGAAAAAATACAACATGACCATTGTGTGAGAAGTTCCTAAGGAGCCTAGAGTGAAATAACATCCCAGGCTACAAATTTGTTGTCACAGTTATCACTTATAACTGTTATCACAGTCTTTTTATTTTATTTCATTAGGCCTTCTAAAGTGGTTCAGAACTGCATTATTAATTAGCTCAGAATGTTGTCGATTGGTTCAATCATGCAACAACAGCATTATAACTAATAAAATGAACGCCACAAAATCTTGCCGCGCCGCACCGCACCGGGGTGGTACTCAAACACATTTTCCAATGTTGGCAGGTCTGAATCCATGTCCCTCCCCTCTTTTTTTTTCCCCTCACACTTAGATGATTGAAAAGATTCTGAGGGAGAAACCTGGAGGAGAGAGGATCCTTAGGGCTCAGATACACATACGCGTTTTTGTAAAAACGCGACGCTAGGAAATACATTGATTCCTATGGTACGGCGCGCTTTCACGCAAAGCGCCCCGTACCATAGGAATCAATGCATTTCCTAGCGTCGCGTTTTTACAAAAACGCGTGTATCTGAGCCCTTACAGAGTACGCTCGGAAAAAAAGCCTAACAGATTCCAGAAGACGTGACATGGTGAAGATATTGGTTGCACACATGGCGAGTGAACATGGGTATGTGGTCATGTAATTAACATCCAACCCTAACATTTATGGCTTTATTTGGTTCAGACCAAGTGCAGTAGGCATCGGTATAGGAGTACTTTTGTTTGGATCTCATATGTGTGTGTGTGTGTGCATACTTTAGGACGAGCCCTTCAAGGCGTGTTAAAGAGGACTACGCAAAGGGCATCACTGCCTTGTTTCCATACCTGGCCGATCCCCAGGGCACTTTGGGCTATGTAAGTAAATAAAACAAGTCTAACCTCTTCACTCATTCCTTCTAGTATTGATCAAAAAACCGAGTGAGATTGCAACAAATTATTAACATTTCTAAATGCTGACCTTGTCTCCTAACCTCAACAAGTTGAACACAGCAGATGTCAGACTGGTTGACCTTGATTTCATCAATTCTCCAGACAAGAACATGTGTTAGTTTTTTAAGGAGGAAAAATAAACACTTTCTTGGTTTTTAGGAGCATTATTACAATCCAGTAGATGGGGGTGGATTTCTTGCATGGAGAGTGAAAACGCTTCAAAAAGACGCCTCAGAGGGACAACAGAAAAGAAACCCTCAGCCACTGACAGGTACATGATTTTTAGTGTGTTAGATTTTTTTTTTTATGAGTTCACATGTTCAATTCATCTTTAATGTGCATAGTGCTTTTTTGTTACAGTGATGTGCATCGCAGGGGGTTTAGCAAAAAGACGATTGGCCGTTTGTGTAAGGGGTGAAAGTGGCTTAACTATTTTGAGAAGTAAAGCAAGTATTGCATCAGTATGTGGTTTCACTGTTACAGGTCACTGTTCACTGATCATTGTTACAGGTGGTCCAGATTCTGGTGACAGAACCCTCTTCAGTAAGGAAAATCGGCTAACCACAGAAACCCAGTGTTGTGAGGCCATCGCACTCATGAAGCATACAACTGATGAAGCAATCATCAAGGAGAAGATGAAACAGACCTTCATCCATCGCCAAGAAATGGTTCATGACCCAGTGAAGTCCTCTGAAATATTCACCACCTTTCCAAGATTTCTTGACATCACGGGAATGGTATGTTGCTCTTCGAATGCCTTGCATTAAAATCAAGCTGAAATGAAAAATGACTTAAACGGATCACATTCCTGGTCAGCCCAGGTGCACCTATTAACAATATATGCCATGTTGTTTTCTGTATTCCATCTTGTCTGCAGATAGTGCAGGATTTCAGTCTGATGTTTGGTGATGACATCTCTGCAAAGTTCCTGGAGAAGTGGCCTACTCACTACAGGCAGAAAGTCCTTGAACAAAGCCGTGGCCTCACCCAGACAAGCGACCTTGAAGAGCTCCTTCATAATGCTGAATCCACAACAGAAGAACTGGAAGATGGTACACTCAAATTAAAGAAATAATAATAATGGAAGAAGGAAATGGTTTGGAACAAAACAATAAACATTTTAGTAAGAATGTCTTTCTGAATTTTCTTGTATTTTCAGGATGGGACAGTGAGATGTCCTCCATCTTGCTCCTTATCCACCTCATGCCACCATCACCTCATGGCCGCAACAAGAGACCAGGAAAGCTCTCTGCCAGACAAGCCATTGACCACCTTGTGAAATTCATCAAGGTAATGTTACAGTTTAATTAAAGTTTAGAAGGGCTCACTGTTCTGTCTGTAATAATACATCTTAAAACTATACTCTTGTGAAATCATGTGATGACCATGCTCATCTGTAATCAGCGAGTGCCGTGTGATATTTCTCTGATTTGGCTCCCCACAGATCGATCACCATCAGGCCCAGATACGCTGATATGAATAAATCTATTTATTTTACATTTAGCAAAATAAAAAATATAAGGCTGAAATCTTGCATTTTGTGGCAATAAGTGATTCTGATGGTGATGATTGGCCCTAAACTGCAACAGATACATTTTAATAGCAAGACTGATTAAGTTTTCTTTTCACAGACTGGGACCAGTATTGAAGGGCATCTGGACAGCATCACAGAGAGCCGTCAACCCTATCTACTGGCTGTGGGAACCAAGAGGAGCGCCACACACAAATATTTTATTGTCGACAAACATGCAATCCCGTGTCAGTCACCAGATTCTCTTTCCTCTTTTGACAAGCTTTTTAAAGCTCATTTCGTCTTCGCTACCTCGTACAACAGGGATCTGGCCAATGTCTACCACTTCTTGCAAACCGCAGTTTATCAGATTGATACTGCTACCACCAAGGTGAATCCCAGGGTCAAAGAGATGAGAGCTCGGATGCTGCACTGATTTTGATACCTTGAGATGTTTTGTTTTATTTGCAAAGGCCCTCAAGCAAATGACAGTTCACTAATTAAGCACTTGAAGGTGATCCACAGACTTTGTTCAGGAAAGACACTTCGTCTGAAATGTGGTCAGCCTGCTTGTTCTCGTTTCTTTGCTACTTTTCCAGGGTTTCGAAAGCATTTTAAAGCACATGGACCTTGTGATCCTGGTGAAGGCCCCTCAACTGAAGATTTAGCTGTAAGTTTTGTTGATGACTTTCCATTTAACAGTGCCCCCTCTGACCCAGTCCTTCTTAATAAGAGTCTTGTGGACAGCTGTGCTGCGACAGTGGCTGAACTTAAAGTGGCAGGTGTAGGCGAAACTATCATTAACTGTTTGGTTACTTCAATGGAAGAGATTGTTGATGTCCATAATCAAGCAAAAGAATCTGTGAAGCAGTGTCTATCTTTACAGGAACCTATCAAAAGTGAGGTTGAGTGTAAAATTGAGCAGTGCTTTGAAAAAATTTAAAATCCTTTTGGTGTCTTAAATTCTGAAACTAAGAGAAGGTAGTATTTCACAGAGAAGTGGGGAAGGGTGGAACCCGTTGAATGTGTTCTTGGTACAAGATTTGATACAGGGCGCAATCGGACTACTGGAACTTATGATCCAGTTGTTGTCACTGATAAATTGGTTTATATCCCAGTTTTAAAAACATTAGACTTCATTTACAAACACCCTAAGATAAAAGAGATGATGCAGAGTCATTCCAGTTCAAGAAAAGATCTTCTTAATGACTTTTGTGATGGAGATCTTTTCAAGAGTCATCCTTTATGCAATTCAGCAATTCAGTTGCAACTTTTCTATGATTTTGAATGCGCAAATCCGTTGGGGAGTAAAAAGGGAATGCATAAAATAGGAGCAATCTATTTCACCTTGCGCAATCTTTCTCCAAAGCACAACTCAATGCTGCTTAATATTCATTTGGTCGCTTTATTTCATGCCCAAGACATTAAAACATATGGCTTTTCTAAAATACTTGATCCAATTGTGCAAGACATTAAAGAGCTGGAGACTAAGGGAATTCGGGTCCCACTGTATGAAGAAAATGTGTATGGAACTATTGTCCAAGTTACTGGTGACAACCTGGGTCTTCATAGTTTGTTTGGTTTCGTAGAGTCATTTAGTGCCAGATATTGTTGTCGCTTTTGTCTAGCTGAGAAAGAGGACTTTCAGACTGAATACACAGAAGATTCGCCCAAGATAGTGATGCGAACTCAAGCACTTCACGCAGAACACTGCCAAATGATGGAGAAAACTCTTAGTCTTCCCTATGTGATGGGTGTTAAACATTCTTGTATTCTAAATTCCTTGCAGTACTTCAACACATGTGAAAACTCCTCTGTCGATATTATGCACGATATCTTGGAGGGCGTGGCACAATATGAAATGAAGCTGCTTATACTATATTTGATCAAAAACTACTCAACATCAAAGGAAATAGACAGGAGAATTAAGAACTTTAACTATGGCTACATGGCTCAAAACAACAAGCCACCTTCATTGAAGTTGGTAGAGGGCTCAAATGACTTGGGTTTAAATGCGATCCAATCTTGGTGTTTACTTCGCAATCTCCCACTTATATTTGGAGACTTGGTTTGTCCAGATGATCCACACTGGTATTTGCTTCTGTTGTTGCTTCAAATAGCAGATATTGTATTTTCTCCCATGTTATCAACTGGCATTACCATTTATTTGAAACATTTGATTTCAGAGCACCATGGGTTATTCAAGCATTTGTTTCCCTGCAAGAGGCTCCTGCCAAAGCATCATTTTATGGTGCATTATCCTACATGTATTCGTAAAATTGGACCACTTTTGCATACCTGGTGCATGCGCTATGAAGCGAAGCACAATTTCTTTAAAAAAACAACTAAAAAGCTTCAAAAATATAACTAAAACATTGGCAAGGAAACACCAAAGTCAAGTAGCATATAGTTGGCAGACATTTGAGCCAGACAGACTGGTGCTTGGTCCAAGTAAAATGGTAGCTTTAAACGTGATGGACAGGGGCTGTGAGATAGCAGAGGCTCTTTAGGTATCAATTGACACTAAGGTGTTGGATGTTAGATGGGCCAAACACCATGGAAATATGTATCGTCCAGGTTTAGTTGTTTGTCTTAAAGTGCTTAATGAGATGCCAGTTTTTCCACAAAATTCACCGTGTTGTTCTTAAAGATGAGAGGCTACTGTTGTGTACATTTGCACTCCAAACACTGTGTATGGATGAGCATTTTTATGCATTTAAAGTTGTGTGTACTGCAGAAGGACCTCATGTTGTTGATGTCAAAGAGCTTTTTTTGTTACAAAGCATTCGATATGCAGATGTCATACAGTAATGATTCAAGTTTGTTTATTGTCCCATACTGTTTCCTGTGATAAAAGAATCGCTAAGCTCTAACTATTGCACTGGAGATGAACAATGGAATTCTGAATTTCTTTGCCCATAACTCAAATTCTAATTTATTCATATTTTCTCCTGTTTTATCTAATCGACCCAATTTCAAAGAGCACATTGTGTCCAAATTGTGTCCAATATGTTTTGGCTGGGCTGATGGCAATTGCAATATTTTACAGCTTTATCTGCAGCTACTGATGGTGTGGTGATAGTGTGCATGCCGGTTTACGATATTGTGTCACCCTGAAAGACTTTTTTCCCCCCTCATATATTATGGGTGCTCAGTGCATGTGATATGCATTTAAGAAAAATAAAAGTGCATTGTTGAATATTCATTTTCTGGTCTTTTTTATTTCAAACATTTTAATCCAGAGTTATTATTAAAAAACACGAGTAAAATACAACTCTTGAGTGAAATAGAACTCTAGTCATAGTAGAATTAGACTTCTATTTTGAGGCAGTTACTACTCTGTACAGAGTAAAAAACAACTCAATTAATAGTAGAATTGGAACTCTATTTTGAGGCAGTTACTACTCTGTTTAGGGTAAAATACAACTCTGTATTGAGTGAAATGGAGTTGTTCTCACTTTATGCTAAATTGAGTACATTTTAATCTTGTGGAGTAAAATATGAACTCTAGATAGAATAGAAATAACTCTGAAAATGTAACTCTATGACGGGAGTAAATTTTACTCTCTTTTACTGTCTTTTTGGGAGTAAAATTTTACTCAAATTGAGTAAAATTTACTTTTCAAAATTTCCTGTGTAGAAGCTTGTTGTTTTACTTCTAAGTCCTCACACCTACACATAACTCACCAGAACATTTCTGTTCTTGATCTCAAGGAGGGAAAATATATGTCTATATTTCCAGGAGAGCAAGCTCACATTGCCTGCACTGCAGACATTGTGTGGGCTAGTCTATTGATTAACTCACTGATTCATTGTGCCACCTGGTCGGGTGACATCATAAACAGGACATTGGAGTGCATTTGTCTGCTATCGTCTGTAGTTGTCCATTACTATTTCATTACTAGTTGTCCATCACTATTTCCATGGACAGAAGTGATTAATGAGTCCATTTCAATTTCAGTAATTGTAATTGTGCTATTTAATTAAAAAAAGTATTAAGTTACGTTACTAGTTAGTAGTTACTGTCAAAGTAATGGATTAAGAGTGATGCGTTACTTTGTAACGTGTTATTTTCAACACAGATTGTTACATGGAACTACTGGCATCTGCACTGGATGTTACATTTTTGATTGTCTTTATGCTTCTGGTTGGCCTTCTACATGGTGTGCATGCGAAAAATAAGTGTTATGTGCTAGTGCTAAGTCAGAATCAGAATCAGAAAGGTTTTTTACTGCCAAGTAGGTTTTCACCTACCAGGATTTTTTTTGTGAGACGTTGGTGCAAACAAGAAACATACACAATAAACAATACACATATTAAGTTATTATACACATATTAAGTTATTAATCATAGGAAAAACTAAATATAAAATATATTAAAAAATGTACAGAATATGTTAAATGGAAAATGCAGGACTAGTGTGTAATAAAGAGTTCAGGATTAGAGTCCGTGTTGGGGGGCTGGGGTCCAGAGCCTTGTTAATGAGGCCAGCCGCGGACAGGAAGAAGCTGCTCTGGTGTTTGTGACCAGGGTGGGAGGGGTCGGCCATAATCTTCCCCGCACGCCTCAGGGTCCTGGATCCATACAGGTCCTGGAGAAATGGCAAGTGAAGCCACAGTAGATCTTTTATATTAAATGTATGGACATGTCATGTATTTTCCAGTGCTGGCAAGGTGCATCCACCGTAATGTCTCACAATGTATTTCAACGAACAAAGGAGAGGGTATGACTTTTAAGTGTCAATGAATTTGTTGCTAAACATTTACATGATGCCACCATTTTTCAATCAAGGGCAAAAGAAAGTCACTATGCAGCATGAAAACTCAACTGAACTCCATGAAAAACATTTCACTGGAACTCATTGGCCGAATGTGCTCCCACTTACTAATGACAACATGACACGGAATGACCTTCATGTGTTTGGAACTTGTGTGCCACCCAGCAGGGCAGCCATAGACATATGTCTATGAGGGCAGCAACATTCATCCAATTGGTTGACATGACTCGTGACATTCTGTATGGAATTCAAACACATCTGATGAGATCGCGCATAACGGTTCGGGAATACTTCCAACGGTTCTGAGAAGGCACCTCAAAACTCTAGATTAGCTGTTGGAAGACGTAGGTAAGTTGATAATTCTACCAAATAGTAAGAGACAGGTACATTTTTTTAAAGACAAATATTAAGCCTCCATCAATTATAACTGGTTGTATAATAAATTCGCTGATCTGTTTAGAAATCGGACACTTTATTCTTCTCACTTAGCTTTGTAACTTAGTTATAGCATAGCTTTGCTAGCTAACTTCGTACTGTCATAATATTTTGTGTGTTACCTGTAGCTGGACATCCATGTTAGCCAACACTAGCAAATGTAAGCGAAACTAAGCCAGTGCCATCTAAAAAGGCTTGAAAAGTCCGATCATTTAAGTCGGATGATCTGATCTGAAAAAGAGTCAGTGACATAATTAATATTTATTTTTGCAGCGATCAATTTACCATGGAATTCGAAGAGGCTCTGCTTACCATCCCTATCAACCCTAACAATTTCCCCGCGAAGCTGTGGCGTTTAGTGAACAATCCCAAAAATCGTTCTATTCGATGGGATTCTTGTGGGGAAGGAGTGATGATCGATCAGCAGCAATTTGAAGCAGAATTGCTGTCACCAATGAAACCCAATGGAGAGTCATCGGACCTTTTTAAAACAACAAACTTTACCAGTTTCATTCGTCAATTGAACCTTTACGGATTCAGAAAGGTGGTGCTCGCGCCAGGCAATTCTGAGAGGCCTGGGGAAAGAGACCTCACTCTAATGGACGGAATTCAACACCACTTCCATAATCCGAATTTTAAAAAGGATCACCCAGAGTTATTAGTGAATCTTAAAAGGTTAACCAGCATGAATAAAGCAAAACTTGAAGCAGGATTGGAAGTTAACTGCCGACCACCAAGTCGTTTTAGAAGGCTCCTGGTAAATTCTCCAGACGCCAACGACAGAGACCAAATAGAAAAGCACGGTAAAGCTAAAATAATCATACTCAACAGTTAGCTGTAGTGGATGATTTGGGTTGTTTAGATAAAGTAAACTGTCATATTAGACCTTTATTACATTTGACATTTTGGTGTGTTTCATTATGTCCATTAGGTACGATGTTTTCTGGACCAATTCATCGGGGGCTCTCTCGGGATAAAGTAGCCCCCCATCCTTATCATCGCGGGCTAGTTCAACCTAAAGAGTACGACAGAACCCCTATTCCAGCCCGTGGCTGGATAATGGGCCATGGCGATGCTTCCTCTCCTACTACATTTTACACCGACAAAGGGATACCTGTGTCTGTAATACGCCGATTCATGACGGATCCTCCTTGCCCTGTGCAGTCTAGCCCTACCACTGTACATGTCCAGCAGGGATCACAAAGTGTTTCAATCAATGGGCAAAAACTGAGTGGTTTCGCACCTCACCATTCTCAATATCGGCCTGGATTCTATTCTGCTGGTAAGCAAGTGTCATTACACACTACATGCAAAATAAAATGATGTACCCATCATTTTGTTTTTTGTTAAAGGGGGAAATACAACAACCACATACTTGCAGTATTAAAACTATACATTTCCAATTGTTTCTTTAGACACTATGTTGTTTTTCTAACAAACTATGACTTGTTGCAGTGTGTCAGTGCTGTACACCAGGAGCCATGGACACAGATATGAGTTCTTGTGCTCACCAGACTGCATCCTCATTTCCGCATTATAGCTATTATCAGGTAGTTTTTGTTTAGTTGTTGTACTACTATGTTTGCTGCTTCTCTTCATTGAAAAAAATATTTAAAAGTTTGATTTGATTAACATAATCATTTTCAATTTTATGAATTTTAGCCAAATTATCAGTTGGGTTACCTACATCCCAGTAACCAGAACCAAGACTGGCAAAGCACAGAGTTACAGGATACAAAGAAGAATGATGTTAACCTGGACACCGTCTTCCAAATCGTTGATGAGCTTCAGGCCTCCCCAAAGATTCGCATGGTGAAAGTGGAGACAGCAGAGGAACATTACCGTCCTGCCCTTCCTGCAGAGTCACATCCTGAGTGCACAGTCTACGGTTTGTCTGCCCAAGCCTCTTCACAGGGTGATGCTGGTGACTCAGTCAACAACGCTGGCATGTCCATTGCCATGGATTCTAACACTATGGCTCCCTATGCCCCTGTCACAATGGGTGGAATCATCATTGCTGTGCCAGGGAATGTGCCATCGGGAATTGCCATCACTGTGGGTGGCACTGCTTCCAATCTGCCAGAGGCCGTCTCAGACGGAAGAACTGAGCAGAGGCCTTGCCTGCCAGAGCCTGCGGAATCCACATCCACTTATGTCAACCAGGTTAGGGTGTCCTTCTGTATGGTTTAATTTACATGATCTCAGTTCATCATCAGCACAAAAAAGAGATTATGGTAGGGATGCCACTGAACATATGGACTACAATGTAAAGAGTTTGCTATAAAGATAACATGTTTTATATATCTCCAGGTGAATAGCAATGCTGTGCATTATTTGGGGACCTCTGACAAGGCACTGAAGGAGGAGGAAGACACCACCATTAACCTGAGTGACATTACCATGTGTCAAGAGGGCAGAAGCTCCAGAAAGCAGAGCAAGTCACCTGGTGAGACTTTGGTTTTCTATAACACCTACTCTGAATGTTCTTAGTCACGGACTCAAAGATACTGGGGTTGAGATGTGGTAACTGGGGACATGCAAATTACAATTCCTTGCTCATGTGTGTGGATTTGAAATTGGCCTTACACAAGAAGAGATGCACTTTTTCTATAATTTTCCTGCGGGACAATTAAAGGGACAGTGTGTATTTTTTAGCGGCGAGGTTGCTGAATACCTTTTCCTTTACAAGTGTGCGAGTACCTACTGTGACCGTCAAATGCCATTACAATGCGAAAAGCCCTCTCTTGAGCCAGTGTTTTGGTTTGTCCGTTCTGGCCTACTGTAGAAATATGGCGGTGCAACATGGCGGACTCCGTGGAAGAGGACCTGCTCCCTATGTAGATACTAAGGGCTCATTCTAGGCTAATGAAAACGCAACGATTCATAGTTACAGGTAATTATACACTAATGAAAACATAATTATGATACCATATTCCATATCTACTAAAAGAAGCCACTAAAAACTACACACTGTACCTCTCATTTATCTTTAACTGATTGCCTGGAGGGTGGTATAGAAGTGGGTACAAAGGTACAGACTGGGTTTCTCCTCCCGTCACCAACCCTTCTTTACATATTTGGTTTTAAGAAGAACAGAAAAACTGTTTTAGGAAAAGGTGAAAGCTATTGTGCCATCTCAAGGCTAATGAAAGAAAAATGGCACTGAACACAGTATAGTAATTGAAGGTAAAAGATACAAGGCATAATAAACATTTCTACATTTTGACTAATATATATTTTACAGATATCAGTGAAAATAATGTCAGTCTTTTTTATGAGTATGACACAAAAGTGTGTGACATTTGGGTAACATAGGTTTGTTACACTTTATGGTAACGGGCACATGCTTTTGGACAGCACGCTTTATGTGTACAGAGTTTTGTTAATTTTGATCTATTTCATTTGTGCATGTCTGTATGTCTGCTTTGGTTTTTTCCCCTCCCCTTTAGATCTTAACATGTTGGTGGATGTAGCCTGCGAGCAGGATCCTTAATGGTCACCAGTCCTCTGATTTCAACACCAGCAGCGCTGCTAAGAGTTCTGCACAGTTCTGCAAGTTTTCTGAGTTTCCTATGGTTTAAATTCAAGCCCTATTTTAGAAAACATGCCTTATGACATACTATATCTGCCATGGAGAATGTATGGTTTAAGTTATTTAACTTTGTTTTGACATGTATGCAGTTATGTTATTTATGTATTTATTTATTGGTTTAATTAGTTGAGTTCATGCTTTTCTAAACGGTTTTAAAGTAGCCAGGGACTTATAGTAATAAAACTACATAACAAGACAATCAAAAATGTAAACATTGTGAAACATAAATGTGCTTACATTCATTTTAATGTGCCCTCAGTGTTCTTTATTTTTTAATAAATGCAAATATGAATATTCATTTTTATTTAAAAGAATATTCTGGTTTAATCCAGATTCTTTTTTATGTTATATAAAATACGTATTTTTTAAAATCATTTTAAGTCTAAATTATTATTTAGCTAACAATTAAGATGTGCCTCCTGAACAGTGATTCTCATTTTTACTTTGTTTTATTAAAACACTGAGAATATTTGTCTAATATGGCAATTCTGTCCTCTCTTTTGTGTTCGTTTGTTAAATTGCACCTATACCAAGCTAAACTCAAAATTAGTGCACACGGCGTTTGAAGCGAATATTCTAAAAATACAATTTTCCGCTGCTAGTAATTTGGCGTACCTGCTCTCTGCCAATGTCACCACATGAGGTCGTCAGTCAGCCCCTTTTCATCCGAATGGCTGACCGCTGCTCCACCCTCGGTGACAGGCAGTCAGCAGGTAGGCAATCTATGAGATCCCAGGGGAGGGCGACTCGGGTAAGAGTCGAGACTTCGCAAATGTACAGCTCTGCTGGAACTCAATTTTTAAGGAGAACGACGCGTATACTCTGGGATTTTGAAAAAGTAACTTTTCACATCAACAAACAACTTTTCTGGTGCGCTGTGTGTCTGACAGTTCTGAAGTGGGCCTTTTGAGACTCTCGAAAATATCCCGGCATTTAGGAGCTGTAACTTGGGAGTTAAGGAAAATACACTGTCGTACGTGCTTGGGGACGGAGCAGGCTTTAGATGCTGTTCAGAATTTTGATTATTAATTTACTTCAAGTGGATACAACATCAGCAATTATCACGTGTGGCAGGGAGTCAAACGTTCGTGGTTAGTTAGATACTTACTGGTTGGTAAAGTAATGGTTCCACAGCCTATGTGAATCATTTCTGAAAACTCGAGTTATAAGGTTTTGACGAATACTACGCTCGACTTGCCGCATTGGAGACCACGGAACACGTTGTAGCCACAGTGTATGTTTAAAATGTTCTGTTGCTCCGTATCCACGAACAGAACTTTAGCATGAACTTCTATGTTGTATCAGTTTCAGATTAGCAACAATGATGTGTGGCATACCTGTTTTTTTTTATATGAAGCTTCGGTTCCTGTGGAGATATACCATATGCGCTGGAGTTTCAAAGTGTTTCGAAGAGGAGACTTGCGTTGGGAGGATTTCAGCAACCTGTTGAGTTGCTACATTAAAATTTGCTTTGGAAATGTAACTTGAAAGATTTGGAATAAGCTGTATAGTGATGTGACATGACGGGTCGTTTGTCGAAATTGGATCAACATTATTCATGTTATTTTTATCAGTCTAAATTGTGAAACTAACTGGATTGAATCGAACTTTGTTTAATCAAGTAGCAACCTGCACTTTTTAAGTGAAGAGGTAGTGTACCTCCATCAAGACAAAATACGTGTCTTTGAAAGGTGGAATTAATGCACGTTTTCAAGTTCGAATTTTCAGTAATTGCCCTCATGATTCATGTGTGTGCTTTATGTTTGGCCTCTCCTGTAAGCGATACAGGGTAGCCAACATTTATTTACCATTTAATTTACAGTAATACTCATGCTGATGCTTTTTCCAAACACAATGATATTATTTTTAAACTGAGCTGATGCGTGCCTGTTTTAAAGGTTGACACAGTTTACTATTGTCTCTGGTTATGAGATCAACTCTTTTGCGACTATTTTCTGAAAGAGAAAACATTCAGGACATGGTGTGAAACAACAGACTCTCCGTGTGCAATAGAATGCAAAGTCTCCTATTTACCAGCGGTTGTTGTAGTATTTAGATTGGACAAATAGATTGGTCGGAACATTTTCCCCTTGACTCTACTCGTCGAAGGTTTGACAGCTTTGTTGTCCACAATGTGCGGCCGGAGCCCGCCGCTGCAGCCGGTGCAATGACCGTTCTCCAGCGGCGATTGGCCGGGCTCTGGCCGTGGCTGCTAATGGCGGCCCTTCAGGTGGTGTTTGGCCAGACTGGCTTGGCGCTGGCGGCTACAGCGGAGACGGAGAGATCAACCACCAGAGCGGTCATCAAGGTGACTCTTCTCAAACACGATCCGTCAGGGAGGCCTATTACTCTGGAAGGGGTGTTTGCTGGAGGGAGCGCCGGCTACGCAGAAGGGAAATTAATGCAGGTAGGTGTCAGATTTGTTTGTGAAGTTTATGGAGCAGATAACTTGACACATTCAATTCAATGATAAGATTCAATTGTGAGGACATGTCTCAAAAAGTAGACCAAATTAGCGTAGGAGCCTACGCTAAAGCTAGCCAACAGCAAAGGGCAGCCTAGCTGTCACTGTGCAGTAGGCCTCGTGAAATAGATTGTTGGGCATGACATTTTGGCCTCATACACCTGTCAGTGGTAGGCTACCTGCCTGTTTTGATACGTCCTGGCTCGAACTTATTATTTTAAAAACGTTTTCTTTCCTCTGCAATCAGGGTGTGGGAATATAATGCACATAAGTTACAATACTTTCTGAACACTGTGTACAACTCTTGTGAAACGGTACTGTGTCCATTATTTTGCTCCTGTTTGCTTAATTTGTGTAGGGAGCATTTCATTGATTTTTTTGTATTGTTACCTTTGGTTATGGATCTGTTTGCATTTACCTGTGTTGATTATCAGCTGTAAAGTGCATGGGATCATCGATAGATAATCCTAAAATTTGGCCCTCAGAAATTCTTTGCTCTCAGCAAAGTTGGTCCATATCCCTAGTATAAGTTGTTTGTGCATGTGCAAATGCAGTATTGAACTGTACTGATAGGTGCAGTTGTCATGTCAGTCATCACAACTAGAGATATGGAATTAAAGATTGTGTGTGTGTGTGTGAGTATTTCTGGGTCCTCTTTTTAGAAAAGGGTTCTCTCACCACACAGAGACAGTGTTGTACTATGCGAGATGCTCTTTGTTGCAGTGCCAACCTGTTGCAACAGGTTTCTGTTGCCTTGGCCCGCCACTTTATGTTATCTCTTTCTAGTCCTGTCCCTGAGGGGATTGGAGGGGGGGAAGGGTGCAGGCAGAACACTGAGTGGAAGAGAGGCGATGGGACATTCTTTGGCCTTCTGTCACCAAGTCTCCCATCACTTAGAAAAATTGTAAAAGTTATGAAGGTTATAGTATCCAACTGGGGTGGGGGAATGGGGGGTGGGGACTGGGGGTGGTTCTATTGATTTTAGTGCTCCCTGGATAAACCGTCTAACCGAACATTGATTTGTGAGTACATGTGTGGCTTTACCCTTTCGACCCGAGTGTTTTGAAAAAAATAAACACACAGACAGAGAACTATCTTCTCGAAGTGAAGCTCACACTTACCATTTAGGATTAGCCTATTTCCCCCCCTTTTCTTTTCTCAGTTTTCAGGCGTGTCTGACTCGCTATCCCCAGGCTACTCCGAATTGGACTCACTCATCCGTGGTGTAGCATGACAGCCAGTTTTCATAACCCACAGTAATTACACCTCTCTGACCACGTTTGATCTTCTTAAGCGTGTTGTTTCTCTAGGCCACAGGTTGGCGAGGAGAGCCCCTGAATTTTCCTCTTTTTCTGGCCTGTCGGTGGATCACAGAGAAACACAAGATTAGACATGGTGGAAGCACTTTATTTTAGGGGAGAAGAACAGAGAGAGCTCTACTATTGGCCTTTAATAAGCTTATTCTCTGTTAGGTTGTTGAGTCTAAGTTACAGAAATGTTACCCAAAGTCAGGCGAAAACCTGAATTCAGAATGCTTCAACTCAAGCAATAAGACTCTTAAAGTTTGTGCGTGTGAGGTTGTGTCTCTTGGCTTTTGATTTTTTTTCTCTCCAGTAACTCCATCAGTCAATGGCATGATAAACATTTGTGACATGGTTATGTTCTTTAGACCACTGGAAAGTTGAATGGTAAAGTGATCTGAAGTGGACACCAGTAGGCTGTAAGCAGAGACATTATAAGGGAGGAGACAAGTCACTGACAGGAAAATCAATGGGGGAAATAGGAGGCAATCCATAACGCTAGGCCTAAACATGGGGTATTTGTAAGAGCAAATCACATTTCAGGTAACAACATAACTGACGTTTCTCCTCCCTGCACGTTCTGTGTATTTCCACTGTTGCCATAGTAATAGTCGTGCCATGAAATTTGGTGCATGCACAGTGAGCAGGTCAACTCGGAGAATAGTCTTTTCTAGCCTTATTTGAGCAGTTAGGGAAACAACATTCACACCGTTTATGTCAGATTTAAATGCAGATTCACGTGATGTACTTTCAATGTATGTTTGACCATCCTATGCGCAGTTATGGATCTCTCCCCATTCCTTTAGATAGAGGCCTGATATTGTTTGCCCAAAATAGCTGCCTAGAGGCATTGCCAAGATGGCTACTGAGTGGCGAGACTGGCCTATAAGGACTTTGCTGTAAGGCTTTATCTTTTGCGTGAAGCGTCTGTGTCAGTATAGTAGTTCCAATGCCAGAATTTGAGTAAACACGACTGCACTGAAAGTATATGATGATAGTTAGGCATAGGCTATGTTTGAGTACATTGAGAGGCATCACATCTTCAGCTGGATCAAAACTGTATTATAAAATCAGTTGATGTCAATTGTTAGGATACTTTACCAGTTGCAGTTGGCCGTTTAACCAGTAGCTAATCTGTGCAATTTGAGACAGATTGTCTCATAGTAAGTTTTACTTTACCGGAACATGGTTGAGCAACAAATTGATTACTTTGTTAGTTTCATTGAATAGCAACAGCGCAATTTTACCACAATCTGATTCATCGGCCACTGTCTGTTTCCTTTACTTTGATCTTAATATATCACTTTCGCAAAGCATTTTTTATCTCCATTCCTCCAAGAGGTTATAAACACATATGATTTAGCAAACTTTGCATATGTTTGGATGTGTCAGATCCCCCCTACCAAGAACCATAACAAAACCCACTGCATTCTCAGTGAGTAAGTGAAGTGTACTGTGGGATAGCTTTGAACTTGAGGCAAAAGGCAGCTATCCTCGAGGCCTTGTGTAAGGGAGGGGGGTTGGTCTGATAGACCCTCTTCCCAATTAAAAGAAGCTAAACCATTTTTCGAGGCTTCACTTCTCCTTTTCCGCTTCTTTTTTTCCTTTTCGGTCTGCTGAAGGCTTTGAAATGGGGGTCTGTCCTTCAGAGACGCCCCACGAAGGCATTAGGCATAATTGAAGCAGGCGGAGCAGCAGAGGGCCAAACGGCAGTTTTAGGCAGCCCCAGCAACATGCTGCCTCGTGTTGCCATCGGCCCCCTTCTGCGTCTCTGGAGTTTGCCATGTGCGTCTTCATCTTTTCCTTTCCTAAGGCGGGTGGGGTGGCGTAGGGTGGGTGGGGGGGGGGGATGGGGGTCGCTATCTCTGTACCCTGTCTGCCAATCTAGGGGTCCCGGAGAGGAGGTTGGGGATGCGTCAGGGGAAGAGATCAAAGTGTGTCAAGTGAAAAACGTGAGTCGAGATGATTAAAAAGGAGGCTGTTTACTCTGCCCTTCCGATTCCCTCCCCACAACCAACCACCACCCTACCACCCCCATCATTCGGATGGATTTCCTGTCCAAATTTCCTCCCCCGTCCAAAACAGATAATGACTGATCTGACCCCTCCTCGTTGGCTCGCTACTCCTGTGCCTGCCACTGTTGTTGGTTGGACTTCCTTTTCCCGTTGATTAGGGACTCCCTGCACACATCATCGCCGTGCCGATTGTTTTCTTACAGTGGTGGCGCCTTTGATGTGGGCTCCTCCCCAGTGAAAGTCTCTCTCTTTTTTTCTTTTTTCTCTTTTTGCATGGAGACATATAATTTGACTGTGGGTTTGGTGAGGTTTCGTTCACCGAATCATCACTGAATAGACACAGCCAGTGCTCTTGCCTCCGCACACACACTTGGCCAAAAAAGCCAGCTGAAATGAAAACTTCCCTTTTGCAGGAGTCAGTGATGGTGTCTATTCTCTGGCATCAGTCAAAGAGTAAACCTCACCTGTGTAATACACGACTGCATGTGGACGGGCCCTATGGGCTGTACAGCCACATATCTGCCTCAGACAGTTCACAGGCACCCTCCTCAAAGCTGCTGGTCCGGAAAAGGCATCTAAGAAAGATCTGGATTGGAAAACAGGAAAGGGGGCTGTCCTGTCTGTCCTGGTCCACACAGGGCTGCTTTTAAAATGTGTTTCTGGGGTGGGTTGAGGCGGGGAGGTTAAGGGGCCGGGGAGGTAGAGAGATGGCAAATCCCTTAAGTCCACCGGGCCTTCTTTTTAAGTCATTAGAACTGGCCTGGAATGCCTGAATGTGTTTGCGTCTGTCAGGGCCATGTTATACAACACATTCTTTTCCCCTTCTCATAGCTCTGTTCATGCAAAAGCCTGGAAGGCCTCTGTTGCCATTGTCTCTCTCATAATTATGGATGGAAGCTGGATACTAGCTTCCCAGGAGCGTATTTTAAGGTCTTATTTATATCTGTCCATAGATTTCTGTACATCTATTGCATCCTCCTAAAAGACAAGACCTGAACATCTCAACTTGTCTTATCTATTTCTGTTCCATATGTTTTGCAAGTCGATCTCCACATCTCAAAGCTGTAATACTAAATGGTGTGTGTTTATATTTCATTGTGATTCATCAGGGGTTCATTTACCCTCAGAATTAATGATCATAATTATGGAATATTGAAACTGTAATGCAGCCGTCAGCTGTGTATCAGATTTGCTTGATAGATATAGTCACATATAGTAGACCTTTGTGTAAACTCATTTGATTCATTATAGCTACAATGAGAAAAACCCTGTTGATTAAAGCTAACATTAGACAGAGATTTAAAAACGAACCTCCCCTCCCTACTCCCCCCTCTTCCTACTCTGCTCAGCCAATCACTTGTGTTTTAATGTGACTATCCTAAAAGGCCCACTCACCAACTGAGCTCACAATGCTTATGATTCATTAGTGTTCGATGAGTAACTTACAGAAGCTTTTGCAAATGTGTGACTACATAAAGTAAAATAAATCATATAAACACAGACAGTAACCCTAGTTGATAATAACAGAAAGGCCTGTGTCATAAGTAGTGGTGTCGTTGTATTATTGGTCATTTGCATATTTTCACGCACATGTATCATTGTGTGAACTGACAGAAGAAATATCAGTCTCACTTTTTCGACTGTTGCATATAGGACATGTAATATCCATCCACATAGTTTACAAAGCTTTTAAGTGAAACAACATGCATTCAGATTGGGACGTACACTGCCCTCATGGATGGGGGCATGACCCAACCTTGACGCCATGGTGTCTGCGTGGTCCTTGTGGAGTCCGTGGACCCTGTGACCATATATTAGGCCACAGGCGCTGCCCAGTGGCACTCTGTGTCCTGTTTTTGCTGCTGAGTCCATGGCTTGAGGGACCGCATTGCTTAGTATGGAAAAGGCATTACCTTACCCTTGAATTGGATCTGCGTGGGGTGGGACGGGCTGGCGGGCTAGAGAGGAAGGAGTGTTTGGTAGAGTGAAGGCAAGGGGGGTATCACTGAAAGGCAAACGCTACACACACACACACACACACACAGGATTAAAGAGAGCATGTCCTCTAACACCCTCACCATTTTTTTCATTTTGACAACCACTGGACAAAGCCAGCCCCCTAGCTGGTCAATGCTGGGTTTCTATCTCTCTCTCTTTTTCTCTTTCTCTCTCTCTCTCTCTGTCCCTCTGTCACGCCACACCACATAGAGAGGAGAGGAGGGCGCTCCCCACCTGGATCTGTAGAGACACTGTGAAATCCACCACCTGTTTCTGCTGGCCTCACCAGCCACTATGCGCTTACCCAGAGTGGTGTGAATGCAGGTGTGCATTTGACACGCAGAGACACTTGCTCAAGTACCCTGTATTGTGTGTCACTGCAGGATAGTTGGACATGGCTTCGCCCTCCAGCTTAAGTAGCAGGTCTGATGGTGGGCGGGTGCGTTCTTCAGCTATGCTGCTTGAAAGGAGGTGCATAGAACCACCAGTGAGGAGAAATTAGAGTCAGTATTTGAGAGGATGGTGGTTGTTGTGGTTGTTGTTGTTGTTGTGGACAGCCTGGTGGTGCTCAAAGCTACAGTGCCATGTACAGTATGTTAACTTTTACCCTACAACATGCACTCAGTTGCTAGTTTATTAGGTACACCTAGCGAAAACTAAGGCAGTCTAATACAACTGTCCTGTAATAAATCCCCCCATCACGATTGTTATTCGGTTAATGTTAAAACAGTTTATTAGAGGTGGTGAACTGTATGATCATTTTAGAGGATGTAGTTTGTGGTGCTGTTAAACTGTATTGAATTAAACACAAAAGTCTTTCTGTTATTTAGCCTCGCCTCACTGGTTGAAATGAGGTGGTCAAAATAATAGGAATGCATGTCAGTACAATGCAATTCAATTCAACAGCACCACAAACCACAGCCTGAGGAATGAACACACAGTTGAGTCAACAGCTCTATAAATAGTTCTAAACAAATATAATGTATTATATAATATTATAACCTTCATTAAGCTAGGATTTATTGCAGGACTGTTGTATTTCAGCTGAGTGTTTGTGATCATGAAAATTAATATACTGTATATATATATATATATATATATATATATATATATATACACACACACACACACACACACACACATATGTAGGTCGCACAGAAGCAGAGATGCTATGATACTATAGAGGTGACCTGCTGGAGAGCAGAGCAGAGGGACTAGGGAGCAAATTTCCTTCATGTCTGTCTCTATGTCTCTACTTTAGCATGCAGATGTGGAAGTATGTATGTGTTATTGTGCTTTGGTAAAGGTTGCGCTCCCCTTGGCTGATAAAGCAATGTAGTTCATGTGACCGTCCATAGCCTCCTCTCTCACTTGTTTGCACTGTACTTGTCCTGTTCTAAGCCTCCAGGTTGGTGTGGGGTGCAGCTTCATGTGTAATACCAGCTGTTCTTATTTCCACTCCTGCAGTGACTCCACTCAGTGTTTATGTTCTGTTATGACTTATCGTTGATATGCTGCATTATATTCAAATAATTAATACAATTAAATAAAACGAAATGTCCATATTATCCTAAGACGAGATGTTTTGAGACGATACCAAACACTCCTCACCCTTTCTTGCTTTCTTTCTTTCTTTTGGTGCTTGAAGCTGTTTCGTATGTTGGTAGTCTTTATTGCAGGCTGTATGAGTTATTTGGCAGGCTTTGGCCTCAAAGTTTCCTTCTATCACGAAGAAAGGTCTATCACTAATCTAATTTTGTGTGTAACCCTAAACTGTGTGTGTGTGTGTGTGTGTGTGTGTGTTTCAGTGTCAAAGGGAGAGACTGAGAGGTTGGTCCATGCTGTGACCATTTACTAAACTCTATTAACTTGGATCAAAGTGACTTAGATCTCAGAGCAGCCCTGACAACAAAAGCCATATTGTAACCTCAGATACTAAAGTTGACAGAAAATTCTTTATGCCCCCCCCCTCCCTGTCCCCCGTCCCAAAATCACATGGTCACTGATGCATCTAGCATTGGCAAGAAACATACATCGTGTCCTGCTTTTGACCTTTTCTCTGTCTTTATTTTTTAAAAGATTTATACACCTGTAAAACCGTGCCTACCCTACCCTTTTTAAATACGCCTGTTCATCAAATCACAGGTCTTAGACAGGCCCAAAACGTCTGGCTAGAAAGGGTGGCTTTAGTCAAAATAGGTTTAATTTCAGAAGATTAGTTACCATGGCAGTGTGTCTGCATATGGTTAAACAAATAGATTTAAATTGGAGAGAAAACAAAACAACACTCCGGCCTTCTGTTGTTACCCTCTGAAAAGGCGCAGCAAGTTGGAACAGCCAATGAGTTTAATTTGCTGTTTCATGATCTCAAGAAACTGTGAATGTTGGTGGTGAGAGACGGTTTTCTCACATTGGCCCGTGTGGTAATGACACTCTCTCAGACGGGACAGGAAAGTATGTGCGGATTCCTGCTTTATTATTGACATTGTGTGCCTGCTCTGCCATTGGCTCTCACTGGGGCCAAAACCGCCTGAAGGAAAAGTATTAGACAAAGGCCAAAGACAAGTAACCATCAATTGACCATTCCTATGAGCACAGTAAAGTAATGGTCCAATATTTCTTGTAGGCTGACATCAATGACTGACCCAAATCTCCCTGTTTTGTTGTCTTTGTATGTAGCTTGTAGGTCTTGTGTGTCAGTGTGCCATTCCTTCATCTCATGTCTTCCAGTTAAAGAATACCACACACAGTTTGTGCAGACAGGCTCAAGGGGATTTCAAACAAGCAACATTGTTTAACAGTTGTTAAAACTAAACCAGTTCTTCATAATATGTGGTGATGTGTATATCATCTACAATTGGATTGCCCCGCTTTTCACCTGTAAATGTTTCCTTAAAAATACCATCCCGTAAAAACATGATCCAGATATGATTAGAACACTACCTAAGATGCATGGAACCCCCCATTGAAGGTAACCAAAGGCATGCTGTAGTGGAGTGCTGTCCTGGGTTCAGTCTTTGTTTGAATAACCACCATCTGTTTCAGCACTTTGTAATCGACAGTTGTAATGGAAGTCATGACGTGAAACTGACAGATTTTCTTTTTCCCATTCCAGAAGTGAGTTTGCTGTGAGAGAGTGTTTTGAGTTTTATGTGGTACTACTGAGGAGTGCCAGTTTGGCCTGAGTTTTTTTGTCGACCCAGACAGAGTAAGGTCAGGAAGTGCTGTCTCCCGGAAGAGAGAACGTCTTTGAAATAACTGTGTTTCCGTGCCGACAGACATCTCTGAAATTGTAAGCTTCCATGGCATGGGGGTCTGAGAGTTAAATCTTGAGCAGGAGTGGCTGCCAACCACTTGGATGTTTGTGTGGAGTGGATAGTTGGCCTAGTGAGAATTGTAACTCGTCTCACCAGGTTCAAAACCATAAGACCATAAAAAATCTTCTGTTTGTTTGCAGTTGCTGACAGAAGTACATTGTCGAAAACAAGAAGGACTCTTTAAAGTCTCTGGCCACCGCTTAGAACCCATTGAAGAGTGGAATGCTTTTGGTGAACTGGGTTGTAGTCAAAAGAACATCTTTTCTGATTGCCGCAGAGTTTGGAACTATTCTGTTCCTGATCCGGGCTGCATTGGCTAAAAGCTTTATTGTGCTATGCTATGATGACACGCTCTCTCTCTCACACTCAGTTACCATGGTTGCTGCGCAGCAATGCTTTTGGAAAGCACACCCCTGGAGTAGCACAGCGAGGGCCAGGATCGCCCCACGGCCAGCTGTTGTCGGAGGCTTGCAAAGGGTCCTCTTAGTATGGCAAGGGGTTTACTAAGGGTTCTCCGTCAAACAACTTTGCAAACGGGGGTCTCAAAATGGCTTTTAACTGCCACAAAGCCTTTGAGAGTTTTCTTAAGTGTATGGGATACTTGGTCATGCACCAAACAGCTTGGGGGGGGGGGGGGGGGGGGTGGGTGGGGGTGGTATGGTGTGCAGAGCTGTGCACTCACAGCATGGCGCCCTGATGTAACGGCCACTCACAATTAGTCTGCTGAGACCGGATAAAAATGTTACTAGAAATTCCTCCGGGCCGCTTGCCGCATGCTGCCGCGACAACTGATGCATCCCGTAGCGGCCTTCTCCCAAGCCCCCCCCCGTCCCCAGGGTTGGCACGGGAACCCCCCCGCTGAGTTGAGTAGCCATTCACAAATATGCTTTGGGTATGTCTGGCACGAAAGGGTCGTCTCCAGCGCGCTCAGCGGAATTGACCTCTGGACTGACTCTCTCTCTCTCTCTCTCTCTCTCTTTCGTTTTCCCCCTCCCTAATTAAAGCTGTCCCTCTCGTTTTCTCCCTTTTTTCCCTCCCTGCCTAAAGTGAATGCCTTGGCACTGTGCAGGAATGTTTAAGCACTGCTGCTCCAGTCTCTCGGAGTGAGATTACAGGGGCTGGACAAGGAGCCTGTGCCCACACACTTAACCCCTTCCATCCTGGCGGGAGCCATACAGTCAGCCACACTACACACACCATGCAATCCTCAAAATAATTCAAATAAATACACTGGACTCCACCCAATGCACAGGACTCCAGTGTATTGTTCCCTCTGATACGGCCTGTACTGTATCCGTAGGCCCGGCTCAAAATCTCAAGTGTATAAGTTCAGTCTGAGTTCTGTTTAATGAAAATCTCAAGCTATTTGAATGTTCTAAAACTTCATAGTTTACTTTGTGTGTCTCCTGTAGAATAGTGCAGGAGTGTGTGTGTTTATATGTAAGTTTAGGCAGTCTGTTCTGGGGTGTTGAGTGAGTGTTAAGGGCTGGACACATTCTGAGGCTAGTAAAAAGTTGGTCTGTGGCTCAATCCTGCGTGCAGTATCACCCTCATCTCTTACATAATCTCTCTATTTACATTTTCATGAATATGGCACTTCCTGCGTCCTAGAATCTTTAAAGGAAAATTACCCTTGGTGCTCCAAAGTCCACAGTCAATGGTCCGAGCTGATTGGATAGGGATCGCATGGGATCAAACGAAATGCAGACAGTGCCTAGGGAGCCGTTTGGAGTATTTTGGGATATCCGAGCCTTTGACCTTGTTTAGTCATGGAAGGTGGGTTATTGTGTTTGGTCACAATTATAAATAGTGGGACTTTCTCAGTCCAGATTATAGAGAAAAGCTGCTAAGGTTTTACTGCGATTGCTTGAAAGTGATTGCTTTTGTGCAGTGCTTCTCTCTTCGCACTCTCTCTCTTTCTCTTTCTGTCCTTTTTGCCACTTGCTCAGTGCATGATAGCATTATAGCTTCTTGTCCTATACAGTCCAAGGCCTCAAAAACATGTCATTATCTGAAGGGAGGCCGGACTGTGACAGCCTATGACAGCAGGATCCCAGGGGCCGAGGAGTGGTGGTAAGGGAAAAGACACACACACACACACACACACACACACACACACACACACACACACACACACACACACACACACACATATTTCTGAGGGAGCAGGGCCCAGACACAGGTTTTGGTAAGGGTAGCTATTTAAAGCCTATTCAAAGGGGAAGGTTGCTTTGTTCAGAGCCTTAGTTTGTTCCCTAGTACCACATAGTGATATTGTGTGTGCGTGTGCTTGTGTGTGTGCGCGTGTGTGTGCGTGCATGTGTGCGCGTGTGTGTGGCTTTTCCCTTACCACCACTCCTCGGCCCCTGGGATCCTGCTGTCACAGTCCGGCCTCCCTTCAGATAATGACATGTTTTTGAGGCCTTGGACTGTCTGGCACAGTGTAAGCCACAGGCCGGCCTGGTAGGGGCCCTTGGCAAATATAATGCCCCAATTTTGCACCAGTTATTCAACTAACCTTTACCCACCCACACCTGTATACACACACAGTGCCTACACATGTGTCCACACAGTGTTTATGTGGGTGTGTGTGCAGTGGGGAGTGGAAGGGCAGTGGAGAAATTCTGATCTCTGAGAAACAACACAAGCTGAATGATGTTGATTTTACTGGAAATGTGCTGCAGTGCATGTATGGTATGGTATGGTATGGTTTGGTATAGTATGGTATAGTATAGTATGGTATAGTAGGGTATGGTATGGTATGGTATAGTATAGTATGGTGAGGTATAGGATGGTATAGTATAGTATCGTATGGTATGGTATAGTATAGTGTGGTGAGGTATGGTATAGCATAGTATAGTATAGTATATTATAGTATAGTGAGGTATAGTGAGGTATAGTACAGTATTGTATTGTATAGGATAGTATAGTATAGTATAGTACACTTTGGTCCTGAGCCCCCCCCTCCTCTGAAGTGCTTGTTTTCTGTTACAGTCTCGGGATGCCCTGCCAAGGAGTGGCACTGATGGTTATGATGACTGTGATGATTGAGCATGGTCTGATAGTTGTATAACCTCATGCTTCCCTTTTATTAGAAAAATACGGGGGCTCAATTAGTGTCGAGTTTGCTCTTGATTTCACATTCCTTCCATTCAGCGAACATTCACAGACGCACACGTGTGTTTGGACATGCACGGAATGTTCTCCCAAGGATGATTTTAATGTTTCTCCAACATAGATGTGCTCGCTCAGCCCTGCCAGTGTGGAGCCTAGTTATTGTTGTTGTAGGCTTCATACTTTCACCCGGGTCCAGTACGGCTCGCTGTCATCAAGGCTGTTTGTTATTTTCCATTTATTACATTACAACTCCATTTAGCACCTGACAGGAGCAGTGGTGTAACAGCACTGACGGGAGCTTAGTGCCACTGGCAATTAAAAGAAATGACACGGATTCCAGCATGACTATCAAAACATCATGAGCTGTTTGACTTCAGTGCCAGAAGTCATGACGAACACTTTTCGTTTTATGGACTCTTCATAAAAGTTGTCCGTGTTGATCTACTGTTGTTGTAAATCAGACACATGCGGTGACCCCATTTTGAAACTGATTCTGTGTGAAGAGTGAGAGGGAAGAGAAGTGAGGGGACATTGAGTCAGAACGGGGTGGCGTGTGAAATGGAGGCAGAAATGACACATCCATGGAAAAGAACGGTGATGAAAAGTGGCGTGTAATGTAACCCACCTCCACACTGCCTCTGCCGTCGCTGCCGCCGCTGCTGGTGTTTCTGCTCCCTTCCACTGTTTGCTGACTCTGTTAACTATTACCAAGTGCTGTGTACTTTGGCTGCATCCCAAAACTGTTACACACACGCGGGCGATTATCAAAGAGGACTTGCACTACGGGGCTGGAGTCCTTCCAAAAACCCAGAGCTAGGTTCTGCCCCCTCCCACCACCACCACTGCAGCACCCTCGCTTGCTGCACGGCCAACAGACAAACAGCCACACGGGAAGACCTGGTCAGGTCACTATACCACCCCCACCCCCCTAAAACCCCCACCCCCACCCCCAGACTGCTCTTTTACCGTTTAATGCGGCTTGATCAAAGACAAAGCAGGGACGATCAACAGCTGTCCCCCTGCCTGTTAGTCTACTGGGATAGATCCTGCATTGTTCTCCTACAGACTGTGGAGCAGAGATGCCGTGATGTCACGCATTGTGCTGCCATATCACAAGGTGTTCTGAACTCTAGGAAAAGTAGATATTGATGATAGCATCGCTATAGGCTAACCTTAAGTAAATAAATAATTAAGTAAGTAAGTAAATAAATCATTGACCAGCCATTTCTCTGTCCATATCTGCGCGGGCCTCACTTACTTGCTGTGCCGTGGAGTGGTGCTGTAGCTCTGTGTCATGTGACTACACCTCAGGCCCCTCAGAAGGTGATAGGCACACGTTTGACAGAATTGGAGTTTGAACTTCCTGTCTGGTTAAAGTGATGTCAGCTGTTCCAACTGGAGACATATCAAGTGAATGGAATGGGATTTGTACATTGTTTAAATGCGTGGACTGATCGTATTTAGGCTTTTAGTGTGGTATGGCACAGGCTCTTGTGCGGCCAGACGTGTCAGTGTAGTTGCATGCAAATCTTCACAGATTATCCTATTTGACTCCGTTAAGGCCACAATTGTTTCTACTCGAAAGGACTGCCTCTGCATGTGAGACAGGTGAACGTGATGGCGAATGTTGGAAAAGTAGATGGGGGTTTGGTTGGTGTTGTTTTGGCAGGGAATGCCAGTGGCAGCCACAGACTTGGGGCTGTGCCGCATCTGGTTGTAAAGGAGCGTTGGGGGAAACCCTTCCTGGAACTTGCTCCCACAGAGTGTACTCATCGCCCCGGAGACTACGTCACCTTTCGGGCTCCGCCTAGTGAAGATCAAAGTTTCTCATTGGACGATTATCGGGGGCCCTTATCTCTCCAAATTGGTATCAATTTCCTGATGCTGCATCAGTGCCATTTCATCCCAGCCTTTCATGCAAAGGGAATGTGCTGTAATAAAAGAGACAATGGCAGTGCCTATCTTTTTTTCAAATCTGTGACCTGAATACAGGATTCACTTCGAATGCTAAATAAGTCAAAAGAAAAAGGGGACAATGGTACTGTCTGGACAAGAGATGCACCCTGGGAGTCTGAGGAAGTGAATCTGACGCTCTGTGGAAAAACATTAGACAGACAGACAGACAGGCAGGCACAGCTTTTCATTTTTTTGCAACAATGCCTCACAAGGTATTCGGCCTGCGCCTCATGTTGTTGGCTAATCGTGTGTGCATTTCAGATTGCTTTCTTCCAGAAAGTTCTAATATAGTAACTTCAAAGGTTGCCCTGTAGGACATGATAAAATTACGTGTTTTGAGTGCACTGCCTTTCGGCGATGGCTTTTATAGGATCCCTTTCTCTTCTTTTCGTTCAAAGCTGGGCCATTATGACGAACTTTATAGGCAGTTATATAATGTACATAAAATAACCTGGGTGAGTTGCATGGGCCTTTGTTAAATGCTGGTAAATGAATAGCCCGTGGCGTAAGGCTTTGAAAATACACCGGGTCATCTGGTGTCTGCAGTCGCCTTGTAATTACTCAATGATTTCTCATTTGTCGTCATTGTCGAGATTTGAGTCGCCGGGTATGGTTGGGAGACCCTCGCCTAGTGACAAAGTGTTTTGGGAAGAGTGGGTGTTGGGCGATGGTGGGGGCCTGCGCGGAACACTGGCTCAACCTGCCGGGGTGAACTTGAGATGGGTCGGGGAGCAGTGTGCGATGGCAGAGTCGAGGCAAGCAGAGAGGGAAGGAGGGAGGGAGGGAGGAACAGCCAGTAGACATGTTTTCCATGCTTGCTAAAAGGGACCAGAGGCTATTGTTTTCTTGCCATAATAATTTCCTTCTGGGTCACGTCCACAGGCTTTTCAGGGCAGTGAAAGTGGAGACGCACACTAGAGCTCCATTACACGGACCATCAGATAGAGCCAGGCAGATAAGTCCTCTCCCCATATAATAAAAGCCTCATATTTGATCTTCAAAGGTGAGACTGCTCCTATCTCCCCACCAAGTAAGGTGCACCACCAGGCAGCCAATAATGTTGTGAAACAGGGTAATTGAGAGAGAAAGTGTGAGATAGAGATGAAGAGAGAGAGAGAGGGAGGGAGAAAGAAAGAAAGAAAGCAAGCAAGAGAGACAAAACTGGAACTTGAAAAAAATACCCCTCACAAAGCCTATGCCCCTCCTAGTCTCTGTCCATTGGCTCTTCCATAGCTCAGTGGGTGCCTGACCTGGAGAAAGGAAAACAGGCCTGCCTGTTCAACCTCTGCAGGTTTTTAGGAAGTGTTATGGAGCAAGTCATAAACAAGTGAAGTTAACCCCCTTTTACTGTGTGTGTGTGTGTGTGTGTGTGTGTGTGTGTGAGAGTGAGGAGTAGGGGCGGTGGTTGCTTGAGTTCAGAGTTCACTCCCAGGGCCCAGGCAATCATTGACACGGTTAGGCATTTTTACACCTTTTTTTTAAGACTGAGCTCCAGCACTTGGATCCAAACCTGTTTAATAACTCCCACTTCAAAGCCCCGGCAGACAGAGACAACAGGTAATAAATCCCTGGAAAAATAAATAGTGCGAAAAAGGCCTCAGCCCCGCCCTTGAAATCAGTGTAGGGTTTCAGCGGCAGAGTTTTGAATGACACGAGAAGTAACTGTAGCTGCAAGTCAGAGTTTCAAGCTCCCTTTTAAGCTCAGCGTCTCAGGCGTGCACCTCCTCGCCTTAGCTTTCACCTGAGGTTAACACCTTGTCTCGCCAGACGTTTAATTTGGGCTCCTATCGGTTGCCACCTACAATATTGGACTGGTGAGGCAGGTGTACTGAGGCTTCTCCAGTTGGACTCGTTCAGGCGCTGCGACTCTTGACAGGGCTTCCATGCTTCGACAAATGCCAAATCAGAAAAGTAGCAACACCCACAGACTGTTAACATATGTCAAAGTGACAGGCTTTTTAAATGTTATTTTCCCCATGACTTGTTGGATATTGGATTTCTAGAGAGAGAGGGAGAGAGACACGTACGTATTGTTGGTTTAATAAAAATGCTCTTTTTTGAGCTGTGATTTTTGTACCACAATATAATGCGATCTGTTACGTACAAATGGACGACTTTTTTTCATCTGAGATATCCATACTGAGAAGTTGGAAAACTTTGAACGGCATTGTTCATTGTTGAGTTCTCATCTGAAGGCCTAATCTAATGTAAATAGAAGTGAGACAGGGCCTCTCCATTTGAGCCGGCTATTTTAAAGCTGGGCTTTGTTTCCCCGCGAATGGAAATCCTTGCACTTTAACCTGGAAACATTGTCCCTCTCCATACGAGTGTGTGCTTGAGTTAACAAGACGGTGACTTCAAAAGAAATTCCTTTCAGTTTTTTTTTTGTGATTAAACCTAATCAGTGAGCCTAAGAGGAACAGTACATTGACTTTATAGTCCTTTGGAGATATTTAATAAAGAGGCATCACCGTTGGGTTGAAGTACTTCTATCCGGCCGGAGGCCAACGTTGCATTTCCTCTTTATCTGCCGGAGCTTCCTCCCCTGTGTGCCCTTGCTCCTTGTAACCTGAAGGCTGCTTGCGAACACGTTCATGCCCGCGGCTTTCTCCTCTTGTATTTTTAGATCTGTTATCTGATGTCGTCATGGCAATGCAGCGTAAACAAACAGGGGATTTTTTAGGGTTTTGTCGCTGTCAGCAGCCCGTGCACTCGCCTCATCTACCTCTTTGATCAGAGAGCTTTTTTATTCTGCCAAGCATCCAAAGGAGGTTTTAAGAAAACAAAACAAAGCAAAACACAACAGGAACTACCATGAAAACCTGGTTCACAGCAACGCTCCTGTAAATGCAGCCGACGTGTTGTGGAGACAGATGGAAGAAATATCAGATCAGCGATAGTGTGTGTGTCCAACTTGTTACGAGCTGTATGGATCAGCATTGCCTCGCGTGCAGCCCTGCACTCACATAACTCAGGGGTATGGGGGTCAGTGGGCCTGTTCTGTGCACTGCCCCGTTTGTAGGTTGTTGTGTGCACCGTTATTTGTAGTGTGTGTGTGTGTGTGTGTGTGTGTGTGTGTGTGTGTGTGTGTGTGTGTGTGTGTGTGTGTGTGTGTGTGTGTGTGTGTGTGTGTGTGTGTGTGTGTGTGTGTGTGTGTGTGTGTGTGTGTGTGTGTGTGTGTGTGTGTGTGTGTGTGTGTGTGTGTGTGTGTATGTGTGTGTGTTTGCAGGGAGGTTTGGGGGGTAGCGGGATGTGGTTGTGGGCCAGACCCGATGTGACAGTTGCATGGCTGCATTGTGGGATCTGATTGCCATGGGGGGGATGGTGGTGGTGTGGTGTGGGGGGGAGGAATGAGCATATGGGCCCATACATGATGAGGTCATTGCTCGCTGGCCCCATAGTAAGGTGGGGGAAGTGTTGATGTGCACCACAAGAGGAGAGTGTGGGAAAAAGCGGCTGCACCCGTGTGTACCAGATGGGGGTTAGCGAAGATGTCATCGAGCGCATACAATCAGCATGTTCATGTCTTAGCTGGTTGGCCTAGTTCTGTGAGGGCCGAGGGCCGAAGCGTGATGCTGGGGTAGAGCGTTTGTGCCACCGGACCGGGAGGGGTGCTGAGTTGCAAACAGAACCCATCCATAAATGTGTCCTCATCGTTGGCTCACAAGAACCCAAGCCTCTCTCTTTCTGTCTAACTTTCTGTCTCTCTCTCTCTCTCTCTCTATCTCTCAAACACAGACACACTTTCTGACACACACTTACTCTCAGATCCAGATCCATCTCTCCATCTCTCGCTCTCTCTCACTCCATCTTTCTCTCTCCTCACGCTCGCTCTCATACTGCTTTTGTGATGATCCTCTTGATAAGGAAGCAAATGTAACAAACCAATTAACAAGTGGCTAAAAAGATGCTTTGTGTACATTTCTCTTTTTTTCTGCAATTGCAAGCTATATAATAGGCCATTAATTCTATGGGAGCAGCAAAAGTGGGCTGCGTGCCAAATTCCACCTCTCTCTCTCAGAGCCCTCAACGTTGTGTGTGTGTGTGTGTGTGTGAGAGAGAGAGAGAAAAAGAGAAAGAGAGAGTAATGGAGGGTGGCGGTGCTGCAACAGTGTGTGCATTGCGGATCCATTTGAGTTGACATGTGTGGCGATTAATGCCATCCTAACCTTACGTGCGATGCAATGTGTGCCAGTACCTCCACACTCTCAAGTCACCACATGTTCCAGAAGCCTGTCCTAGCCCAAACACCACGTCCTGGTCCATTTCCTGTTAGTTTCAGGACCCAAACCCACTGTCCTGTCTTTGTGGTACCAAGTGCCAAGTAATTTGCGAGTAGCCTAGTTATTTAGTCTGAAAACCACTTGTTTTTGCCGTTGCCCTTGGAACAATATCAGTGGGAATTAACACTGCCCTCCCCTTTTGGAGTGTAGTGTTAACTTCCAGCATTCAAAACCTGTCAGTGAGAGGCCAGCTGTTCCTCTACCCCTCTCCGCCCCGTCCAAAGGCAACTAACCCCCCCCCCCACACACACACACACACACACACACCCCACCCCCCTTCCGGCTCCTGCCTTGCCGCCAAAATCCCCGTCATCCACTCCTCCTGCCAACACTCCCACCCTCACCCCCCTGTCCAGCCTCCCCCCGTCCTCACTGAGCCAAGGCATCCCTGGCAGGGAGCAGGGAGCATGAAGCTAAAGCGCTGTTTCCAGTGGGCATCAGGTTGCACCGGCACATGTACGTTAATTTAGAAGGATGTGGTTAGCGCACAGGGCGACTAGCGACGAGCTGCAGTGCCAGCACGGCTCCATTCATCCAATCTGAAGTCCGGTTGCAAGGACACAGTTCTGTAAATCTTAACCATACGACCCGAAATAGAAACACAACAGGCTATAATGCTGCCGTCTGTCTCCCCCTTCAGAGAGAAACCTCTTGACTGCTGCCGCTGGGAGTTGCATTCCCAGGCACAAGACTATCCTCCTTGTAGGGAATTATAGTTTATGGAGGAAGCCCATATGTTTTGTTCTAGTCAGCAGGAGTGTAACAGAAAGAGACTTTCCATAGCGACGGGTAGATGGCTGCATTGGTCTGAAGGTTTATGTGCTGTTATTTTAGGGTTGTCATCAGCATGGCCCACTTGGTTTTGTAGTTGCATTCTAAACAGTTTGAAATGTTTCCTTAGTGCAACTGGTTTTACTAATGTAGACTCGAAGCCTTAAATCCTGTCAAATTCAGTTCAACCAAAAACCAAGGTTTTCATCATTTGCACTGAAGAGTCCTCCAACTCTCGCAGGGCTTTTTCTGCTCTATTCCCGGTGTATGTGAGCAAGTGCACTCTTGGGGAGCTCAGGCATATTACCTAAGAAACCCTTCATAGTTCTGTAGGGTCCTAACCATTAGTCCAGGACAAGACAGCACAGCCCTGCTTGTCCCATAGCCCTCTGTGTGAACCGCGGGGCCCCAGCAGAAGGCAGCTCCACTGATCCGCACATCCAGCATTCTCATGACTAGGGTTACCATAACTTATAACGCCATACACATCCTCCCAGGCCGAGACCACCCGCGGGAGCATTTCCCACCAGGGGCAAGCAATCACTACATTAATACAGTACCTGCTTCTTTGAATCAGCTGTCATATCTAGGGTGTAGAATGTAGTTTCTGTTGGTCGATAAAAGATGAGATGATTCTAATCCTGCTGTAATGATGAAACTCTGAAGGAATTCTGAAGTTGACGCCATTCCTGTACCTTATCCTCTTCTTTTAGTACCCTGAAAGGTAAACTAATACGACAACAGAGATGAACGGTGATGTGTAGAGTGTTTTTATATCTAGTTTCATACATTTTATTTGTTTGATCCAATAATTACTTTGATTTAAACATCACTGTCAGTAATATTCAGTTTTTGAAATCAATAGGTGTCCTTTTAAGCACTTTCTGGATGTTTGTAAAACGTACTAAAACAGATTGAAACCTTATAGAATTGTATGAATCTGGCATTATGTGGCAGTCAAATGCCTTCTGTATAACAACTAATTGGAGGACATTGAAATATTGTCTGTTTTAAAACTACCTAATAACTCCACACCGTTGACCTAGGTCTCCAAACTTTTAGGTGGCTGTGTAAATAATACTCAGACTCTTGACTCGTTCTACTGCTGTCTGACATTGTGAGGCTGGGGAGATTGGAAGGTTTAATAAAAAGTCAGAAAAAAACCCTCTGTGAAAAGTTGCCAGGTCTTGAAGATGGCTCCCTCCCCCCTCCCCGTTGTCTCCTTTAATTTAGCCTCCCTTTCCCCCCCGCCTGAAGTGGGTCAGTTTTAATAAGAGCACATTGTTTCACTGATGGGTTGCCGCCTGCTCACAGCTGTGGATGAAGCTATTTGGCATGTTTGGCACAGCAGCAGCAGCAGCAGGAGGAGGAGGAGGAGGTGGTGGTGGAAGAAGAAGAAGAAAGGAGTCAAACCTACACACTGACTGGATGCATTTTTTTTTGCTGTTGGATGATGGATGAAGAGCAGCTTTTCTGGATCCAGGAAAAACTGTGCGCTCTCCTCCTAAGCAGCTTGAAATGAGATTGGTCAGGGCACAGCAGGGGACGATCAGGCCACGGGGGTTTGGTCTTGCCCAAACGATTAAAGCCTTGACATTTGCATGCATGATGCGTTGTAGATTTGGCTGGGCCTGGCCTTTGATGTCACAAGCCCTTTGTTTCTCTTCACCCAGCTCCGAGAGTGAGCGTTGGGGGAATAAACAACACTGCAGACCTCCAGATAAGCCCTGCGTGCAAAACTTTAAACTAGAACCCTCCCTCCCCCCACTGCTGGCTGGCGTCTGCACAGTCTGTGTCGTGTATTAACGTACCACATTCGGGGCTCCCGCTTCCCGTATCGAGAGGATTTTGACCCCACTGGCCAATGTGTTTTTGAAGGTGTGATGTTGATTATGAATCCTGATACACCCCCCTCTCTCACACACGCTCACACACAGGAACACCCAATGCACTCAGCACTGAGCTCCCTCCCAACCCCTTTGCCATCTCGAACATAAGGCCTGTTCTAACAGCCCTGCTATCGGCACAAATCAGATACTGTTTATAGTCATAACATAAGCCCCTTATCCCTGCAGCCCATCTCTCTCCCTGAGGGCCCAGCGTGTCCTCTCTCTGTCACTGACACCCCCAACCCCTACACACAGTTTGGCCCCTGGGGGTCATGGGATAGGCCAAACCTGCAAGTCCATCCACCATCTTCCAGCACCAGCAGTCAAGTCATCAAGTCATGAGTTGTAGGAACAAGATCACACAGTGCACAAGAACTGAGTAGGGAAGGCCACCACACTGCCCGAAGCACCCCTGTAACCAGGGAAACTCCCGAATGAACCTTAAACCAACCTCCGGGGCCAAGCCCCCACCAACCACCCAGCTTAGACATGTTGCCCCCTACAGGGTCTCATGATGGAGAACATTTTCCTTCAGTGGAGACCAGCACATTATTCAAAAGCGTGGAGGGAAAAGGCGTCTTGGGAGCCAAATGCCCATATACTCCTGTTTGGGATTGTGTTTCAGAGCCCAGCTGTCTCGGAATCCTTGCTCATTCATGGAACGGCAGAGCAGAACGTTGAGCTTGAGATTCTGTAGTCGCCAGATATGGCACAAGTACCTGTGACTGGAACCTGTGAATCAGCTTCGCTCTGGAGACATGCTGTGTTTATCTTGTGTCGGGGGGTCTGCGGCATTATCATCATCTGGCCCCTCTTTTGTGTTTCTTGCGTATCACGTCTGGGTGCTTTCCAACAGACACAGACTGCACAAGCCACCAAAGGCAGTATACGGCACTTTAAAAAAGGCAGCGGAATCAATGGAGATGAATGTGGACAGATTACATATTCTTCTGCCGCTTTAGAGAGGAAGCCATGCCTGCTGGGGTCCCTGACGGCTCGGCTGACTTACTGACGGCTGCTCACAGGTGCAGGGGAAGAGGCAGGGCACGCTTTTGTTTTTCTCTCTCGCTCTCACTTGGGTCTTGTTCCTCTCATGGTGGCTCCTCTCTTCTTCTTGTGTCTCTCCCACATTTGGCTCAATTTCTCTCAATTACTTTGTTTTAGATGTTCAGGTTTCTCTCTGTTTTTTCAGATCATCCATCTCTCTCTTTCTCTTTCTTTAGCTATCTTTCTCTCTGTCTCTCTCTCTCTGTCTCTCTCTCTCTCTCTCTCTTTTTCTCTTTCCAGATCATGTCGCCCCTGCCACCTTCACATTGGCTCTTATCTCAGCTTCTCATCTCTCTAGTCTTTTGCGCGTTTCTGCACGTACGGCCTTTGTGTCTTATCAGTAATCCACATCTCTTATCAGTTCCTTTTATGTGCAAGCTTTTTTCCCCCTCTCCTTTTTTTTCTCCCCCGCTCTCTTCATAGTCGGCAAGCTTTTATTCCATTCTCTGAGCCTTCATAATAAAGCCTACATCAAGGTCCTAGCTCAAAATGGGTGACGTCTCCAAATAGCGCAGGAATGCCAACTCAATGAACCTGAAGTGTTCACTGACAATATTGCTGCAATAAAGAGTGAGTGATGGAAAGGGAAAGAGTGATGTGTGCTAGAGGAGGAAAGGTTTGACTTTCCAGTCATGCCCGGCCTGAACATTTCCTTCCAATAAAGAGCTGATTTTTAAACTGCTCTTGTTCCTTAAAGATACAGTATGCCTGGAATGTCTTTGTAAACGAATGCCTTGCGCCTTCCCTAATTAAGTGGTTCGAAATTGTGTCATCCACAAGCTCGTCCAGCTTTTTCCTTTGTCTCTGCTCTTCCCATTATGTTCAAATGGGACCAAATTGAAAATCCTTCCGATGCATTGAGGTAAGGACACACTGGAAAGTTCAACGATTATAATAAAAGCCACTGGTCATTAGCTTGAACTTGGAAGTTAGGGCATTCAGCGTTTGATTTAAGGTTCCGAATTGATTTCAGAACGCTTATAGATGATGTGTTGGGAACAAATCTGCAACTTCCTGATGTTCAAATGGGGTTAATTATGGGAAATGAGATGGAAGTGGCTGTTTAATGTCTCTGTGCAGGGGTCAACTAATCACTTTCCCAGGGTTTTCATGCTAGAGAGAGGTCTTTGGTGCCCCCTCTCTGTAAAGCCCTCGAAAGCAGGTCTGCTATTTTGGTTGTTATTTGTTTGTTTGATTTAATATAAAGATTATGTCCATGCACGTCAACATGTACTTTATTCATGAGGTCAGAGAGATTCCGCTAAACGGCAGTGTCAGCCGTGAGATACGCTTGTTTAGAAAACGAGATTATTGTTTACCTTTCCGATTAAAACTGAGGTTATTCTCCTGGGACATTTATGGACTTTGCCGAGTAGATAACCAATACTACAAACATTAAAATGCCATCAGTCAAATGGACGTGTCCCACTCCAGTCATACAAACCTGATTTATCACTTCCTTGAGATACCAGCGCTATATCTGTACATTCGGCTGTGCTCTAATCTCTCACTTTCCTTATTTTTAGGTTCTCCTTTTACTCTCCTCTCTGCTTATGATGTAAAAGACCTGTCATTTATGGTTTAACGGTGTTGAGTCAACAGCAGTATTTGAATGGCAGGATGAGTGACGAGGAGCATTGTTTTTTCATTTGTTTATTTGACTTCATGTAGATCTAGTTAGCCTTTAATTTATTTCATTGTGGCCCTCCGCTGTTATGTTGTATACACGTGGAGCCATCAGAGAATTACACTGCTCGAAACCTAGGCTCCAGCACTTTGCCTATCATATCTGTTGGGACTAGTAGTTTGGATGCTACAGGCTTGTCTCACCGTTCAGTTGGTTTCTTTGCATTATGCCATAGTAAGCTTAACTTTTCTGTTGGTGAGAGGAGAAAGGGATAGTTATTCTAACTAATATATAGAGCATACAATATACAGTAAATAAACTCACCGGTAAGTCTTTGGTTAGCCAATT
>NC_137920.1:51341071-51368571 GCF_963457725.1 Sprattus sprattus | reverse complement strand
TCTCTCTCTCTCTCTCTCTCTCTCTCTCTCTCTCTCTCTCTCTCTCTTTCTTTCTTTCTTTCTTTCTTTCTTTCTTTCTCTCTCTTTCTCTTTCTCTCTCTCTCTCTGTCTCTGTCTTCTTCTTCTCTCTCACTCTCTCTCTGTCTTTCTCTCCCTGTCTCTCTCTCCTTCTCTCTCTCCATCCTAAAACTGTGTGATGCTCTCTCTGGCAAACGATTGATTCTGTTCAAGAACTCTCTCTCCCCAGTGATTTGGTGTTCATTGCTTTGTGTGGTTTCATCAAGAGCGTATGTCATGTTCCACTTCTGTGGCAGGCGTGTGTGTGCAAGGGGCAGGTCAAGGTGGACAAGCGTCGGCTTCCTGTCAAGTGCTTGAGCAAGAGACTCTTTACACCTTCAGCATTTGGAGAGCCCAGCAATCAGAACACCAGTGAAGGGGAACCACGGCAGTTCAAAACAGCCAAAACCTTCAATCAAGGGTGCTATCTGAAAGAAATAAAACCCAAAAGCATGCACACAATCATTTTTCAAATAAGACTTGGAATTATTGCGCGGTAATTCGTCGTCATTAATACTGTACCTTCCTTTACGGAGACTATGTAGGATTTGATCTTTTTGGTTTGTGTGACTCTAAAGATGGCTTCTTTTCCTAAACGGTGACTGAAGCTATTTTTTGATTGGTGGCCTGCTTCCCGTAGTGGACGTGTTTGTAAAGCTGCATTTGATTTGTGGCCCACCCACGTGGCAGTGCTCAAGGAGGACGTGGGGAAAGAATGCTGTGTTTCCCCTAAATAGTCGCCATTTCACTGCCAGCAGTTTAATGTTTTTGCGGTTATTTACTGCGGTTTGACTGTGAAGTTCCACTGATCTGAGAGGTCTCCTTTCCTGCCGTGTGCAGGTGTGTATGCACTAGAGTGAGGCTGTGTCCTGGCATGCCTACAAAGATTCAGACTTTAAAATGGAGGTGGGAGCTTTTTTTTCTTCTTACCCTTCTCTTTGTCCTGACCCCATGTTAAAAAAGTGCTTCATATCATAAAAGCTGTTAAGATCCGATTCTTCCCCGGGTAGCAGTCCTTATGGAACAGCTTCCTGGCTCGGATAAAAGCAGTTGTTTTCTGCCTTACAGGATTACAGGCAGACCTCATGTCTGTGCTTTATAAGACTGAAGGCAACTCACCATGTAAAGAATGTATGGTTTCGTCCATATATCACGAGTAGTAGAAACCTGCTCCTCTTTGAGTGCTATATCAGGAGACATAGGTGTTCCATGTAATATTTGTACTCTATTTCTCTCTTTCCCTCCCTCTCACACACACACACACACACACACACACACATACACACACACACACTTGCAAACACAAAGCAGTGACATTTGAGTCCATAGTGTCCATATTCTACTGCAGTATTGCTTTACTTTCAGCCACATGAGGTTAGCCTTTTGTCCCTTGACCTCAACACACAGGCCTGTCTATGACCTCCACACACACACACACACACACACACACACACACTTACACACATGCATCGTCCCTGTCACCTGGAGGCTCAGTCAGAAGCAGTTTGTCCGTCACAGAGGAAGTGAAACTCCTCTGTCAGCCATGTGACTGACACCTTGCATGCCAAGAGAGGCTTCAGTTTCAGGATCTAAGATTCATCCTGCTGCTGCTATTAGGGTGGCTGGGCTGATCTGTCTTTGTCAGGGGGAAGGATTCAGAGTCGGGTCAAAGGTCACCTCAGGAGAGTCCTCTCTACAGCCTCAGGCTGCCTCTGCCTCTGCCACACGGCTAGGTGCTATTGTTACTCTGCCGGGGATCACATTCACTAGCCAGTAGTCAGGTAGCAGCTAGTGTTTAATTTAGCTCACTGGAGCCTTATGGAAAAGGGTGTGCACCTTCAGCCAACACTCCTCTGCTCATTTCCACTGATTTTGCTGTTGCAGTTACACTACATTACACCGCAATGAGTCAGCGGAGTGGAGCTAACTAAGCATCACACAGACTCTTAGATTACATGTCTGGAGGTAGCCCAACTAAACCAGTGGCCAGGTTGCAGGCGCAGAAGCCCCTGCATAAAGGACATCCTATTCCACAGAGTTTCCAGAGAAACGTACACACCGCGAAGGTGCACATACCCAGGGCAGTCTCCGCAAGGTGACTTGGTGTAACCTTAATAGAGGTTAACCGTGGCCTCGTGTTAACGTAATTGTGGCCCAACAGGTTTGGGCCATAGAGTCAAGCCTGTCTGTGGTAAATGCTAACGTTTATTTTGTTTGTATTTATTAACTACTCGAAGTAAAAGATTGACTTGAAATGAGTTGAACATTAAGACTTATTATTATGGTCGGAATCCTAAGCCATGAGAAAAAAATAAGTCAAGTAATCTGGGTATAAAATGAAACTGTTCCGGTACTAAAGAAAATGTTCATTTCAATGAGCTTAGGATGGAATAGCAGAAAAAAAAATGCAGTGGTGTAATAAATCTGTGCATTGGGTGAGGTGGTGACATTTCAGAGAATGTGGCAACCGAGGACGGAAAAGCAAGCGGCGCTGAGCAGAGAGACGCTCTTTGAAGAGCCGTGATTGAAATAAATATACCAGCAGGAAATGACTTAAGGAGGCCCTTGGAAGTGTGCCTGGACTGGTTTTGCAATATATTTGTGTTAAAAAGCGAGGGGACAAAAAAATAAAATGCCAGTTTCTGTCCGAAACTAAACTTGTTTTATGTTCTTTTTTTGGCCCTTGTCGGAGAGGCATCAAAGGACACGAGGATGCCAAAACTGTTTACGTAGAACATCTGCCAGAAAAGGTCAAAACACAAGAATCTGTCTGGGACGGTCTATGTTGAGAAGTCTAACGTCCCTGCCAGGATTCCTGTCTACATAAAACAGGATTATTTCCCCCTTTACCCTGGGACTGTCTAGGCTTGGAGGGACTTTTACGGTGTGTCTTTATCGAGTGCGCTCATCAATGCTAATGGACCAGACAGGACTTGTCTGGGCTGCCCGTTACATAAATCTCACCGTATGGAAAAAACAGTCACTGGTAAACAAAGCGGCTGTTGAGTTCAACTAGTGTCACCAAAGCCACCAATTAAATTGTCGCTCCATAGTATCAAGGGTGTGTTACTCTGACAGAGTCCACTGACGTCTATTTACAGGCGCTTTCGTTCTTTGCTTAGTCTCGATCGTTTGCAGAAGTAGAGAGCAAGGAAAAGGCCGGATTTTTTCAGAAAATGGAGGGAGTGTTGGTCTTGTGGTGTTTTGTTGTGGGAGGCAGTGTGCGTAGGCCTCCAGGGTGACTCAAGACATCTCCCCTTCTGTAATTATGTCAAAAATACACTTTAAAGAGGAATGATGTTGAAATAAATGCCATTTTGTTCCTTGTGTGCTCAAAGGGGGTATTTTGGACCCAATGGGTTTCCCTTGTGCCTCAAAGGTTTCTCTCTTTCCATTCCTTCCTTCCGTCCTTTCTTTCTTATTGCTTTCTTTCTTTCTTACTTTCTTTCTCATGGCAAACATTCTTTTTATGTCTTCTTTTTTGTATCAATTTGAGGCTGTCTTCTTGGCAGTCTGAGGCGCTCTGACTCCGCTCCGTTTGGGGTGGCACCAGCCTGTGAAAAAGGAAGCCCTCTTGGACTTGGTGTGTCTCCAGTCGGGCAGCTGCTGTCTGTGTGTGTGTGTGTGTGTGTGTGTGTCTGTGTCTGTGTCTGTGTCTGTGTCTGTGTGTCAGAAAAATATGTTCACATTCAGACCCAGCCATGTTGGGTTGAAGGTTATGTTCATGAAGATCATTGCTGCCTATGATGATGTGTAGAGTTTGACCATAGTATAGCTTCAGCTGATAGATTCAACATGTCTGAGTGTGGTCAGGGGATGTTTATGTAGAACACTGTTTAGTCGGCTATTGTCCTGTGTTCTGAAGGGTAATTACCTGGGTGTCTTGTTGCTGTAGTCATTTGCCTTTTGTCTGCTGTCTAAAAGTCTTCCATAATTTCAGATAATGACTGTTTTTAAGGCAATTCATCTGTCTGGGTGTTTGAGCAGCCTTTAATCCGGGGATCAATTAAATCTTGCTGGAAAAATTGGAATCGTCTGAGTTTGTGTGTGTGTTTGTGTGTCTGATGACTCAACCAGACACGCTCGCTTGCTTACTCTCACTCACACACACACACACACACACACACATACCCCAACATATAGTTGCACACACTCTCAATCTAAAGTTCTCCTAAGGGAATAGTGTTTACCTGTCTTCCTTGCCGGATTCCTTGGCTCCCTCAAACGGCCGGGCTGGCCACCGGTGCCTGCCAGTCTGCTTTGGACAGTGGACACATTCTTACCCTGATATCACTAGCCTGCCTGGAACAAAGATGTTGAAAGCCCAGATTGAAGTGCTCTGAGAAGGGGCTCGGGGACATTGCGAGGGCAGATGACTCCATAGCTTGACTTCACAGACCTACTGTCCTCAGCAAGCTTCAGCAGGGGCATAGCCAACGGACAGGCATAACTGGCCTTGTCCCAACTACTGTGATGCTAGGCCCACCGAGTTACAATGCATCATGTAATTATTCAATAAAATATAGGATTTTTTTAAATTAATATTATCACAAACAGTTTGAAATCAATACAACTTTTCTCAATTTGTATTTTAACTAGATGTCCTGCATAGTGCTGTGTTAGTGGTAGACTAGGAAATAACAATATTATTGAAAAATATATAAAAAGACAGAATAATATATAATTATATGTGCGTGTGTTATTTAAGCCTGTAAAGACTGATGCATCTCATTTTGAGATTATTGGATCCTTTGACCAATTTAAACAAAAACAACTATTGTTTGAATTTTTTTGATATATTTCATTTGGATTGGTTCTTTGTCGTAGGCAAAAAAAAAAAGTGCTTATTACAGTGCCACCCAGTAGTCAATTGAACATTTTTGCGGCACCTCAGGAATGGATTCTAAGTCCATATACCAGGTTTGGTGTATGAGATCTGTAAGCATCATGAATTGCAATACAAAGACAAGATTCTATAAAATAAAGTATGATGTATGAAGCAATTAAAATTTGCTTTAATACAGTACATTAGAGTGACATATTAGTAACAATATAAATATTATTCTTAAAGTAACTTTTTCAAAATTGCCCCTGCCAAATACTTTTGAGTTACTACATGAAGGCAGCCATTTTGTATATAGCGTTTAAAGGCCCACTACTGCCAACAGTTCACCTACAGTGCACGGATAATCCACCAGAGGGCAGAAGACGTGTCAACGCATACAACAGATTTTTCTGGAAAATATTGTTTATAATGACGTCTCAAAAACTCATGTAGCAAATATGATACAACAGGCATTATAGGGTGTACATATATATATATACGTATATAGGGCTATTTTCTGAAACTGCACTAGATAGGAATGACCCGCCGGTTTCTAAAAATTGTTGTACTATAGATATACTTTGTGATTGTGTCTCTGTACACTAAAAGAGATATTGATACCGTTTGTCAGTTTCAGTACCCCCTATGGACAAAATGTTCCAAAGAATGTCACCAAGTGGAAGTATACCAAATTTAAAAACTTTAGCTTAAGTCGTTCTCGAGATAATTAAATTGAAACCTGAGAGAGAACTTTGAATTTTGCCACACGTCCTGAAGGCACAGGTAGACTAATGAGTTATTTTGCTTGCCCATCATGGCAAATAAGTTTTATGTGGCCCTATAAGGAGGTTGGTCTGCCCTTACACTGATTGTTGTTGCTGTGGGAGATTCCTTAAAATGTTGAACACATAGTTCCAGTGATGTAAACCTGCTTGTAGGCTATTGTGCCTGTTGTTACGATTTTGTGCATTCAGTTGTTGTGAGAGCAGGCCGTTTGTTTTACCTCCGATTAGAAAAGTATGCATGAAGGATAGAGGCACTGTGTTTTTTGCTGTAAACTTTGTTTTTCTATAAATTCCTTTTCAGTGAAAACAAAGAACAGAAGATTTAACTGTCCTGATTATTGAGTCTACCACACTCATGCTGTGTGGTGGTCTAACCGAAGACGGCCTTCAGTTCAGCTGTAATACACTGTGATTAACGTTGAGTTAGAGTTGTGCCCACTCCCTTTCGCAGAGGCCTGCCCAAAAATACAATCCTGGCTCCGCCACTGGGCTTCAGCTCCAGGGTTTCTATGAGAGAGAAGAGAGGATTGCTAAATGCCTTGATGCATTGTTATGGTTTTGTGATAAACTAACAAATTGGTACCCCTATATCCACCTGCTACAGTGAAGTTTATCAGGCAAGATAATGGTAACTGGGTTGGGGGAGTTAGATGCAACTCTGCTTTCATGTTGCGTTTATGTTCCCTTTGTGTGTGTGTGTGTGTGTGTGTGTGTGTGTGTGTGTGTGTGTGTGCATTCATGCTCCGCCAAAAAACTTCAGGTCAGGTTGTGGAGGCCTGGGTGAGATAAACCATCAGACACTCTTTTTTTCTTTTTTCAACAAATCTCCAATCCGGCATAATCTTCAAGACTGAGAAAGATAATTTATTTTCTGCCGCTGTCCGGTGTTGTCCCTCCCCACAGCACACACTCTCTCCCCCCCCCCTTACCCCACCCCAATCTGGCTGATCACCATGGCGATAAGAAAGATTGGGTGGTGGTGGAGGGGGGTGTGGAGTGAGTGGAGGGTGCGGAGAGAAGGGGGATCAGTGACTTCAAAGCCGTGTGGCAGCATTCTCCCGGCCGGGACTGTTTACACTGCTCCCAGGAGCCTGCATTCCTGCCTCGCTTTTTTCCATGGTATTCCGAGAGCTGCTCCGCGCTCCTGGCTGTGTGCCGAAGGCTTTGGCGATAACCCCCCCACTCCCTTCATCTCATCTCTCTCTCTCTCTGTCTCTACTCCTCTCCCTCCTAAAGCTTCTCTTCCTCTTCTTCCCTCTGTCTCTTTCAGTGGCGGCAGACTGTACAGCTGGCCGAGGATAGCCAATGGCTGGCCCTCAAATGTCCAGACTCTCCCCCTTTCGCCTCAAGCAACCACCCATCCATTTTGAGATCTAGTGCTAAGTAGTGATATGTGACATCATCTATCTTGCATACCACATCATAGGCTGGAGCCCAATGCTGATCAGCATGTTCTAGCCCTCCAATATGGGTTTGGATGGGAGGTTTTAGAACCTGATTTGGTTTTCTACAGGACGGATTCCAAATGGGTCCACTGGAGTCCTTTGGTTCAGCATCAAACATCAGCTTTGAACTTGATGTTAGTGTCCCCTCTCACAACATCAGTCCATGCCTTATTGAACAGTTTAGTATGTTTGAGTTTCCCTACTCTAACACAACAACACCACTCCACGTGTTAATGACATATGGCATGACACAACACGTTCTGGTCATATTCTACTGCGGGATGATGTTTTGCTGGAGTTGTCTGTCTGTCTGTCTGTCTGAAGGTCCAGTGAGCGCTGTGCGCCATGAGGGGCCTCATTGGAGTCATGTAAAGCATCACCTACAGACTGACTCCTCTATTCAGCGCCTGTCTACAGTGAGAGCATGCTATGTAGAATCTAAGCGCTATCCATTTGGCATCGGTTTAAAAAGATGGGTATTTTGTGATCTCATTTAGCTGCTCCCCCTCGTTTTTATTATTGATTCGGTCTCTTGAGGTCGCTGGCAGATGTCGGGAGATTTAACGGCGTGTCGTCATGGAGGTTGTTTGTGTGACTTGGTCATGTTTACACTTTGGCAAGGACTCGACAATAAAGACTGGGGGGTTCAGGGGGAGGCGTTCATCTGGCGCTGCTGTGGACAGTGTTGGGAGTGGATCCCATGACTCCAACTCTCCGTCTCTCCCCACCGGGGGCTTGGCCATGCGGAGGGCTGGCTGGCTGGCTGGCTGGCTGGCTGGCTGGCTGATTACGGGGTTGGGCCAGAGACTCCCCACGGCGGGCGCTTGCTCTGTCGCAGGCATGACTCACCCAGCGGGAGAGAACAAGCTCATTTGTGGAGAGGGACGTCAGCATTACAGCGTGGTTTGATGTGTTTCTCGCCCGCAAAACTACTCCCTTCTTCAATTAGGCTCCCCCCTCACACACACTCACTTACTCACCCGCACTCTCTCTCTCTCTTTCCCTCTCTCTCTCTCTCTCTCTCTCTCTCTCCCCCTCCCCCTCTCTCTCTCAGTGGCATACACACATACACATGCACACACACACACATGCAGACACACACATAAACACACAGCTTCGTCACCATCTATGCTGGGGATTTTCCCCTGGCATATACTGTGAATCACCACAATTCATATTACAGTGTGTAACTATGAGTTATTGAGTGCACTTCCAAACTGGCCTAATTGCCCCTAAATGCCTCCCCAGTTCAAGTCCTGGTTCTTAATGCTACATTGCATTTGAAAGTTCTTCTGTTTTTAGTCTTTTTTTTCCATTCCCTCGCTCGGCCCCTTCTTTTAAAAACAGTCTGATGTTTCCTGGTCCCTTTCAAATGTCAGTCTTGGGGTGTGGGTTTTCTCAAGCCGTCTCGTATAACCTCATTTAACATGGCTGTGTGTGTGATCAATACAGGTATCAGATGGAGATAAACGCTGCATTGTGGGTTAAGGGCTGTTTGGCGCCTGGGCAGCGCTGGGGTCGGACAGTGGAGGAGGGAGATAGGAGATCTGACGTGCGGCTCAGGTGGCAAAACTCCAGCCGTCCCCTTTGTGCCGGTCTGAAGGCCTCCTCCACTGCCTGAGAAAGACAAGTCCCATGAAAAGGGGGGGGGGGGGGGGAGAAATTCCACTGGTTGCATGCTGGATTCTGGCTGGTGCACAGTTTCATTCCTCTTTAGGAGTGCACTGCACAGCATGAGTGTGCGTGTGTGCGTGTGTGTGTGTGTGTGTGTGTGTGTGTGTTTGTGTGTGTGAGAATGACTCTGAGTGTTAACACTGTGTGTGTGTGTGTGTGTGTGTATGTGTGTGTGTGAGAATGACTCTGAGTGTTAACACTGTGTGTGTGTGTGTGTGTGTGTGTGTGTGTGTGTGTGTGAGAGAGAATGATTGAGTGTTAGGACTGTGTATGTGTGTAAGAGAACGACTGAGTAGGACTGTGTGTGTGTGTGTGTGTGTGAGAATGACTGAAATGACAAGATGCATAGGGAGAGAGGAAGAGAGAGGTGGAGGGGAAGGGAAGGGGGGTGAAAAAGGAGGGACGTTTCAGCTCATATGCAATCTTGCCCTTTGATCTGGAGGGGATGAGAAGTGAGGTGTTGGCTGTCGGGAGTGTAGGAGAGGAGTGGAGCGCACTGGGCTGACTGCTGTAAAATACTGTGCCTTATCCTGCAGAAGGGGAACCATATTAAAAGCTCACTCGGCAGCACCATCATTTCTATTTTATATGGACAGGCATAAAAAGAGACACCTGTCTCTCGTTAAAACCACACATGCTGGAAGTCCCGGCGGCTGGCAGTGGAGTCATCTGCCCTGCCTCCTCCTGCAGAACAACCAGAGGGCACGACACTTTATTTTTACTCAGGGGACTTTCTTTTTCATATAAACTGAGGGACTATTTTTCTGGGGACTTTTTCTGTTTGCTCTCACTAGTGTGGCAGTATTGGTTAGGGACTTTGTTTTATAGTTTGACGTTTCTAATGACAGTGGCCAGGTTGTAGGACTAAAGTGACGTGAGATGATCGGATGTGGTGGCTCTGGGTTGAGGAGACAAGAAGAGGAGAGGAGAGGAGAGGAGAGGTGGCAGCAGCGTGCTGGAGTCAGAGCAGGAGCAGGAGCAGGATAGTAAATGAATGGGCAGAGAAGCAGGCAGGGCTGGTTACAGAGCAGAGGCCCTCTCTGATCCACCCTTCACAACCCTTTCCATATGTCTCTCCCTAAATGCACTCCTTCATCCCTCACTCCGTTCTTTCTCTCACTCTCACTCTCTCTCTCTCTCCACCCCTCTCTCTCCCTCTCTCTCCCTCTCCAGTGATCCTGTACATCTGTTATATCTGACAAACTCACGTGTATCAGATGTGTGTTAAACATGCTACAGCTGGACATACGACGTGTTCAAAGCATTTCTACATGACCAAATAATGAAATAATAAGGAAAACGGCATAAATAATGATGATCAAAAGTACATTAAAAGTACTGCTGCCGCTGCTACTACTACTACTACTACTTCTACTACCAAGCTAAAAATGAGGGGTTGTGTTAGCGGTATGCATCTACCATTCTCCTTCTCTCATTCGCCATCTTAGCCTTTTGGGCCTGGGACTTTGCTACCTTTTGGCTGGCTGTCAGCTCCCTTGTTTGACCTCTGCTCGGAAACCAGCTTGACCAAAAACAGCCCTTCCTCCCTACCCCTCGAGATGAGGCTTAGCAGGGATCCCATCAGAACTTCCTGAACGAGAGAAGGTGGAGGAGGAGGAGGAGGAGGAGGAAGCCATGAGTCATGTTTAGCACCCCTCTCCCACGCCATACGTCAAAGGCCCAAAGCTCTCTCTCCGAACCTTAAGAACAAGAGAGAAATGTTTGCTCTAAGACTCATACATTTCAAACATGTCTGAGCATTTCAAACCGTGCGGACATGACTTACTATTGGTGCAGTGGAGAAGACTGCGCCTGATGGCGGTAATGACGGGCGCAGGAAGTTAAAGGGAGTCTGTGTACATGGCCCTTGTTACTAGGAAAGAGGGATCTTTCAAACACTAACAATTGCTGGGGCTAGAGAGCCTCTTACTGGTGTTGGAAGGGAAGCACTATGTTTATCTTCACCCGAGCCTTTGAAATGGATAGTGTGGGCCTGAGGGGAGTGTGTGTGTGTGCTTGTGTGTGTGTGTGCTTGGGTGTGGGTGTGGGTGGGTGTGTGTGTGTGTGTACATGGGGCTTTGATACACATTGTGCTCTTTTTCGGAGGTGGGTTTACTGGTACAGTGGAAAGAATGAAGACCGGCGGCCACACAAAACGCACAGCTGAACCGTCGCCATGGCAATGGGCAGCCCTCCTTTTGTCCGGCCCCCACAAACAGCGCTGACTTTTGTCTGTGGGAATATACAAACGACTCATTCACTCGCTCGCTCATTCCTTTCACTTCTGCTTCCTGGGTCAAAGGTGCTGTGATCGTATCATGTTTGAAGGGGGTCGTAATCCGCCACTGCTCCTTCCTCTCTCTCCCTTCTCTCCTTCCTCTCCTCCTGCTCCTTTCTCGCTCCCTTCTCTCCTCCTGTCCTTGAGAAGTCACAAAAAATTAGCAAAAACTTGTTCAATACAGACAACACAAATTCTTCTGACCTGACTTGAGGAAGAAACCCTCCTCTTTCTCTCTCTCTCTCTCTCTCTCTCTCTCTCTGCCCTCATTCTCTGAGCTATCCTTGTTTGTGAAACTGAAACACAGTGTTGCTTTTGTTGGCTCCCTCAAAGGTCTGCACTTCAGATAGGTGTGTGGCCAGTGTTATTGTGTGTTTTCCCTGGGAGATATTCGGGAGTGTTGCTGCAATACGACATCTGGTTTGAGAACAGCACGCCTTACTTGCATGTGGCTTTTTATTTATTTTTTAAGTGTGTGTGTACGCGTGTCCGCGTGAGTGTTTATGCACGCTCCGTCTTTGGTCGTTCTCCTCGTTTGCCTCGCCTAGCGTCTGCTTCTGTTTGTTTTTGCCCCTGACACTCTTCCGTGTCTGTGAGGGTATCTTTCAGGCCTGTCTTTGTGCCTGCGTCGGTATGCCCCCCCACCGCTCCATATTTGTGCATTTCCCTGGAGTGTGTGTTTGCGAGCCGTCCCACTTTCTCCCTCTTGGGGACGGTAGCAGGTCAGTGGTGCAGTAATGCGTGTCCCGGCCTCCAGAGCTCTGTCCCAGGCCCTGTCCAGCCTCCCCTGCAGCCGCTCAGTGTGTGTGTGTGTGTGTGTGTGTGTGTGTGTGTGTGTGTGTGTGTGTGTGTGTGTGTGTGTGTGTCTGTCTGTGTGTGCGTGCGTGTGTGGTTGTGTGTGCGTGTGTGTGTGGCTGTGTGTCACCAGGGACACTGCTCCCCCTGCTGGTCACTAGCTGAAGCAGCACCTTGGTCCATGATTTTCCCCAAACAGCACACAACCACAGCGGAGCTCAGTGCCACCGTGCATCTACCCGGGACTGAAGGGGCAGAGAGGCTCAGTGAGACAAGATTAGGACTGTTTTTTTTTTTAATTAATTTTTTTAAGATTTATTTTTGGGCTTTTTGCTTTTAATCAGACAGTCAAAGTTAGGACAGGAAATTAGGTGGAGAGAAGAGGTGGGGAGTGGGAACGTGAAATGACAGCGGGTCGGATTCGTACCCGTGTCCCCGTGGGCGTTCAAGCCTGTATATGGTCGGGGCTACTGCTTGCGCCACAGTGCCCCCCATAAGATTAGGACTGTTTTGAAATTAACAAGAGTTTTCTTAAGCTCACACAGGGAAAGTGGCTGATTTGAGTAGGCCTCTGGAAATGGCCAGGTCCTTGTGGCTCACTCCATCCTACAACACCCCCACCACCCCTGCAGCAACACCCCCACCACCCCTGAAGCACACTTGGTTCTGTTTGCAGGGACTTGACAGCTTGTATCTGGTGACGAGTCACAGAGAGTTGGCATCCTTGGCCCTCTCCATGCATCAGTAGACACGTTGACTGTGAGGGGATGTCTCTTTGGAGCTCCGTGAAGGGCAGACACATAGAGCACATCTTCTTGGCACAGCAGCCCGATGCTCTAATGTCATTTCACTGCAGTCACTGTGTGCATGACTGTCTCCCGTGACCCTGGCCTGGCTCTGGCAGCGCAGACACACTGGGGAGGAACTGGTGTTTTGACAGGACTGAAGTGGGTTATTCCTCTTGTTCCCCCATTGCACGTTGCACGCTTTCTTTTCTTTTTTTTCAGTTTTCTATTTGTCGGCGGCCTCTTAATTTTCCAGGAAGCGGCTCCCCGTCTGAAAGCAGACAGGGCCTGTGACTGAGGGAAGCTGTGAAGGGGGCGAGAGGGCAGTGTCTGAGGGGGGCTGTGATCCAGTGTAGAAAGGGCTGCGGCGCGACCCCAGCAGTATTCCTCTCATTCTGAATCCATTTTATCCGTCTGAAGAGCACCGCTTCTCTGCGGCCGCGTCTGAATGACGACCCTCTGCTTTAGTAACTCACATGCACTAGGGTATAGACCTACCTGGATGGGATCTCTGCATGTAACTGTCAGGAAGAGACTGCAAATACGATTATTTTCATTGCACATATGTAGAGGTAACAGTAGGACAGGCCTTTTGAAGAAAAGGTACCTGTCTGCTGGAAAAGCAGTTTTTTACGAACCAAAGGACCTCCCAGCTCATGGATCCCCAGCTTTTTACTGTCACAGCTCTCCTCCTAGTGCCCACCACCCATCCCCCCCCTCCTCGCAACAACCCGCCGCACCCCTCCACTGAGAGGCGGGTTGGGTTTCTGCCCCGTAGGGCCTAGTGCTTGCATGCGATGGAGCTGAGGCTTAAACACTGCGCACTCGCACAGCAGTTCCAGCTTAGCTTCACGGGCAAACCTCCTTGTGTTCCTCTCTGTCCCTCCCAGGCAGGCTGGGGGTCGCGTGGATGTTAAACACACGACTGAGGTTACCGTTTACAGTGGATGTGTGCTAGCTGATACGGCCCAAAACTCAGGTGACCCTGAACCATTTCCTCAACGTCAGGCTCTTGTAGTAGGGATAACGCTGGGGTTGTTGTTGCCTCCAGATCTGGAAGTTATTTTGCATGTGGTCTTCTGCTAAGTAAATTAAGGCAGAATCATTGGAAGGCAAGACTATTGTAATTCTATTGTGGCGGGGAGCACGAATTTACCAGATGCTGGCCGAAGGATTTAGCATGGAAAGGTCCATATTATTGCACAGACCATTTATGACCGATAATAAAAGAGAAGAAGGACCCAAAAGCTCCACTGCATTTTGCAGTGTCACACAACCTACGTCATCGGAAGCCTCATTTTGAGCCCAAATGCCCCCTCTCATTTTGTTTCTCATTCTTTATGGCTTTCTCTCTCTCTCTCTCTCTCTCTCTCTCTCTCTCTCTCTCTCCCTCTCTCTCTCTCTCTCTCCCTCTCCCTCTCTCTCTCACCCTCCAACTTTCTCCCTCTCTTCATATGTTTACATGGACAAAGTTCCCAAGTAAAATGCACAAACTGTAGTATTTGATGTTATATGTAATTTAACTCATACACACATACATTACTTTATTATTTAGTATTTATTTTGTTTTATGTACAGTACATGTTCTTTTTGGAGGTTTGTTTTCACACACACACACACACACACACACACACACAGAAACACACACACACACACACACACACACACACACACAGACCCAAGCTAAGCTAACACAGACTGTTTCCTGAGTGGGACTCACAGGTGTGTATCTGATTGAGCCGTCTGGCCGGATCGGCTGAGCTGCTTGTTTGGATCCCTGTGTGTGTGTGTGTGTGGGGGGGGGGGGGATGTTGATGTCTCCACTGGAAACTGGGTTGGAACACAGGCTGGGTCACCGGCCAAATATTTTTGTTGTTGCTGGAAGGGAAGGAGGGAGGGGAGGATGAGTGTTTTCTAGCTGTAGGGACAGGGGGATTTGGGTGAATCAAATTCCTTGGAGGGCCTTTTGAAAGAGCTTGATCCTCTCCCTCGTCGGTTCACTCTCCAGGCCCCTCCATTCATCTCTGCTGCAGGTGGGCCTGCTCAAGTACCTTCACCTCCCTGCTAGAAGCTTCATTTCAGTTGTTCTTTCTCTTCCCCCTCCTCTTTCTCTATCTATCTCTCTCACAAACTCTCTCCCTCGCTCCCTTGCTCTCTTTCTCAAAAAAATTGTCATCATGCGTATATGCATGCTTTAAAAAAAAAAACTGCCTTGCAACATGAGTGGATTTAAATTGAAGGGTAGGGAGCGATCAGAGACGCAGACTGCCTTTGGTTGCCTCTAACGCACACTGTCACACACACACACACACACACACACACACACACTGCCTTTGGTTGCCTCTAACGCACACTGACATAACCGCCGGGCCTGAGCGCCCTCCTGGCAGCAGATGAACAAGAAAGCAGCCCTCTGCCACTGTTGGCACATGAAGAAAGGAGACCCACAGGGCACACAGGAGGAAAAAAAGATTGACTTCTCACCACAGCCACTCTTTATTTTCCCTGCTTACGGCTCCTCTGTTTGTTTTCGGGGTTGCGAGATTCTTTGCCTTTGAGTATTTTTGGGGGCCAACTGTGATTGAGCTGAGAGGAATGCCTTTCATCGCGAGATAGAGATAGAAAGAGGGATAGACAGAAAGAGAAAGAGAGAGAGACGTCGCTCGGCGAGACTTAACGGATATAGACAGTAGATTGACCATTGTCAACATTGACAAGGAGGGAGGGGAGCGCTGCGGTTTCTGCTCCCTGTGAAAACGGAGACTCAGTGATTTTGGTTCCCAGGCCTTGAAGTTTCCCTCCACCCCTGAAAAGCCAAATGAAGATGGTTCTTTTCGGGTCAGTACAGTCTACCCGCATGGTTTATTTTAGTCCCCAGCCATCTCGCCCCTCACTTTCGGAGACGAAAATACAAATGAGGGATTATGGACAATGTTCCCTGTCTCTTGATTGTAAGTGGGGTTGGCATATACTTAGGTTGGCACACAGAGGGAAAAAAAAGATAATGATTAGTTTTGGTAGAATTTCTAAACAAAAACGTCTTTGTTGGTCTGAAGTCAATACATGTATAATCAGTAAATAGCAGCTTTAAATCAGCCTAGGTTTAGCGCATTGTGCTTAGATTGCAATGAGTCACTCATTAAAATAGGCGGTACTTGGATAAGGGCCTTTATGTTCAGTTGCGAAACAAATTCTAAAATCTAAAGTCTAAAATGATTGCAGACTCCATGTTAACCAGATGACATTTGTGAAATCGCCTCAGACTAAGAGTGAAGAGGCCTTGAGGAACACGGCCCATGGTCTCACTACAAATCTAAACCATACATTTGATGAGGCATGACAAAGATGTATCTGCTGTCAAAACTAAATTGACAAATTAAAGGATGATGAACATTTATAAAAGCCCAGGTTTTATGCAAACTGGAATACAGCACCTGTAGCGAACTATACTGGAAGAGACACTACAGAATGTCCTAAAGTGTGTGTCTGTTTGTGAGTGAATGTACTGCAGTACATTCTCTCTTGGTTGTGAGACTTCAGTGCACTGTGGTCACAGGAGAGACATAAAACAGAGTACCAGCCCTAAGCAGCTCTGCTCGCACACTTGTCATATGTAGACGAGGCATGGCTGAGCAGTGGCCGATCTCCCGGCTCCATTTCAGAGATAGTCTGGAGTTCCTCTGTCCATATGAACTGGCCCATTATTGGTCAAGAAAAAAGGTACTTTGCTAATTTTTCGGTTGAATGTTTAAAAGAAATATTTAAAAAATATATTACACACACCTCATCAGCTACCAACCTGCCCCCGCCCCCCCCCCAGACTCTGATGGACTACCCAGGGCCATCCTGTGGCGGTAGTTGTCATTCTGTATTTGCCATTCGTCCCTCATTTCCAACGGCCAGCCCCCCTTCTATCCTCTCCCCTCTGCCGCACCCATCTGATGGATGTGCCTCAGGCCCTGCGTGGCTTCTGACATCAGCGTCCCCAGCCAATGACATCACCTGCCCCTCGGTCCTTCTTAACTGTGGGATTTCCGTTGCCTGACATCAGGAGGGGGGGAGTCCGTGCTAACCTGGGAGCCGGCGGACATTTCACCGATGACACCACCCTAGAGCATTCTGGGAGAGTACGAGAGGGGGGAATCACATCAGCTTTGAAACTGGGAAGAAACTTATGGTACCTTGTACCAGCATGGCATGGCAGCATAGACACTTGATCTTGTCTGAAAAAGTCTTTACCCACTTCTGGTTCTGGTTTATGGAAAGGGGGTTTCCTGTCTTGAGGAAAATATTTTGGCCACAGTATTTGTTCTTTGTGGAGTTCAACCCTCGCTTTGTGTTTGAGGCTTCACATCATCTTTTCGGTGTGTGTGTGTGTATGTGTGTGTGTGTGTGTGTGTGTGTGTGTGTGTGTGTGTGAGAGAGAGAGAGAATAAGAGAGAAAGAGGTCTTAAGCTCCTGTCAGCGTTATAGGAAATAAGAGGGAGTGAGGAGGTTTTTTCACTTGTTCATCTTTGATAAGGTGCCTATTAGTCAAATCTGCACCCACATGTTCAGGAAGGGACGGGTATCTCACAGGAGACATCAGAGGGATGGGAGTTCTGTCACACAAACACACACACACACACACACACCATTTGCATGTGTACACACAACAACACCCACACCATTCACTCACAACTGAATCCGGTCTAGGGTTTTCATCCAATGCAATGCTATCTTTAAGTCAATATAATGTGTGTGTTTGAAATATCCCTAAAAGGTTGTTTTGACAACATCTCTGTGTGGATCATATGTAGTTCTACCACTGCTAACATTCAACATAGGCATTAGGGATGGTGATGTCTGACTCCTAACCTGTCTGTCTCTCTCTCTCTGCAGTCCCACCCGCTGTCCCTGTGCAACACCAGTGAAGATGAGCGTCAGGAGAGCAGCTTCATCAGCATCGTCAAGCTCGAGAGCCCCGAGCGCAAGGTGCCCCAGTGCATGCCACTGCTGGAGAAGGTAATGCTCAGGGTTAATACAGCTCTCTCTCTCTCTCTCTTTCTCTCTCTCTCTCTCTCTCTCTCTCTCTCTCTCTCTCTCTCTTTCATCGCTGTGACTCTTGTTTGCCACAGTGAATCCTCAATGCTCTGTTATGTTTTGCCGTAGGCTCTAGTTTTGGGTCAGGCTGTGCTGATGAAGCCTAAACGCCACACTGGTCCTTCAGCTGCAGTTCCCAGGGTGTCTCTGTCTGTCTGTCTGCCTGTCTGTCTGTCTGTCTGCCTCTCTGCCTGCCTGTCTCCCTGTCTGTCTGCCTCTCCGCCTGTCTGTCTGCCTGTCTGTCTGCCTCTCTGCCTGCCTGTCTGTCTGTCTGTCTGCCTGTCTCCCTGTCTGCCTGGCTGCCTGCCTGCCCGTCTCTCTCTCTCTCTGTCTGCCTGGCTGCCTGCCTGCCCGTCTCTCTCTCTCTCTCTCTCTCTCTCTCTCTCTCTCTCTCTTTCTCTCTCTCTCTCTCTCTCTCTCTCGCTCTCGCTCTCTCTCTCATGATCTCTGTCCTGGAGGAGCACTGGCAATAGCATAAAGACTGAAAGCTTGTAGAGTTGGTCAAAGGGTGCCCCCGGTGTTGAGAGGCCTTCACCGGCCCGGTCCAGAGTGGGTTTTGGGCCATGGCTCTGGCATCCAGCGTGGCTCTGTGTGGAGGTGGGGGAGGGAGCAGGACAGCTCGAGTGCTGGCCAGGGGCCTGGGGGGGTGGGGCCCTTGGAAGGCAGGCCAAGGTCAGCTCCAGTGTGCGCCTCTGGCAGGGTAGAAGTTTTCCTGCAGTGGGAGATGGTTCCAGGGGGGTGGGGTGTGTGTGTGTGTGGGAGGGGGGTGTTTCTTGGCGCTGGATGTGAGAGATCTGTGAGACAGCTGTCACTTGAGTCATCCTGGCCAGAGAACGGGGAGAGGAAGAGAGGGAACCGGCCAGCTGCTGTTTCTGTTGTCTTCTGTTTCAAATAACAGCAGCACTAAAAAAAAAAAAGTTGAAAGGTCAGCTCAAGAGGTGCCATTCTGAGGTCATGCAAATGTGCTGTATATTTATGACCAGCCTGCACTAATGCTGTGTTCTAGTATGACTACGACTGGCCGGAAGTGTCTGGCTGAGCTCGGAGGGGAAAAGTTCACCGTGTGTGTGTCATTTGCAGTATGAAGGCAGAATTTGTCCAAGACCTCACGTGTTGACAAGGCTAAGAGACGGTGTCTGGCCAAGACAAAAGGCATTCGCAGAATCCAACTCCCATACTGGGCAAGCGGCTTCAGGTACTAGAAGGACTGGAAATGTTTGTGCGGAGGCCCAGGTTAACTGTAAACAAGCCTGAGACATTAAAAGCAACACAATGTAGTTGTGGTCTCTGGCTAATCTGCCCTTTTTTAATGAAGTTTCTGCATGTGTGTGCCATGGGAATGTTGGCTCTCGCTTTGTTGAGTGTGAGCTGCACTCAACAAGGGGAAGGTGGAATCACTACAGACCAAATGAGCCTTGTACTGCAAAGGAGCTCACTTTAGGCACCAGTGCAAAACAATGCATGCAGATGTCTCGCAGGCTTCTTAAACTGTGTCTCAGGTTCATCTGCTTCTTATTTGACCGCTGTGTTTGCTGTGCCGTCCCCCGGGCGAGTCTTGCTCTGTGTTTGCTGTGCCGTACCCGGGCGAGTCCTGCTTTATCGCAGCGTCCATCTGAAACCTATAGATAAATGGACGACCACAGAGGCTTTGCCCCGGCTCAGAATAGCCCCAGCCACTAAACAAAATACAGCTTGCCGCCGTGGCGTATAAAGTTTCCTTTGTTTGAGTTTTGGTTTTCCATGATGGGTTCCTATCCCTTACATATTCGCTCATCCCAAGGACACACTGGATTCCTACTGATTTGTGGTCTGCCGGGTTGCTTTATTTCCCTCCCCAGGGATTTGAAGGGCTTCGGAGGCCTCTGGCCTCACGACACAAAAACATTTAATTACAATCAGCCTGTGTCCCATACAATCTCCGAGAGGGGTCCAGCTCTGAGGGGAAACATTTGGATCCCCTTAAAGCTAGCTGTTAGACGACGGCAGGACTACACTGAACTTCTTTGAATTGACAGTTTTTCTCGAATCTCTTGTTTCTTACAGCTTGTCTGCCCATGATGCTTCATCACTTGGTCTGTCCCTGTCAGCGCTGTTAAGCTACCATTGCATGATCGAACATGACTAGATGAGCCAAAACATGTTTCAACGCCATGGCGACTTCTCATTGACGACGTTCTGGCCATCCCTTTCATGATCTCAGTCTGACCTGTTTTTTTTATAGAGATTCTGGTCTGACTAGAGATGTCTTGTGTGCATCCATTTGTTTACTGCAAAGATATAAACAGTCAAAGGAAGTGAAGGGATATACATCTGCTGGGGTTCATTTCAAACATTCCTCGACTTGTAGCCTTGTACCGTAGACTTTATCACTTAGAAGAGATGACCCTAACGTTTGCTCGCTCGGATATTAAAACCGTCAGAGCCTCAGCCATCTTGGCATTCCCCGGCTGAGAGCTGCTTTCGGTGGCCTGGTGACGATGTCAGCCTGGCGCCTCAGCTGATCCTCCTCAGACACTCGCCCTGGCATCAGAGACTCCGCAACTCCCGCCGCTCGTCCCAGAACCAGACTGGAATGAGGACGAGTCCCAAATATTTACTCCAAAGCCTCTTTGAGCCTCGTCTCTCGTGACTCCAACTCCAAGCACAAACATCTCTTAAATCTGAATCGATCGAGATGGAATCAATAGGATGTTCAATTTTTTAGGAGACAAAAGATAAGTGCATGGTTGAGTCTGTGTTGTAATTATAGCAGCTGGCTTTGAAAGGCAGCCATGCCAGTGTCCTCTAGCAAACCGTTAATCCACAAAAGCTCTATTTTTCTACTTGCCTGAAAAGAATTGCAGGGCATGTCTCTTTGTGAAAACATGGCTCAGAGCTGGAAGAATGATCGGGGAGGTTTGACCCGTGTCTCAGCTTGTTGGCTTCCTTACAGTATGGTCCTTATTGATGCTCCCCTTTCTAGATAAAAGGCAACGTTGGCCTCTCCATAATCCTGTTTGCTTTTGAAATGAACATGGACAAAGGAAAGTGAAAAATATGCAAGGACTTTGTGTGTGTTTGTGTGTGTGTGTGTGTGTGTGTGTGTGTGTGTGTGTGTGTGTGTGTGTGTGTGTGTGTCTGTGTGTGTGTGAACTGCAAGTGATCTTTGTGTGTGTATATTTGTGTTTATTAGCATTTCAAGCTGTTCTTTGATGTTTTACAGATTTTGAATACAGTGACTTCTTGTTTAGGGGCGGAGGACAAGTGGAGGATATACCCAAAGGCAGCTGTGTGTGTGTGTGTGTGTGTGTGTGTGTGTGTGTGTGTGTGTGTGTGTGTGTGTGTCTATGTGCGCGTGTCCATTGATCTGCCTGTGCGCTGAGGAAGGCATCGGAAGAGTAGCGGAGTAGTCACAGGAAGTGTTAGAAAAGGGAAAATCCACGAATAAATCTGGCCTCTGTAGAACCTGTTTTTTAGTGTGTGTGTGTGTGTCTGTCTGTCTGTCTGTGCTGCATGGTAGTGTGTGTGTGTGTGTGTGTGTGTGTGTGTGTGTGTGTGTCTGTGCTGCATGGTAGTGTGTGTGTGTGTGTGTGTCTATCTGTGCTGCATCGTAGTGTGTGTGTGTGTGTGTGTGTATGTCTGTGTGTCTGTGTGTGTGTGTGTGTGTGTGTGCACCAGTAGGTATGGTTGCAGTGTTGACCGTGAATAACTCCTGTGCGGCTCGCCTTTTTTCTGGTCTCTGATGTGAGTTAGTGACACTGGAAATATGTCTACCTGTTTTTGAGTCCAAATGTTGTTGGAGGCGTTTCAGCAGCAAGGGCCGAAGAACATCTGGAAAATGGCCTCAGCGAAGAGGCTTGGAGGGCAAATGTAAAAAACAGCATACGCATAAAAATGGTCATTTTTCAATGAGCTATCCGGAATGCTCTCCTACAACACCACACAAACCGTTATTTCAGCCTCTTGTTAGCCAAAGCATCTGACAGTACTGTGTCCAGACAGTATCCTTCAAAAGGTACCACTGACTGCTGTGTTGTTGGAAGTGACCGGACATTCTAGTGGGGTTTCTGAGAGGTTTTTGCCCCCTGGACCACCACCTCCGGCTCTGCTCTGCTCTGCTTTGCTCCTCTCTGCTCTGCTCCTCTCTGCTCTTGCTCCTCTCTACTCCTCTCCTCTCCTCTCTGCTCCTCTCTGCTCTGCTCCTCTCTGCTCCTCTCTGCTCTGCTCCTCTCTGCTCTGCTCCTCTCTGCTCTGCTCCTCTCCTCTCTGCTCTGCTCTGCTCTGCTCTCCTCTCCTCTCCTCTCCTCTCTGCTCTCCTCTCTGCTCCTCTCCTCTCTGCTCCTCTCTTCTCTGCTCCTCTCCTCTCTGCTCTGCTCTCCTCTCCTCTCCTCTCCTCTCTGCTCATCTCTCCTCTGCTCTGCTCCTCTCTGCTCTCCTCTGCTCCTCTCTGCTCTCCTCCTCTTTCCTCTGCTCTCCTCTCCTCTCCTCTCCTTTCCCCTCTGCTCTCCTCTTCTTTCCTCTGCAGTGCTCTGCTGTGCTGTGCAATGCTTTTCCCTGCTGTCCTCATTCTCGCTCTCTTCCTCTCTGAGTTTTTGCCAGATAACTTTTATGCACCTTGAGTTCCCTTTTAAAACCTTTGAAGCATGCTCAAAACAACACCAAAAAAAGAGAAGACCCTGTAAAGGCCTAAAAAGACTTTATTCCTCTGTAACGACAAAAGATTAAAAAGCTGCTTTCCTTCCTCTCGTTTTTTTTCCTTCCCCCATCTTTGTTTTAGCAAAGTCTGTCTGTCTGCGAGGAAAAACAAGTGTCCTCTTGCTTTAGTGAACAGAACATGAGTTCGTGTCTCCACGGTGAAGTGGCTGCGTCGCTGCTTTGACTGTAATGTGACTTCATGTGATGCTCAAATACTCCCCTTCCACCCCCCCCCCCCCCCCCCCCCCCCCAATACTGTGGGCCTCCTTTTCCATCTCTGGTGTGGATCCGGCCCTGCCTGACCCGATGATGCGGAGACGCACACACACACACACACACACACACACACACACACACACACACACACACACACACACACACACACACACACACACACAGATACAGTCACACACAGACACAGACACACACAGACACAGTCACACACAGACACAGACACACACACACACACACACACACACACACACATGCAAACAGGCTCTCTTCCCCCCCGGGTGTTTGCTGTGGCATGTGTTTTCTGGATCTGTTATGCTTGCTGATGGAGCGTGTTATGTGTCTTGTTCCCAGTGCGAGCGCTGAAGGCAACGCATGCTCTATAAGCCCCCTCTGGAACCCTCATGAGAAGTGGGATGGAAACCATGAATACTGTAGGTCTCCGAAACACTCTTCCTCTTTTTCTCTTTCTCCACATCTCCTCTTTCTTTTTCTCTTTCTCCATTTTGTGGAGTATATTCACTCCATCTCACTGCAATTCAGGGAAGACCACCTTGGCAGTTCCGTGCTCAGCAGCCTCTGGCCTCTGGCCTCAGTAGCCTCTGGCCTCAGCAGCCTCTGGTCTCTGCAGCCTCTGGCCTCAGCAGCCTCTGGCCTCAGCAGCCTCTGGCCTCAGCAGCCTCTGGCTTCCGCAGCTGTTCTTTGGGCTGTCATGCAGGAGCCTTCTCCTTCTCATGCTGCTTCAACCGTCCACACCAAACACAAGGCTCCAGCCCTGCGCCCCCACACTGCAATGAATGAACATAAAGCCACTTCACACTCCCATCCATCCCTCTGATGACAGTGCTGTCAATAGAGCCTTTCTTTCTTTCTTTCTTTCTTTCTTTCTTTCTGTCTTCCTTTCTTTTTCTTACTCTCTCTATTTCTCTCTCTCTCTTTCTCTTTCTCTCTCTTTCTCTCTCTCTCTTTCATCGCTGTGACTCTTGTTTGCCACAGTGAATCCTCAATGCTCTGTTATGTTTTGCCGTAGGCTCTAGTTTTGGGTCAGGCTGTGCTGATGAAGCCTAAACGCCACACTGGTCCTTCAGCTGCAGTTCCCAGGGTGTCTCTGTTTGTCTGTCTGCCTGTCTGTCTGTCTGTCTGCCTCTCTGCCTGCCTGTCTGTCTGTCTGCCTGTCTGTCTGCCTGTCTGCCTCTCCGCCTGTCTGTCTGCCTGTCTGTCTGCCTCTCTGCCTGCCTGCCTGCCTGCTGGTCTGTTTGTGAGGCCTTCAAGCTCATGCTTTTGTGCCCTACCACCAATACCAAAGCAAGCTTTTCATTTGTCTCCTAAGACAGTTTAGTCTCCCGTTGCTAAGAAAGTTTGGTCTCCCGTTGCTGCCACTGGCAGGCTGGCTGGAGTGGCTCTCCGGCAAAGGGACTGTCACTCCAGTGCATGGATCGTATGGTAGCCACACACTTGGCTCCAGGGGCGCAGAGAGGCAACATGGTAGTCATTTTGTCACCAGCAATTTGTATTTAGCATCCAGGCATTGTAAAAATATGATGCTATGACCTCAAAACAATTTATATCTTGAGCATGACCATTCAAGATCTAAATGACAGGACTGCCAGAAGGCCTTGTTGTAGACTGTTTTAAGTTTTAAGTGCACATTTTCTGATGCAGCGTAACTGGACCTGGACGTGTGTGTGTGTGTGTGTGTGTGTGTGTGTGTGTGTGTGTGTGTGTGTGTGTGTGTGTGTGTGTGTGTATGTGTATGTGCGCGCGTGCGTGCGTGTGCGCATATGTGCATGTGTGTCCGTGAGAGTGTGTGCATGCATGTGTGTATGATATTGACCAGGAGATCACAGCTAAGCGGATAAACTGCACAGGAAGGGTGTGTGCGACATTTTTTGTAGATTTCTTGTATCTTTCCCTCGACTGGTCCTGCCTCTTCATGGCCCCCCACCTTCACCAAATGAATCCCAGAAAAGTCCTCAGTGATCGGGCGCCGAGGATCCCAGAGGAGCAGGGCTTTGGGAGTGAACGGAGGCCGTCTGGCTTAATTGCCCAAACACACAATAGCCCTCCACTGAGCTCTGAGAAGCACCTCTCCAAGTCTCAGGCACACAAACGCGCACACACACACTCTCTCTCTCATACATACAAACACACACACACACAAACACATCTCTAAAGGTGGCATATTTTCATTTGTTTACTTAATTGCAGCCTTCTGAAGTTCCAGCCCACCCCTCTCATGATGGCTTCACAGAGAGGGGGGGGGGGGGGGGGACCAATAGTTGCAGACCATTTCCTGTTACTTCATTCCCCTGTCTTTTTCTTCTTCTTAATACGAGCGCCCCATTCAAGCTTCAGAGGTGTCAAGTAGACATGAGAAGAAGCCTTGCAGCCAAGTTCACCGGAGGGTCATGTGGACACCAACCGAAAGAAAGAATAAGAGATAAGAGAGAGAGAGAGACGTGGTGACCTGGTGCGGGCTGGTATCAAAGCCTGACCCTGGCACCAGGCTGTCTCACCGTACCTCAGAGGCTCCACCACCAGAGGATTAGCCAGGCACAGGCCCAGCTCAGCTCCGCTTTTCACAAATCACCTTTTCAGTGCGACCGCATTGTAGGGCCACAACAATGTGCTGAATGCCTCAGGTTCGTCTCTCATTGCGGTGAGGGTGGTGGCGGTGGGGCACATTCCTTTCTTTGTGCTAAACACACTCCCTGCAAAAACAAAGGCTCCGCGATGTGTTTCTCAGCTCTGCAGTTTTGAGCAGCCATGTCTTTAGATGGGGACGCAAAAGGGAAAAGGGGAGGGGTGGCGGTGAGGGGGTTAAGAAAAATGAAAAAGTAAACATTTCCCATCAGATTTTTTCCTTTTTTTTTCTTTTTTTCTCCTTCACTTCTCCCCGGTGACTGTAATCTGCCTATTCAGTGCTGCAGGTGTGTGACAACGGAGAGAGATGTGCCAGTGATGGATGGAATCAAGCTTTGTGCAGTGATGGAAGGGGGAGGCAGGCCTGGGGGAGCAGGGGCCACTTCCACAGGTCCTTGGCCAGGGCCAGAGCCTCCTCCCCCAGCCCAGATGAATGTCAGTAGTGAGGTGACGGAGGAATGCGCCTCACTCATGCACAGCTGTGGCTTCCAGACCTCCCGACTTTAAGAAATATAAGGCCACACTAACTGTTGCAGCGTATTTATCGAAGGTGAAGAGGTTTACGAGTTTGCAAGCTACGTCAGTGAACGGAACTCCAGTAGTGTATGTTACACATTTAGCTTTACTAGAATCTAATTGACCACTGTATTCAGATGTAATGAACTTTATCCAGCCTTGCCAATGTCAGAGGTCATGTAAACAATAGGTGGACGGAAGGGAAGGGGGGGGGGGTAACAGAAGTCAACGTCTTCTTGTGTGACCAGGCACCTTCAGGAGGCGTTACTGCCACGCCTTGAGTGCTGCTGGCTGTAAGACTAACGCCTCCTAACCTGTGGGGGTCAGAGGTCAAGGCTGAGCAGATGTCACCAGCATTGTTAGCATTCCTTTGAAAGAGCTGCAGGGAAAGTGTTCAAGTAGATCTGCACTGTTTTTTTCCCTTTGACATCTGAGAGAGAGGGAGGGATAGAGGGAGAGGGAGAGGGGGGAGAGAGAGATGGGTGGTGATGTCTAACCTGTGTAGTCTATATGCTGCACATGCACAGCTCTGTTGGGAACCAGTAGTAATGAAGCATATGGAGCTTTGAGTGCTGAAGAACATTGTGGAATGACTCCAGCCCCTTAGGGTAACGCACAAAAAAAAAAAAAAAAAAAAAAAAAAAAAAAACTTAGTTTAAAAATATTAAATACACATCATTACCCTATTGCTAGCTAGAAATCAAATATTCTAAAAATTAAAATATTTTAGTTAACTTTGTTAGTGATCTATTTGTATCAATCAGTTTTTCCGATCACTTCCTTCTCTCATTACATTCAAGTACGTAATTCAAGAACATGGGAACAGACAGTAAGGGGTACAGGGGAACAGATTTAATCCATCACGTCTCATTCTCCATGAAGCGTGAGTCAGAGCTCCACCTTTCAAAGCCTTTGCTGTGGCTGCAGGTCCACAGCAGTGTCAGTGAATGGAAAAATCTAATTTTGATGTACAGTACTGTGCAAAAGTTGGTGTGAAAAAATGCTGTAAACTAAGAATGCTTTCAAAAATGGAAGTGTTAACAGTTTATTTTCATCAATTCTTCATAAATTAACAAAATGCAGTGAAGGAACAGAAGAAAATTCTAAATTAAATCAATATTTGGTGTGACCACCCTTTGCCTTCAAAATAGCATCAATTCTTCCAGATACACTTGCGCAGTTTTTGAAGGAACACGGCTGGTAAATTGTTCCAAACATCTTAAAGAACTAACCACAGATCTTCTGTGGATGTAGGCTTCCTAAAATTCTTCTGTCTCTTCATGTAAACCCAGACAGACTCGATGATGTAGAGATCAGGGCTCTGTGGGGGTCATACCATCACTTGCAGGACTTTCTGTTCTTCTTTAAGCTGAAGATAGTTGTTAATGACATTGGCTGTATGTTTGGGGTTATGTTCCTGCTGCAGAATACATTTGGTGCCAATCATACGCCTCCCTGATGGTATTTCATGATGGATTAGTATCTGCCTGTATTTCTCAGCATTGAGGACACCATTCATCCTGACCAAATTTCCAACTCCACTTGCAGAAATGCAGCCCCAAACTGGAAAGGAACCTCCACCATGCTTCACTGTTGCCTGCAGACTCTCATTATTGTACCTCTCTCCAGCCCTTCGGCGAAACAAACTGCCTTCTTCTACAGCCAAATATTTCTAATTTTGACTCATCAGTCCAGAGCACCTTCTGCCAT
>NC_137920.1:51266071-51336071 GCF_963457725.1 Sprattus sprattus | reverse complement strand
AGCCCCCCACACCCACCCCAGCCCCCATTTTAAAAGTATTCATTCCTTCATCAATTGCAAAAGGCAAACACACAGACACAGACACAGACACAGACACAGACACAGACACAGACACAGACACACCCTGGTGAAAGAGCAGAGGATAGAGAGCACATAATGGGGGAGAATATCAGTTGGATCAGGAGTATCTGATCCAAACAAAAATCAACTGGTACTCCCTGTGAGTAGAGGTTGTTTAGCATGGGGGACGGTGTGAGGCAGTGGCATCTCGGGCAGTAAAAGAGCAGCCTCCTGCCTACGCACACTTGTGCACTCGTTCGCTTTCTGGCTCACACACTCGCCCAGGTTGTTTAAAGGTCGCACCATCAGACGAGCCGACAGATGGGTGTTGACAGGAAACTCATTCAAGCCGCAGCGTTTTCACTGGGAAGGCATGGCCTCATTCTCATTGTGTTCACAGGGACATTAACAAACACACACACACACACTTACACACACACTTACACACACACACACACACGCACACTTACACACACACTTACACACACACACACACACACACACACACACACACACACACACACACACACACTTATACTTACCCTTCTCACTGCCACCACTACCACCTTTACCACCATCCGCCTTAGCAGAGTTGCGTTTAGAATGTTGTTTTTGAGCGTGAGCAGCAAGCGGAGGCATGTGCAGCAGTCTCCTGTTGAACAGGGCCTCTGCAAAGCTTGCCGTGGTTTTTCATGCCGCCTTGCAGGAGATTAAGTGAAACCCTAATGGTGGTGAGAGGAGGGTAAGAGAAGGAAAAAAGGAAGAAAGAAAGGAAAGTAGATGTTTCCCCTCTCGCCTCAGGCCCAGGCAGAGAACTACTGTAAGCCCCTGTGGAGAGCGCCTGCGTCTCCCCCGGCAACACTTCCTCCTGCAAATAGTTTGCATCTCTTGGAGATTAGAGGCCAGGAGGCCAGCCTTCAGACGCCTCTGTTAAGCTCTACGTGACACAACGCTGCTTTTTTTCATTTTCTTTTCCATGCCCTGCTAGGTCACAACACTGGGCCCTCGGTCACAACACCGGGCCCTCCTTCACAACACTGGGCCCTCCTTCACAACACCGGGCCCTCCGTTGCAACCCTGGGCCCTCGATCAAAACCCTGAGCCCTCGGTCACAACACTGGGCCCTCGGTCACAACACTGGGCCCTCGGTCACAATCCTGAGTCCTCGGTCACAACACTGGGCCCTCGGTCACAACACTGGGCCCTCTGTCACAACACTGGGCCCTCGGTCACAACCCTGAGCCCTCGGTCACAATCCTGAGTCCTCGGTCACAACACTGGGCCCTCGGTCACAACACTGGGCCCTCGGTCACAACACTTGGGGATTTTGTGTTGCGTATTTGAAGGGTTATGCTTTCACAATTCAACCTTATATGAGCCTCCTTTTGTCTTTGATGAGTCATCTCAAGTAGGGTCCCCACCCAGATGGGTGTGTGTGTGTGTGTGTGTGTGTGTGTGTGTGTGTGTGTGTGTGTGTGTGTGTGTGTGTGTGTGTGTGTGTGTGTGTGTGTGTGTGTGAGAGAAGATGATGATGATGTCTATGTAGCCTAGTGTATGGCGTGCATAAAGGCGAGACTGAGGCAATTATAAATTCCATGTGGCTTCCAGCAGCTTAGTGATTGAAACGGAGGCAATGGGATGCAGCAGTGACAGACAGCAACACCCAGACAAACAGGGTGGAGAGGAGAGGTGATGCAAACCCCCGCTGTGGTGAGGGGTGGAGGTGGGTGTGGGGGCTTCCAAAAATATGCCCCAAAAATAGAAGCATTAGGACAATCTGTATTAGAGGGTTATTAAGACTTGATAGGATTTCAGGTAGAGTGGGCCAGAAATTCACAGGTCTGATTAAATAACAGAATGTTTGATCAAAACTTTATCTGTTTTCTAGATATTGCCAGAAGCAAGCTGTAATTGACATATCATTCCCTGCCCTGTGTAACAGCAGATAGATAGACAGATAGGTAGAGAGATGGTGAGAGAGAGACAAAGAAAGAAAGAAATATTGAATAAGGATGTGTAAGGTTGCTGTTGTGCTGTAGGAGTCGATGAACAATGTATTCCTAAGTTTGATTATTGCTCTTTTATTTAAAAAAAATCCAGATTGATTTGACTCTGGTTTGTTTTGTAAGCCAGTTGTTTTAAACTGTCTGGTGAAAGCCCAAATGACCTCCGAAGGGGAAAACTGGGTCAAAGAGTGACGCTTCTCAATCAAATTCTTAATCCACAAAGAAAGATGTAGAGCAATGTCTACACTTTCCAAAACACCCAGTTCTCCATCTCATGTGGTATTGTGGTATTTGTAAAAAAAAAATCCTCCCATGTTCCGTTCATGCATTGCGGTCAGGCTTTAGTGGTTAGAAGAGCTAGAATGATGCAGAGGGAAAAGATTGGACAGAGCCTTTCCTCTGTTAATAATTGTCTGATTGCCTGTGTGCGTGCTTTTTACACTGTCCTCGCCATTTTCAAATGCTTCCAGTGCGCCTGTTCCTCCTCCAGGGCCGTGTGTGTGTGTGTGTGTGTGTGTGTGTGTGTGTGTGTGTGTGTGTGTGTGTGTGTGTGTGTGTGTGTGTGTGTGTGTGTGTGTGTGTGTGTGTGTGTGTGTGTGTGTGTGTGTGTGTGTGTGTGTGTGTGTGTGTGTGTGTGTGTGTGTGTGTGTGTGTGTGTGTGTGTGTGTGTGTGTGTGTGTGTGTGTGTGTGTGTGTGTGTGTGCGCGCGTGCGTGCTAGTGTTTTTACAGGCTGCCAGTGACTGAAAGGTCACACAGAGTGTTCTGACTGGCAGGCAGACGGAGGCCCGGCCTTGAGCTCCGTGGCCGGCCTCTTTATCTGCCCCGCCGGCGGAGGCCAGGCCTTTGATGTCTGTTGAAGCTGCGATAACGTATCGGATGACTGTGGCCTTTTTCTGTCACCTTGCGCTTTGCATTTCAAATCTGTGTCACAGCAGAGCAATAACAGTGAGAGAATGGGAGAGGGAGGGGCTGGAAGAGAGTGTGACTCAGGGAAAGGAAGGGGATAGGCTCAGGGAGAGAAAGGTGAAGGAGTGGAGGAGAGGATAGGCTCAGGGAGAGAAAGGTAAAGGGGTGGAGGAGAGGATAGGCTCAGGGAGAGAAAGGTAAAGGAGTGGAGGAGAGGATAGGCTCAGGGAGAGAAAGGTAAAGGGGTGGCGGAGAGAAAGGTAAAGGGGGGGAGAAGAACAAGTGGGAAGACTTGAAAGGAGAGTCGTGCTTCTACTTCTAAGCAAGTTGTAGGAAGGTTTCACCCTAAAGGGAAATCTCCTTACCCATAGGCCCCTTCAGTGGGGTTTTTTTGGAAGTGAAAAGGAAAGGTAAACAGGTTGTCTTAGCAGCTTTTTTTCCCCATGCAGTGGAAGGGGACAGAGGCTGCAAACAACAATAATAATACTTAATGCGACACATCATATATTCACTGAAGAAAGAAACTGTGAATGGAGGACTTTTATTTTGACAGGAAGCATTGTCGCGGGCCATATTGATAATCAGTTGATCATTTCACAACGCTGTAAATGGAATATAATATTTATTATATATAATATCAATGGAAAGAGTATGGTGCATAAACTGTATTAAGTACTTCATGAGTCATTTTGGGGGAGAAGTCAAAATCACAGCCACAGTCCAGTGCCCTTTATTGGAAAAGTGCCTCCTGTTTATCCCAAATAACACACTTCCCTTCCTAGGAAACAAATGTCAAAGGGCATGTTTCTACTGGCATTAGGTCTGTTTGGGTGAACTTTGCCTTTGAGCATATCTCATTAATACAGACACTAACAAGCATGCAATTGAGGTATTTGATGCAGTGTGGTTTGGTGTGTGTCTTGAAAGTGATAATTGGGGTAGAGGTAACCCTCTCCCCTACACACACACGCGCACACACTCGCACACACGCACACGCACACGCACACGCACACGCACACGCACACACACACACACACACACACACACACACACACACACACACACACACACATGCACATCAAAGAGACCCAAAGACTAATCAGCGCTTCAGGCAGACACACCCCTTCCTCATTCAGCCAGCCAATCAGGGAGATGAAACCAGGCAACATGCACCCCAGGCTTCTCTCACCTGCACACACACATGGTAGTGATTTTTATGAGCAAATGTGAACACACACACACACACACACACACACACACACACATAGCATAGCTGTTCCTGTCCATATTATATTTTCCCCCTCAGATAGCATTTAAATGAAACACTTCTATACTCTCTGAGCTACAACTCCACCATCTGAACATCAACATCAATCAACTATTCAGCTTCAAACTGCCCTGGAGAGGAAGAAAGCATTCCTGTGAGGGGTCAACCCTGCACCTGTCTCCCACAGCAGGGAAAGTGATGTGCAGCTTCGGCAGGCAGTGTGCCTGAGCTCTGGGCTTTGGTGGGGGGGGGGGGGGGGGCGGGGCAGAGGCTTCCTTTGCCTTCACTGCACCCTGCTGGCCTGTGGCCCCGGACCCTGTCATTAACCAGTTTAATGTACAGCGGCAGCAAAGCACAGCACAGCAGCAGCAGCCGACGCTCCTACCACCGCGGCTCGAGGCCCCTGCAGTAGACTGAAATAGACATCACATAGCGCGGGGAGGCAGCCATATATTACTTCACTGCATGCGCTCAGTACAACCCACGGCTTACCCTGTCCCTTCAGACATTTAGCCATTTTAAGGACAGGTTCAGCTTTCAGGCTTTATGTTTAACAGTGTTGTTTTTCTCTTAGTGTCTCTTAGTGCTGCTGCTAAGATACTGGGGCTGCGTGGCTTTGGCCCGCTCCTTGTTTGGGTGGCTAGTTGCCTTTCCCCTCTGCCTCTCATCAGGCAGTAGTGAGAGTTTGTTATTGAGGTCTTTGTCCACTGGCAGACGTGAGAAGGCTTTGAGGGAGGGGACTTTCACTTTCACACCTGAACTTTTTTTTTTCAAGTCTAGAGCAGGTGGTTGAGTTCCCATATTGGGGCTTGTTGCTCCTGTGTGTGTGTGTGTGTGTGTGTGTGTGTGTGTGTGTGTGTGTGTGTGTGCAAAAGTAATTACTCCAGTCTCTCTGATCCTCCGTGCCTGCTGGCTTAAGCGGCTGTTTCATGACAGTGACTGGGGCAGGAGTTTACGGTAGCCTGGAGGGGACATTTCGGAAGTTGTTCTCATTTCTCTTCTCTGCAGGAGAGAGTTGTGTTGAAATGATCTTGTGAGAAACTGGCTTCACCGGGCTGCACTCTCACTGCCCTTCAACCAACTCCCAACATTTCCATTCCATAGCTTTTTGTGAAGAGGAGCTCTAACTGCACTCCCATATTGTCTAAACACGTAATGGGCTTGTGATTCAGCCGTAGGTATGGCCTGTTCTCTGCTGCAGTGCAAATTATTCACTGAGGGGCAGAATGGAACCAAGCCCTTTTGAAGTGGGTAGTGTGGTCCTGGCATTACCCTGGTCCTATAAGAATGACTTCCCACAGTTCAAAATGGTCTCTCCCTCACCCACACATACACGCACGCACAGACACACACAGGCTTTCCCTCTTTCTAGTTCTCTGATGTTTAACTGACGTAAAGTAACCAGCATTGTTTCCTATTGTCATATAATCTTTTAAGGTGTTTCACTAGACTCTAAAGAGTTCCATAACTTAATTATCTATGGGGTGTTGTGTAATCAATGTGTTGGCTTGTGACTGAGATAGCATTGCTCTTAACACAGTTCTATAGTGTGGTGTAGAACTGCAGTGATGTAAGCTCTCTCTCGCTCTCTCTCTCTCTCTCTTTCTCTCTCTTCCTCTCTCTCTAACCTCCCTCTGACTTGAGATAATGTGACCTTTGAACCTTGTGCTGTATGTGGTGCACTGCAACATTAACCTGGGTATTAAGAAATCACAGTCCCCCAAACATTCAACTGTACGTGTGCTAACTCATTCACACAAAGGCATACGTGCCAGAGAGCACACACAGACATGTATGTGTACACACACACACACACACACACACACACACACACACACACACACACACACTGACACACACACACACACACTGACACACACTCATTCACATGAAAACTTGCATACACTTAGAAGTACTTTGAAACAAAATCAGAAAGTACTCAACCTATCATATACACACACAGGAAGGAGTGAGAGGCAGGCTTTGAAGGTTTGTATGTATAGTCAAGGGAAATGAGTCTGTTTAAGTCATGTATTAACTCTCCCTTTTTGTTTTCAAGTGTTAAAATGTGATCTGAGTTCAATGGTGCCATTCCTCCAAGGGGTTTTCTCATTAACCGGTGATTAATGGTGTGTGTGTGTGTGTGTGTGTGTGTGTGTGTGTGTGTGTGTGTGTGTGTGTGTGTGTGTTCATGCCATGGCTGGTCATAGCTCCAGGCTGTTGTTAACGTGGTTGGTGGTGATTTGACCTAAATGATCACCTTTTGAAATTCTTGGCTTCATTAAATTAAAATATTGGTCAGGTGCCCTCAGGAAATGTCAACCTTTAAACAGCCTTGTTAAAACACTTGTGGCAAGCATGTTTTTTTTCTCTCCCTTTTCCCAACTAAATTCATTAATTCATTCAAACGTTTTCTTCTGCCTTGAAGGTGACATATTTCAGGATGGTAACCCAAGTCCATTTGTTTATAACAAGAAACAAATTCCAGTGGAGAACCGCTGAAGAGAACTCGTCCGGTTAGGAGTTTAGTGTTCTTAGTGTCTTGTGTTCTCAGAGTCTAGTGGTCATCTCTTTCACATGTGAGGAGAAAACATGGAGAGCGGGTCTGTACGAGTTAAACCAGCAAAATACAAACGCTTCTGGGGATTGTGTAATGTTTGCACTAAACTCCATGTGTTTCTGTGCTGCATTTGGACAAGAGTGCCATCTAGTGGTCATTACCCTCTCAAATGGTTATAAATAAATAGATTGGCCAGTGGATACCCTAGGCACAGGCAAGATTGATATGCTTCTGTCAAATTTCAGATTTTTACAATATCTGAGGATGCTGTATAATGAAATAGAAATAATATATAACTACTCTCTATCTCTCACTCCCTCTCTCTCTCTCCCTCTCTCTCTGTCTCTCTCTCTCTCTCTCTCTCTCTATTTCCTGTCTTCATTAGGCTCGGCTGGCTCTGGAGAGAGGTGCTCAGGCTGTTATCTTTGATGTCACTGACGATGTCAATGCTGAACGTGAGGTAAGTTCTTCAGGCACATACAGACATAACATAAACATTCAAGTAAAGACATTTTTGATCTGGAAGGAGATGCAATGGCAGCAGTAGTAGTCAGAGTCATTAGTCCTCATTAATCCCTCTCCATTTCCCCCCAATCTTAAAGCTGCAGTACGCGGACTCTCTGCCCCGTCCCGTGGTTCTGGTGCGCGCCAGCAACGCTGAGGATCTCATGGGTCTTGTCAACAAGAACGAGGAGGCCAAGGTCACGATCGACATCATGATGGAGGTGCAGAAATGGGTGAGGAGGGAAAGGGAGTCGCGCTGGGGTTCAATCCCACTACGGAACATTGTGTGCAAACTTGGTTCTCAATAGGTCTCCTGTGTGTGTGTGTGTGTGTGTGTGTGTGTGTGTGTGTGTGTGTGTGTGTGTGTGTGTGTGTGTGTGTGTGTGTGTGTGTGTGTGTGTGCATGTTGGTGACACTTTCAGTGTGTGTGATTGTTTGTGTTTCTACTCTACATCAATTTTAAATCTGTTCAGATAAATCCTAGAGGGTTTGTAGTCATTCCTTCCTCAGTGTCTCCATACGGTTCTCATTGCGTTCTCTCTCTCTCTCTCTATCTCTCTCTTTCTCTCTCTCTCTATCTCTCTCTCGCGCTCTCTCTCTCTCTCTCTCTCTCTCTCTCTCTCTCTCTCATCAGCCCCACTATGACGTTGTCATCCTGCTCACCGTGGTGCTTGCAGTTCTGGCCATCGTCATGATATTTGCTTTCCGCTACCGCTGCAAGTCCAACAGAACCTTGGTGAGACTGCACTTCTCTCCCCTCCATCCATGTGATGGGGAAGCCATGTTTGTTTGCATTCAAGCATCAGTCTGTAACATGGAAGAAGTTCCAATCCCATAATATAATTCGAAGAGTGTAAGCAGTGGTCATCAGAGACTACTGTGACTAACGTTGTGAGTCATGCTGTGGAGTGTGTTGTTCCTGACCGCTGCCTGTGCATCTCTGTGTTGTGCAGGACTCTGTGCAGCAGGAGACGGTGCGCGCCATCGGCAGACTGGAGACGCGGACCTACAGCTCCCAGGGCTGCTCTGGGTCACAGCGCCACCATGGGGCCCGGGGGTCTGGCAGCAGCTCCCCAACTCTAGCCCTGTCTGCGCCATCTGCCTCGAGGAATTTCTGGATGGACAGGTAAGACTTGAGGAGAGGGAGAAAGAGAGAGCGACAGGTCACTTGAAAGATGGCGCATTGGAGCCTCGTGACTGCATCTTTCATGATTCTTTGGTTTCTTCCACCGGATTGTACGGCATGTGTAGAGCAAAGATGTCCATCCAAAACGTTCAGTTCATCTCATCTTTTAGTTTTAACGATGAACAAAAATAACTGAATTCCCCATTTGAATCCCCTCTAAAGCGTGCTTTCATTTCACTCCACGCCACACCAGGTACTAATCCTCTGTGTCACGATAGGGGGCTGTTTCCCGGGACATGAGATTCAACTTGTGTAGCAAACACCTTGTGGATCTGTCCTGTACCCTGCTGTCTCAAAGCAGTTTCATGTATAGGCAAGGGAAAGATGGCCAACAGTCATTCACAGCGCTCCAGTGGCTCAGTAAAGTTGTCTTAGGGCTACTTTTGTGGAGCAGATGGAATCATCCAAAGCAGCTCACAGTCCGGGGAAGGGGCTCAACTAATTCATTTCACACTGCTGTTGAGCTTGCTACCTAGAGCATTATATGTGTGTATGTATGTATGTATGTATAGATGGATGGATGGATGGATAGATGAATGGAAGGATGGATGGATGGATGTATGGAGGGAGGTATGTAGGTATACATGGTATTGTATGGAATAATGCTTTGGCTATGTCTGTTGTGTGCTCCAGGATCTGAGGGTCATCTCGTGTGCACATGAGTTCCATAGGGAGTGTGTGGACCCCTGGCTGCTGCAGCATCGCACCTGTCCTCTCTGCATGCACAACATCATGGGTAACACCTCTTTACTCACTTTGTCTACAAACAAATGATCAGACAGTCTTCTCTCATGTTGGTGGCAGCACACCGTAGATGGAGTTATGGTTTGTGTGTCCAGTGGAAGTATATACGTAGTTATATATAGTTTCGGGAGGGAATCATCTTCTGCTGTGACCAGTCCTGTTGTGGATCTGAGCACTATGTGTTTTTGTGTGCAGGCGCAGAGATAGCTGCCGCCCGGCTGCTCCACAGTCGTCGCATGCAGCCGCTGGCCCCTGAGCACAGCCAGGCCTTCCTGCACCCCCACCCGTACCCCGGCCCCCACCGCTACCAGCAGCACGCCATCCCCTTCTCCCTGCAGCCCTCCTACCACCGCAGCGGCCCCTCAGGACCGTACCCTCCGCTGGGACACTACCGGGGCTCCCCCCCCATCCACCCGCGGACGCTGCACTGCATGCAGCCCAACAGGCCCCTGGCCACCAGCTGCAGCTACCAGCTGGCGCCTGAGGGCCACCACGGCGGGCGCGCACACAGGACAACGGGGGGTATTTGCCGGAGCGCGGGGCACCTGGGCGCCCCGTCCCTGTACCCCCCACCGCGGCGCTCCTGCCACATGTACCGCTGTGCCCCTGGCACACGGACACAGCATGCGCCGGGCGTTGCCAGTAGCGGCGCCCAGCAAGTTCGAGCCGGGGGAGGCCACAGCCGGCAGGAGGACGGCAGCTGCTCGGGGGGCAGCTACCGGACGGAGCGCAGCGGCTACCTGGCGGACGGGCCGGCCAGCGACTCCAGCTCGGGGCCCTGCCACGGCTCGTCCAGCGACTCCGTCCTCAACTGCACCGATGTCAGCCTGCAGGGCGTCTACGGCAGCTGGTCCACCTTCCGCAGCTCGCTCAGCAGCGACTACGACCCCTTTGTGTACCGGCCGGGCCGAGCGCCACGCAGGGATAGCTTGGAGGGCACCCGCCCGCGCTCCCTGGATTCCGTCATGAACCGGCGGGCCGCGGGGGGCTTAGGGGGCTGCGGGGACGAGGTGCTGCCGCCACAGCCCGCAGTCTTCAGCCACGTGCACTACCACAGACACCGGCACCACTACTACGACGAGGGCGAGCACGGGCAGGCTCAGGGGCTGGGCCGGGGCTCCGACGAGGAGCTTGGCGCATCGACGATGGTGCCGTCAACCACGGCCAGCGGCCCCACTCCTGCCATGGACAAGGACTCGCCCTTGTGCCCGCTCACACACCCCTCTTGCCAGTGCCCCAAAATGGGCCCCTCAGACAGGTCAAGCCACGGAGAGTCGGAAGGGCCGGACTGGGACTTGGATCCCCCCTCCTCTCCCCCGGGCCTGATGTCGGCCGCACCGCTGCCCTCCGCTCCTCCCCCCTGCTGCCACCAAGGCCACGGCCCCCGGCAGCACTGGCGGGCGGTGGGCGGCTGCGGACTGGACGCCTCTCCGGCGATGCCGACGGTGCGCTTCCACCAGAGCCTGGACCTGCAGGACGACTGCAGCATCCACATTCATTATGGCCAGGGCCCCGCCAGCTACTGCTGCCAGCCGCCAGACATGCCCGCCGCTCTGCTGCCCGTGCCCCTCATCCTGGACTCGACGGCCATGGGCGACTGGCCGTGCTGCGGCGGGGCCCACGTGGTGTGGCAGAAGCGCGTGCAACAGGCGCACTCGGAGCCCCAGCTCCTGGAGCCCATGGCCCCAGCGCCTGACGGACACCGCTGTTGGCGCCACCGTGGCCCCGGGGCCGAGCTGCCCGCAGACATCTGCCTGTACTGCCAAACACTACATAACAATCAGGGTGAGCTCAACATCTCAGCACTGCACATACATCATTAGGTGTGCTTTTAAGTGTTATGTTTGCCACTGTTTGTTTGACAACACAACACACAAATTGATAAAACTATGAATTGAAAATGACACAAGAACTAGACTGACCTGAAAACTTCTGACGAGCTGCACATTTGAATTGTGTTGAATGTGCTTCGGTGAAACTAAAATAGCTGCTTCTGCTGTTGGCCCTAACAGGATCAGAGGAGGAGTCTGGTGTGTGAGAATCTGGTGCATCCCCAGTGTCACGCTGCTACTCAAGAGCCGGAAATGGACAAACTCATCAGCCACCTCTCACAAACTTCTTCCAAATAATTCCACATCACGTCTTCCCTCAGAACAGCCTTTTTCCCCAGCATCCGCCGGCTCCCAAGCTAGAAGGTACTTAGTCAGTCCAGCCTCTCGGAGAGGGGTGAAGAAGCTCGTGCGGGTTCAGTTTTTGGTCATTGATTTCATAGTCTATCCATCGGGTGAGCCTCAGACCTCCATGAAGTCTGACAGACGTGCCATTCAGCTGGTCAGCTTTTCCATTTTTTCGTTAGGATTTCTTGAATGGAATGTGCTGGTGGTGTCAAGGCGAACTCAGAGATGCTGGAGGAACAGCTTTCTCAAATCTCAAAAGGAGGAAAAAGTGTTTTGTTCTGTTTTGCTTTGTGCCTTTTGTTTGACAGAAAGCATTGATTACACTGCAGAGTCCCAGAAATCCTCAGTGACCTCTCTGGATGACTAGTGCCAAGGGACTAAACCGCAGTTTATTATGCACAGTAAATTACATTAACCCACCCAAATTTCACCAAAACAGTCTTTATCCATAAACAGAGTAGGGCATCTCTGGAAGGAAGAATGGATTGTTTATGGTGGACAGATAATTGCTTTTAATGCACAAAGCTGGCCAGGTGTCTCTCAGTACTGGGCAATGACAAATCTGTCACATGCGTCTGTGTAGTGTCCTTCCAGAAAGTATGAAAAACCTGCCCTCATTTTGGAGGGAACACAATTACCTTGTGTGTAAAAAGATTGTTCCCATATTATGTTAGGCTTCTTCTAACATGGAAAGGTTTTTAGGTTTTCCCTACCAGTGGGTTTAGCAGCTCCTCATTACTGGAACCCACCAGTAGTCTGTGACCTCAGACGCCTCAGGATTCTTATCTGTGAGCCCCCCACCCCCCTATACGCGATTGTTGCCAGCGGCAGCCATGATGTCATTGTGATTTAATTTAAAGGTGCTCGTCCTGCCCATGTTCAGTTTTATATCTGTCTCCAGCCTACCTCAGATTAGAAATCACAAATGTCCCGTCGCCAAGGTGGTACTTCAGATGTACTTTACAGCTTTTTGTTCTTCTCCTGTCTCTTTCCCCCAGATAATATCAAGAGAGAGACACACACAAACAGAAAGAGAAGGAGAGAGTTATCCAGAGAGAATGAGTCTTTATTTTGTATCCCTTGGTAATTAGCGTTTTAACTATAGAGGTCACTAAGGTCTGGGTCTTGAGCAAGTTAATTCAAGAAAGGCAGCTGTTTCCATTTTTATCACACTTTTTCTTTTTTTTTGCCTGCGTGCGAGTGTGTGTGTGTGTGTGTGCGTGAGTGTATGAGGGTGTGTGTGTGTGTGTGTGTGTATTTTTGCCCTGTAATTTTGTGTTCAATGTCGAAACAAATTGACTGAAAAAGTGGGAGGGTCTGAAAATATCAAAAAAGCTAGTCATCCTCTGGTCATTCAATTTCTTTCTATTTCTTTTCTCATCTCAGAGGGCTGTAGTTGGCTGTTGGTTCATTTAAATTTACACCATACTGACCACCAGCTGATAAATTTCATGATTAACAAACCTGCCCCGTGCTGAACATGCTGACGACACCTGTCCTACCAGCCTATTCACGCCTGCTGCCACACAGCCCGAGCTAAGACCTAATGTCATGCCCTCCAGTCAACCAGCATACAAGCTTGCCAAAGGTGCCTTTTCCTCTTCATCAGTCTGTTCTAATTAGGGGGAAATTTTAACAATGTCTTTTTTGTTAGTGTTTTTGCATAAATGTCATAATAATTGGAGGAAAGCCATTGCCACTCATCCTCGAGTTGAAATGTGAGTTGACACCACATTCTAAAATCTATGGCCTTTGAATTTTCCGGAACGAAAAGTCTGGTAAAGTTTTCTCAGTCAAGCACCAGGGCTTGAACTGGTTCCAGAGATTTTCTCTCAGATTTGAAAAAAAAAAAAAGTTTTACCAGATCTACAATAAAACACACTGGAAATATTGGGTAATGTGTATTCCCTAGTCCCATTCTTTGAATAATGAATATTTTCATATTTTTTTATTTTATTTAATACCCTTGCACACCAAGACTGCTAGAATGTGAACAGTGACTTATGTTAATCTCAGACTGGCTTTAGCAGTTTCTGTAGAGAGAAGATACAGCACTTACATTTCCTTACTAATGAGGTTAATCCCAATAATTGTCACTTTCGAATCAATTCTGTTCTCCACAATAGAAACAAATGGCAAATGTATGTGAAATGAAATGTCCCTCTTGATCTGTTCTGATGCATTTGGTGTATCGTGTGCCAGTATTACTGGATGTAAAGGTTAACAATTATTTGAACACTAAGTGGTCGGTAGTGAAATGCTAATTTCCTTTTTTAAACAGTCTGAAAGTCACGCTATAAAGGGCAGTGTTGGAGGGAAAGCTATTAATTGAAGCTAATCAACATTTATACTGTTAATACTGTACCAAAGAAAACCAGGTGTTGCATGCAATCAAAGCATAGGATAGTCTTTGCAGAAACTGCATTGCTTTATTCTCTAATGTAAGATGTGTTTGTTCCTTCAGCCATATGAGTTGAATATTTGGTAATATTGACATATGCTCATCGTCCAGTACTCTTGCCGTTTTTAACAAAACAAAAACTAAGTGCCTTGTAGACAAATCCTCATGTATGCAGATGATACTTGTGTGAGAGACAGTGCCTGTCCACTTCCCAATGTCTGTGAATTTCCAGATCATCGCTCTGTATTCTGTTTTTTTTATGACCTCCGTCTTAAAATGACAAAAACACAAACCGCACTTTGGCTTGTAGAAAAAAAAAAAGAAAAAATTAAATCAAAGTGAAGAGCTCAAAAGCAAACAAAGCACTATGTAGCTAACAATACAATGAACGCTCACTTAAATCCATGAAATGTCACTGAACATTTAGGGTGAGTTTTACCTTTTAGTCCTTTTTGTTTGTTTTAATGGGTTTTCTTGTTTGTTTGTTTGTTTGTTTTCGTTTTGAAACAGAATGAGCTGAAACTGCCTTTTTTAAAATAGAGCACAGTCCCTTTTGAACTTGAGGGAGCTGCCAGTATATTTTCGATACTTTGCATAAAAAAAGAGAAAGACAAAAACAGAATTAAGATAAAGTGTTGTATTTTATATATAATAGAACATTTCAGTATGGTAATATGTCACTAATATATTTATTTACTAATATATTTATCCATTTTGTCCAGGTCTGAGAAAATGTAATGTTTTCCTCATCTTTGGAATGAAATCTTTATGAAACTTACAGGTGCCATCATAGATGTATCAACTTGGCTTCATTCCAATTATATGCAAATAAATTATTTTGAAATAATTTGTACATTGTCTTTCATTGTTTTTTCTCTCAAATAAAAATAAGTTGAAGACTAACCTGAACTGCGCATATCAGGGACTTTGATGTTTCGGCTGTGAGGAATGGATATCAAGTTCATTTGAAAATCACTAGTTATTCATTAATTTAGCCAACTTGTCTGAAGCTTTGCCAGGGCAGTGAAGGCCATGCCAACCTACTTTTTTTGTCTGCCTTCACTGTTCTGAACATTTTGTCTCCCTAAGTCATGTCCAGAGGTCAACAGCAATCCGTATCAGTATGGAAGTCAAAACATTAACGTTGCTGTTTTCATTCTAACTAGAGGCAACATGGGGAAAGCAAAATAAGAGCAAGATATAAGAGTGGTTTTATTGATGAGCTGACGCCATCTTGTGTTTGGAAGCTTTGTACATTTAGGCAATATGCAGGGGAGAGGCATGTTCAAACGTCAGACATGAGAGAAGCTAGAATAACAGAAAAAACTATTTGACCTTGAACATGTGAAGCCAACCGCCGTGTTGGAGGAACTGTGTCTAAGTGTGTGTCTGCATTTCCCTCAGTACTGCAGGGTAAATATTTGAGCACTGTATATGAGGACAGTGTGTGTGTGTGTGTGTGTGTGTGTGTGTGTGTGTGTGTGTGTGTGTGTGTGTGTGTGTGTGTGTGTGTGTGTGTGTGTGTGAGAGACTAGGCGGGTCAGTAGAACTTCTTGGAGCTTCCCTCTGGCGTCAACACTGTGAGATTGCCTCTGGCATCCTGGTCTTTCTCAATGGCCTCAAACAGAGATTTGAAATTTCCTGCCCCAAAGCCCTGGAAGAAGTACAAGATTGTATAGATTAACACCATGCAGTTGAGCCACCCTTGGCAAACAGTCATTTGAAGTATTTGATAATAATCCATTATTGAATGACACAACCATTGTCATATGTTACTCAGTTGACTACTTTTCAAAATTGACTCAATAGTTCCACACAAATGTTTTCAGTGTCATAGTGTAATCTGCATTGTTACACTCCTAGTGTAATCTGCATTGATCTTTTCTCAGTGTCCTAGTGTAATCTACATTGTTACACTCCTAGTGTAATCTGCATTGATCTTTTCTCAGTGTCCTAGTGTAATCTACATTGTTACACTCCTAGTGTAATCTGCATTGATCTTTTCTCAGTGTCCTAGTGTAATCTACATTGTTACACTCCTAGTGTAATCTGCATTGATCTTTTCTCAGTGTCCTAGTGTAATCTACATTGTTACACTCCTAGTGTAATCTGCATTGATCTTTTCTCAGTGTCCTAGTGTAATCTGCATTGTTTAGACAAGCACCCGACTCGAACTCCCAACCTCGGATATGGGAGGCGTGCGTGCTGGCAAGGAGGCTACAACCCATGGGTGCTAGCGTGTGTTTTGCTCACTGCCTAGCACTGTACCGTGACACTCGCTTCTAAATTAACCATGTTTAAGAGGCCCTTAAATATTGAGATTCTCCTAATCTTTGAAAATAAATTGCATGCTGTAGTTGTTTCTGAAATGTCCTGTACCAGACATTTCTTCCACTTCACACCACAGTTAAAGGTGCCCCTTTTGACTAGGAAAGGGGGCCTGCCCCGACAGGTAGATTGTAAAAGAAACGCCAGTGGCGCTGCTCAGTCTGTGTGAAGGTGATGCATTCTCTTTGATTTCTTTCTGCCTGGAGTTGGCTGAGAGGAGGGATTGATTGATTAGTCTTTAGGGGCTTAGACCTCTGCATGTGAATAAAGCACATTAGACAGAGTCTCATGTGAGTGACAGAGTGATTGCTGAAGGGTAATGTATAGCTTCTGTCCATTTACAACCGTGAGTACTGGGCGTCAGGATTGATATATAATTATCTAATTATGACTTTCTCTAAGTCAAGGTCTTCGATCTCTCTCCCATGCTTGTCCCTTGGAAATACTCACAAAGTGGTTGTTCCTCTGAATGACCTCCAGGAAGAGAGTGGGTCGGTCCTGTACGGGCTTAGTGAAGATCTGAAGCAGGTAGCCCTTGTCATCAAAGTCCACTAAAATTTTCAACTCCTGGATACAAGCAGGAAAATAAAGGATGTGAACCCCATCACAGAATTCATGCATAGAGGTGATCCCGTTCAAGTTGTCTCAAAAGCCATCTACTTATAATCTGGCATGCACAAATCCATAGCACTACCACGGAAGTAATTGACTAGTCGTGGGAAACTCCATACATCACTTGGTAATGCTTCCCCATGGCTCACCTGCAGTTTGTTTAGGTCCTCCTTTACTTTGATCTTGGCTGACTTGAGGCCCTCCCGGAGGCTGTCGTAGTAAGCGTCCGGTGCGGCCAGGAACTCCATTCCACGAGCCCTCAGGTTCACTATCTGTCTCCACAGCAAAACACACAAGGCAGATCTCAGGTTTTAATTATGAGATGGGTTTTGTCAATCACTGTGCTGTCAGAACAGATTCATTACAACTGATCCTTGAGGCAGAGGCGAGCTGAGACTGAAAAACTCACGGCTTGTATGATGTCGGTTGTGTTAAGTGCAATGTGCTGCACTCCAGGGCCACCATTGTAGTCCACATACTCCTGTTGAAACAAGTGTGTTCATGAATACACTCACCACATGTACTTAGCAGACAACAGAGAGACCCACTTTCCTTTATCATAATCAGTCAAATAGCAAATGTCCAAATTGCTAAAACTGTTGAAATAAAATCTGCATTTTCGTAGTGAATGGACGGTATATTGATTGGCTTTCTTGAGATGGTAAGTTAGTGATATGTAGCAAATGTAAACCCATTGGTTGTTTGGCTGTGTTGGGGCCACCTGTCCAGCAGTGAGGTCTGCGGTGTGTTCTCAAGCACCGCACCTGAATTTGGGACCTCCTTTTACCAGGGGCTGGCTCATTGATGGGCATCTTGATGGTCTCCTCATAGTTGGTGACAACAATGGACCTGAGTGAGCTGTACTGCGTGTGGATCTGCTTGTCGTCTATAGACCAGAAGCGGTGAAACATTAGGCACTTCTGATACCTAGATTGAGAGTTGGACAAGAAGTGCCAGAGATAAAGTAACCGAACTGTAAAACAAGCGCTAATGTCAATACATCTTTTTAATCATTGTTCTATTGATGGTGACAAATGGTGAACTAAATAGTTGACACATCTATGTGTGCGACAGAGGGAGAGAGAGAGAGAGAGATAGAGAGATACCCACCAGTCAGATATTGGAACCATGTCGTCATCTGGCTGGTTACCCACGACGTGATCAATGAATCTTAGACCGCCAGGGGGCCTATACATATTATGAAAAAAGTCAATATATGTAGTAAGTTTAAGTCCTTGTGTGAGAGGCTTGGATTTTAACAGGTTTATCCTGTAGTCATTAACCAATAACTTCTTTCAGCAAACTCATTAATACATCCATTCTTTGCAGAGGTTAGAAAACATCGTCTATCAAGGTGCTTAGTCAGTATTTCACTCACAATTTGGGGAGGAGAGGATCACGGAAGAGGGGCTCTTTGTAGCCAGGCAGGAAGATACCTTTGTAGGGTGTCAGGTATTCTATCAATGTGTGTGTTGTATCTCCATACTGGCAGAGGGTGGAGGCAGACATACAGTATAATAAACATGATTTAAAATTGTAATTAGCAAAACAGCCTCTTTGAAACGGAATCCCAGCCTCTGTTTAGAGTTATTGTTTATTGTGGTACCTTTGCACAAGTGCCTTACCGTTTGAAGGATGGCATATTTGACTTTTCCGTTAGTGTCCTGCTCCACCCAAGGGCCTTTTACAATGACAGCACCTCTTTCCTGAGCTGTCTGTAAATATTTAAGTAACAGATTATAGTTACAGCCTCAGCACAGGTTTTAAGTGCAACACAGTGCATGCATGGAAGTTCATATCTGAAGAATTACGTGAACAAGATGTCTCTCATTCTGAAATCAGTTCTCCATTCAAACTATCCAATGTCAGATCTGGCCTGGTAAATAAAAGACTTTCAACTAATGTATCCATGGCAACTAAGATTACCTTAACTAAGAAGTCACAGTCCTCCACCTGAAAGGCGATGTCTTTCACCCCATCACCATGCTTCATCAGGTGTTCTCCCATTTCTGACGAGCAAAGATATATAAAGGGTCATTTTCTGGCAGTTTAGTAAATGCACTGAAAAGTATGTACTCAGAGAGAAGAGATGTAAAAGCACACAAACCAACCCTCATTCCCAGGATTAAGAGGGGACTCGAAGACAAACATGATCTGTGGGAACCAAAGAAAAAGAAAAATATAACTTCATATTTGAATGAGCCTTGAGTAAACATGTCTGTTGAGTGTCCTGGTGGTGGTGTGTGATAGGAAGGACAGTGGCACTAAGGGAGAACACACCTTATCCTGTTTTATGACATGAGACACCACTTCTCTGCTGCCCGTCTCCAGGCCTTTGTACGCCATCAGCTCGAAGCCCATCTTATCACAGTAGAACGAAGCAGCCTGACAAGATAACATGGAGTGAGATAGATTAAATAAAAGTGTAAATTCACCCATAGCTCTGAGCCTAACGCCACACACATATTTGGGGGGGGCGTAATCTCCTGTGAATGATGAGTCTCTATCGACAAATGAAAATGAGACTCACACCTGAGGGTGGGGGCTGGGGGAGGTTCTTTTCATAATGTAGATAAGTCCCAAATGATTGACTCTACATCAGCATATACCTTTCAAGGTTGAAGATGATTTTTAAACGCTGGGTGGCGTTTGAGTGATTTTCAACCCACAACATGCAGTTCTTTGTAAAATTGTTAGTTCTGTCAGTATCAACAACCGCATTGATGTGTTTCATCACAGTACAGTCATATCGTTTAGTTCATGCATGTTTACTGGGTGTCTGCCAACATTACAAACAGACTTGCATCAGATGGACGACACAGCTTCAACAATTTCGCAATTTCAATTTCAACATATTTCCCTGTAGTTATTAGATTAAACCACACATGGTATTCTAAGAAATAACTATTTCATGTCTCTATCAATTCTGATGATGAGGGAGTCTTTGGTTGGTTTTACAAATGCAAGATCAGTAAGCTAAACTCATTGGTATTATTTGAATAGTCGCCTTAGTCTTGACAGTAAGCAGTTTTGGAAAACTCAGCATGACATTACCTGTTTGGCATTGCCCACCCAGAAGGTCAGATGATGAAATCTCAGAAATCGGCCCCTCTCTGGCTAGAACGGTAAATGACAAATATGTCCTTAGTATGTGCGTCGTAATGGCGTTGTCAGAAATGTGGTGAATATGAATAGTCATAACACAGGTGTCTTTGAGGAGTATTTCCAATTGATCTACCTTTTCTCCCTTGTCAGTGTAGGAAGTCTGAAGGAACAAAAAGGTTTGTTTTAAAGCATGAGTTATCACAGATTATCACAGAGAATGAGTGTGATGAACAATGCATGATTTTATCTCTTTTAAATAGTCTTTCATAATTCACAGCTAGAAACTGACACCCCATAATTAAACATTAGCTAGTCATTATGAGGAAACATTCCTTACAAAGCTCTCTACTTTTCAGCCACTATCACATGTTATCAGAATTGATAATTGACAATAGATGGAGATGAAGTGCCCTAAGATTAGTAGGTTTCAGAGATGCTATGTTATTTCAGGCGTTGGCACCTACTCACCATGATGTTGACCGTGATGGGGGCCTGTGACGATCAAGAGGCACCAGAATGATCTAAAGCGATTGCCAGGGACATGTGCCCCGGATAAGTAGTGGCCAAAGGCCCCCTGATGATTGGCCTGTAGGTCAACACCCCTCTGTCCTGTGCTCAAGCCCACCCCCTTGCCATAGGTGATCTCCCTGCCGTCACATCCACCTCATGTTTGCCAGGCATTGTCATCTGGCCAGCGCTGTATTGATTCTCTTCATTTCCTTATTTGGGATGACAAATGCTTTCCTGATCTAAGGTCATTTTCCGCAGGGAAAAAAGGAGGGGGGGGGGGGGGGGGGGGGTGCATTGAGAAGGTTCTTCAGTGTATTTCAGTTCACTTAGACTTGTGTTGACATGTTCAAGTCAGTTAGACCTGCAGACCTGTAGACATGTAAGGCTATTCTCTGCAAGGGCTCCCTAGTGGTGGAGTGAGCCAGTGAATTGCTCAGCTCTGCATGTCTAGATCCGCCCAGCCCCCAAGAACCCTCAACAACCCAAACAATTCATTCCTCCAACTTCCAAGCCTTAGAAATGCTTTTTATTTATTGTTTCCTGTTTGCATGTAATGTTTTGTTTAGAGTTATAACATGTTTGAATGGTTTACATTTGGCGGTTTGCTTAGAATATAAAAACACTTAATTTAAAAGCTATAAAGCTATCTGGCTGCCAGATGAATAGATGTCAATATGAGAAACCCATAATATTGCATTTAAAAGTCATCTTAGCCCGCCGGTTGTCTGTGCCTGTCTCAGTATTGACATTGCCCACTTCAGTATGAGAATATGGTCCCTATTTCCATTCTGCCACTAGAGGGAAGCGCAGTACTGCATCTAAACACACAACAACAGACCTGATACACTGGCACTTGAACCAAGTAACTTCACAGTTAACTTTACAATTAACAGTTAACAGTAACTTTGGCTTGTGTCAGACAATTGCAACCAGTGATCTTGTTTACCCATAATTCATTGAAGAAAGAAACTGTGCTCATCTCTTGTACTGGCCATTCTGTTTTCATTCTGTCTTCCAACCATGTGCAGCATTTACAAAAGACAATTCTTAGAAATATTCAATAAGAATATTTAAACTTCAAGGTACTTTTGCTTCCCTATCTGGTATCAAAGTAAGTTACTTATACATTCTGATAGTAAATTGTGATTTGTTAAGAGGGTGCTCTTGGGCCCCCAAAGGAGTCAAATATCATAAGCCGAATATACAGAGGAAAGGTGAAAGCTGCCCTATCTGCTGACTGGTAAGAAGAGTGTCTGAGGTCAGACAGCAGTGATGATTAGAAAGAAGGCTGTCGGAACGATAGCACCAGCACTAACTTCAACACTGTAAACTAAAAACTAGTCCATACATTGTCACGTACACACATATACACAGCCTGTCAGATCAGATCACAGGCACATGCCTTGCACATATTAGTCACGGATTGCACTGATTATATACTATACAATTATCACTGTCTACTCCAAAATTAGAAGCTACTTTTGAAATAAAATGAATCATTTTGGAATACAAAGGTCTACATTTTTTGTAATCTGAAAAAAAGATTGAACAAAATGTTCATTTTTCTGCTTGGTACATTTGTATAATATATTTTGAGGAAAGGTAGGCTAAATGACAAAAAATATACAACCACATTTCCTCTATCTTGGAACAAAATATGTATCGTGCTAGATCAAACTGTAGAAATGTGCAAGGTATGGGAAATGTCGTCTCTTTAACAGAACATTAGGGAATTTCTTGATACGACCGACTCGCCATCCAGCGAAGCATGTGATCAGATTGTGCCGCGCTGTGATTTTCTATTGGCTGTAATATATTGCCAATGCTGCGTTCCCGTGTTTGTCAAAATGTTGGTACCGACAAGTCAGCAGCACATTACCCGAGAAATCAGATTAAAACCAATAATGAAAGATACCAATGGCAGCGCGTAATTTAAAAAAATAGTTTGTATTGATTTTGCTTTTAGGTAATGCATATATTTGTATACAGAGACCTTGCGGGAAGTAGGCTAGATTATTTTCCTATGCTACTGTAAATATTTTACTATTAAACGTTTTACTATTAAACATCTTGTTGCATAAAACCAATGTCGCTTAATTAAAAAACACAGTGTGACAATCGTTTGCGATATCCGAGTTCTAAACTTGCAGCCTTCATTGCTCTGAGAACGTGTGAACGCAGCATTAAATCTCACCAACACTCACATTGGTTTAGGATTGGCTTTGGTGTGGGTGTGTTCCTACCATTCAGGCAGCGTACGTAAATCGGAACACGTACAGCTGACACATGACTTCAGCTGTTAAACTCTCGAGTGCCATTGGCAGAGAGGATTGAAGATTAAATTGAAATCTTTGCTATTGGTCAAAAATTCAGGTTTCGTTTTTCGCGACTGGTTGTAATTGCAAGTGAATGCGGAAGTTGTGGAGTGTACTGAGTCACCGTTGTATCAGCTGATTCTTTCTGAGTGAGTAGCTCGATTGTGTGTTATTATATATAATTTCACAATGTAATTTTTCGCATTTAGCAGTCTTGTTGGACGGTAACCGTACAGTGTTAAGAGACGCATGGTTATAGCAAATTTTACCATTTAACAACGAGTTCGTGAGCGAGGGTTCTCCACCATTGCTACATTCAGCTATCGAATGATGGCTAGCGTAGCCGCCTAGCACATTCGACTAGTAAAGAAGTCCGGCTTAGCGCACGACTCGCCTTCCTCAAATGGAACCGGCATGTCAAGAGTCTTTTCATTGACTTCCCGCTGTTTCGTGGCGTGGTTGATTAACGATTGGAATGCTGTATCTTCATGAGCCGAATTCATTCTTCCCACTTGAGCGACTATTATTCGTTTAATATATCGCTTTTGCCATTTTGACAACATGTTAGTCAAATTGGCAATGAATACTAGTTTATTAAACGTGCTATCGCTAACAGCGAAACAATACTGGTGTGAATAGATAGTCACTGCTACCACATACCATTGTATGGGTGGACTGTGAAATGCATTACTTCACCATTTGAGATCAAGCTTAATGTTAGAGGGAAACATGGGAATGGCGCCAGTTTAGTTAAACGCAAATTGCTGATAGACGTCTTAATTGGGGGTGTGCTTTTTGTTCACATCCTCGACAGAGAAAACGGGCAAGTACCCCTACTCGAGTACTCGTGTTCTTTGGGTAAGGGGTTTGATCTGGCTACAAGTGGAATTTAATCACCAGCAAAATATTTTGCTACCATTTCGGCTTTTGCTGTGTCCTCTCTGCTAGCATTGCTGGTACGCCTGACGGTGGTAACAGACGTTGACATTTTGTGTTTAAATGCGATGTGATGGTGCATTGTACAAGCAACTTATCCAGCTAAGTAGTAGAGTTGTATGGCCGCTTTGCGCTGCATACCTTGCACTGCACTATTTTACAACTGTGTTCAATTTCGCCAAAGTGCACATACCTCACTATGCGTTTTCAAAGCCATTGTTAGCTAGCTTGTGCTGTCTGTTTTGTTTATTCATTCTCTGTCACACATAATAACCTGTGTTTTCGGCGTCAAGCGTTGCCACGCAAAGAATACTGTCACTTTGCAGCCAAGTTGAGTGAGAGAGGCTATTATTTGTGCACGTTCATTTGTACTCACTTGTCTTCACATTGCACGTTCATTTGTACATTACCCTTCCTCAATTTGCTCCATTTCCTCGCTTCACAAATAACAAATGTGACATTATAAAAATCGATGTCTGCAATTCTGCTCTCTCGCTTTGAATGAATGGAATGTTGACGTTCTACAATTAAAGTGCTGAAGAATATCAAACAACATCAAACAGTGATTACCTGCGGTGAATATGGAATGACACTTGTCCCGTCAGAAATGAATACATCGTTTTTTACTGGATCTACAATTCTTGGGCAGGGCTAGAGTAGATTTGTATTATGGGTAACTCACGTAGTAGCGCCAGTGACCGTAGCGATTTGTTTTGGAATGTTTACACAACTCATTAGGAAAGGGTACCAAACTGAAGGGAAACACTCGCTATAAAGTTTGAAAATTAAACTTCGTTAATTTTTGCACGGTGTCAATCTAACCAGTGCAACTTGTGCAGCAATGCATCGGCCGAAATGTCTTATTGATGGGCAACGATCATGTTACAGGTCAGACTGCACTTAAAATAGCTCTTATTCATGACGCTCGTCACCAGCAGAGGATCTACTCCTCTGCTGCTAACAGGTATTTGCATATAATACGTGTGTAGGTAACATACAGTCATAATATTAAATTAAATGAATAACTGTAAAGACAGTGTGCCCACTTGTGTATGATTTGACATGAGCATACTGAAGATAGAATGTTGCATTTGATCCTTCAGCCTTCAAGAGACAGTTTTGGGGTTTATTTCTGTTACGTCAACAGCAGTTTCCATTATCAGTGGATCGAAACCATGTCTGTGGAGCAGGAAAAAAGGTGCAATTTTCACACTTGCAGACCACTTATTGAAAAGCAGCTCTTGATAGCTGACTTCTCTCACTCTTTGGCTTGGAGGAATGAGAGCCATATCATATGATGTGAGGGCAGCCTGTTGCTAGCTGCAGTGATCCCTTGACTATGTGTGGTTAGTTAGTTATATTGCATTCAATATATTCTCTGTTGTGAATAAAAAAAAAATCAAGTACAATATCCTGTTAATACAGTCTTACAGGTTGTGTTGTAAGGGTCCTGTCATTAAATAATGTAATTATGGTATAGAATAGATGATGATGGATGTGATGTGGACATGGGTTTTGTTAGTCCTGGGCAGAACTGCAAAAAGTTGCAAAGAGATACAAGATTCAAGCAGCAGTTCTACTTCCCACTACTTTGCACACGCACATTTGATGTGAGCACGAGAGAGAGAGCGATACAGAGAGTGCACATCGGTTACAGAGCTTGTCATTGTTGGCATCTGATGGAAGATAGCCAGCTGATTCACTAAGACAAAACTTGAAGGCTATGGCATTTAGAAGCTTTTTTCAAAAGAAAAAAGGGTAAAGGTAGCACAAACAGGCGTGGCTAGAAGAGGACTAGTTGTCACCTGTTGCTTACTATTTGGGGAAGAGCGTACCTGACCTAAAAGGGAATGAAAGGATGAGAACTGATTACACTCAACTTTAATATCCACCAGTTTAAACAGCAGTCTTTAAAGGAGTATCTAAACTTCAGTTTACCACGTAGAATACTAACCACGAGAGAGCAAGATAATGGGGAGGGAGAATGAAAACCTACGCTTCTAGTGAGTGCGGAGAGCATAGACAGGATTCTCAAACAAATACTACTAAAATACCACTTAACAGTGAAGTCATATTTTTCAGTGTTTGCACAGTACTAACCTTAAAACTTTGAAAATGAACGAGATATTTTGCCTTCTTTCAAAATTTTGAAACTGGCACTTTCGTTTCACAAAGGTCACGAACCCTGCTCACTGTAGCAGTGTCCTTGTACCTCATGTTAGCCCTGACACCACTAGACACCTGCCATAAGTATATTTCAGACCTGTGGGAGACACTGGGGGTGCCTTTCAGTTACATTTCCTCTCTTAAATGTCTGAACATCCTTAATGCTATGTTTCCTTATATTTAATCAAGCAGTACGCTGTTAATAATTAGTTGGCCTGATTGTTTTACAGCATCATTATCAGGCGTTTTGAGTTGGCAAGTTCACCTCATTGTCATCTGCACATTGATATAGGGCCATATTTGCCGTGTGACTGAGAGCCATATCTATATGTCTTTGGGACTTGAGATCATATGTTGATTGGTAAGGGCATAAATTCTCCAGTCCAGAGGAGTCTCTGATAGTAGGAGTTTATGTGAAGTCTGATTAGGAGTTTATGTCAAGTTAATAACTACTAGATTTGCCTGAGGGCTGTGTTTGTGTCTCACTTCAGAGACCTCCACGGTTATAAATACTGTATAAATAAAGATTTCTTGATAAAAATGAAGTGAAAATAAAGTGTCATCTCGGACCCACCCCCGCCACAGAATCTGAAAAAACAAACAAACCGTGTTGCACTTGATAACTCACCAGGTTCTGCTTTTTGTCACTGCCATTTTGACCAGACCAAACCCCATGACCTGTTGTGGCGTTGTGTTGACTTTCTGGGGAAAGTTTGTTTTTGCCTCTAGGCCTTGTGAAAATAAGCAGTTCTCTTTTCACTTGAACTTCTGCTGCACCGTGAGGCAGAGGCCTCAGAGCAGGCTTAATGTGAGATGATGTCACTGAACTGAATAAGACTGGATTCAGTGATATACCACGGATGTCAGGTGATTTAAATATGACTGAAGTTAATAAAGTGTCGCTGATTTCTTAAACTGAGAAGACCAAGCCTTTGAGGACATTCTGGGGGGGGGGGGGGGGGGGTCACACAAACACTTCCCTCGAGGCATATGAGAGGTCACTTAATTGTAGCAGTTGTAGGCCTAATGTCACATATTTAACATTTCCTCCCTGATCAGCAGAAGTTTGAGCTATTTCAGCATTTAAGTTTCTTTGGTAAAATGATGTTTGTGTGTGTTTTTTCTTTTTCTTTCTGGTCTTTCACAGGAATGCTTACTGCTCATTCCGGAGGCATTGATCAAGATGTTGTCATAATAATCTGTTGTTTACAAAGTATCTAAGATAAGATCACTTTTAGAGCGATGCCCTATATCCCGTTATAACTGCACAGAGGGCCAGTATGCGGGGTAGCAGACCACATCACGTATTCACTGGTAAAACGTATATTTCCACAAGGGTTCCATTGGCGTTGTGTCTAAAGGTTATTTTAACCGAACCATTGGCTCTTTCTTTAGTCTCTCCTTGAGCCAGGGCACACCACAAAAGGATGACTAACCCAGCGGGTGGCACAGACCTCCTGGCTCTATGCTTCTGAGGTTCTTTGAAGTGAAAATGGGCTTCAACAAAAGAGTTATCCAGCTCATTATACACGATTATGTGTGGTTATTAGGGATGCACCGATCCGATATTTGTATCGGTACCGATATTGAAGACATTTCTAGATCGGGTATCGGTGACAATGGGCCGATCCATATTTAAAAAAACATTTTTTTATGTTTATTTGTATGTATTTACATGGAGGCTTTGTTTAATTCATATCATGCTCCGGTATCATTGTTTTAAACGGACTGTTATTATATTGAAACACGCACATTCAAAGATTTAGGGTGGCGCGATAGCAGACAATCCAGAGAACAGCCATCAAAAGCCTTCCCGCACGTTAACTGTATGAAAAACTATCTGTTGATAGTGACGTTGCCTAGCAACGCTGTCTGCTCAGTTAAGTTCGGTGAATAGTGACAAGTTCAGTTCGTCGCCCATCAGTGGCAAAGTAGTTGTGCCTTATACATTTCCAATGCTTAAATCATCATTGTTCGACATGTATGTGAGGCATTGTGTGCGTACATAATGAATGTAAGGGGTTTCATGAAGTTACGGCTGTGATAGGTAGACTATTATGAGTGCAGGTTGCTATTAGTAGCGATTAGCATGCTAAGCGGAGATTTAGTTATGTTCTGATGTTGATTCGCTGTAATAAAGATGGGTTCATTCTGTTAAGATTTCGACTGGATGAGCTATGAATGAGATTCATGTTGCCTAGTGTAATGTCCACAATTATATGTATCGAGTAATGTTAGTTGTGTAATTGTTATCGTGTAGCAATAACTCATGCTAAAGTAATTCAGTGCAGTCCCCATTCTCATTGCAGGCACACACGTGTACAATCACATGCATCGTCATGTAATGGAAATTGATGAATGCACATTAAAGAGAGATAAAGAATACAGTTTTGGTACTTGTGGGTCTTTTAACAGAGTAGAACCAGCAAATGCATTAACAGGTCACCATGCTGAGCCTCTACAATGTAACGTAAAAGTTGACGCTAGCGGATATGATTGCTAACTAATATGAAGACTAGCCCTAGTTAGAACGTACATTATTTTTGATTATTTTTATCCTATGTTATGAATTGATAATGATGACTAGACATGATGTTTAGTAGCAAATGAGCAAAAAATGCACCAAGATCTCATGTCATGCACTCCTCTTTTCTCCCTGTGGTCACACACATACACACAGTTACCATACTTTCACGCAGTTTTTTTAATATCGGTATCGGATCGGTATCGGCCGATACTAAACCTCAGATATCGGTATCGGTATTGGAGGTGAAAAAAGCGGATCGGTGCATCCCTAGTGGTTATAACAGACAATGTGCATAGTATGAATGAACCTTCTGTAATCTAACTGCACTTCACCGTTATCACGCCCTTAGCACTCTTGCTGTGTGTGCTCAAGGGTGGTGCTCCGTCCTCACTCAAGTGGTAAAAAGGATACACCAGGCTGACTGCCAAATGAATGGTTGTGAGAATCATATGAACCTGCTCCAGTGAGTGGGTAAATAGTCAAATAAGGTCTAGCAAGCGTAGACCTGCCTGGTACCACACAAAGTGAAGAAACAGGAATCCCAGCTATGTGTTGGCCCGACCTAGCAGGCCTAGAAGGCAGATAATCACATATGAATCTCGGTGTGAAAAATGATGCCCCGTTATTTCTAACCTCAGCGGTACTCAAAGCTATAGGTCAGGCTATAGCATTTGATTTGCCTTATTATGCCACTTGCTGTTTTCATTTTTGGTAAGGATATCTGATTGAACCATTTGTGCCTTCAGTCAGCATGCCTGCATTTTGCTTTAACTAGACTGAGCCGCAGTCGTTTTTGTATTCAGTAGGGTCCACGAAGAGTGAGTGAGTGAGTGAGTGATTTGCAGTAGCTTAACCTATGGGAAAGTTCATGCTCAGGATGTTAAGCAGCTTGTTATGTGTCTAAAGGTAGCAAGTATGAGAGTGTGGAAGAATGTGTGTGTGAGAGACGGAGAGTGTGTGTGTGAGCGTACGTCTGTGCACGCGGACAAGAGAGCAAGAGGGACAGACGTCACAGCCTTGGTTGGTTTTAATAGGAGCGTGCAGGGGAGGAGTGAGCTGCCACTGTGGTAGCGAGTAGTAGCCCTCTGTCTCCCAGCAGGGAAAAGGCGCTGAGGTTTCTGCCTGGGCTGACTTAATCTGCAGGACGTAGCCTACACTCTAAAAACACTGGGTCTGTGCCGCGACTCAAAGCTTGGTAAGAAAAATCAGCCGCTCGCCGGGGAGATAGATAGATAGATAGATGGATAGATACGAGAGTACAGTTTCAGTGGCGGTAGTTTGAAATGCTAGCAGGCTTTTTTTCTTTTTCGGAGGGGGTGTGTCAGGGCATAGAGGAACTTTGGGGAAGTTGGGCACGCGCAGGGTTGGGGGGCGGGGGGGGGGATGGTTGTGGTAAAGCCATCTTAACACATTTTTGCAGAAAGTTTGCTGTCTAACTCGCACTTCAGCCCACCTCATGTCATTTAATGGATGTTAAATGGCAGCTTGCATGTTATTAAAAACCTCTGGATCGCACAGTTTGGCAAGATTGGCATTCCACCAGGTTTTGCTTGGTCAGGGATTTGACTGTAGGAGTAATTGAGTTCCTTATCGGTCGTTTGACATGCGGTAAGCTGTGGAAATTGCAAATATGATGTTTGTCCTTGGCAAATATTATGTTTGTAGGTCCTTGTTTCTGTTAAGCTCAGACCTAACCGGTTTGGAATTAGGCTAGTTTGGTTCTTCTGTGGTGGCTGCTCTGAGGCCATGTATGGAGAAACATATAGTTCAAAGTTTACATTTTCTATTTCCTGGATTGTAAGCGTATAGCATACATTGTCAATGAATCCATTGGAGTTATGGTCCTTTCAGGTATTACAGGTATATAGCCTATGTTTTGAGAGGCAACTGTTTGGCATTCTCTGTAAAGTACAGCTCCCATTGAAAGAGGGGAAAATGGACCTGCCGTTGTTGTGAATGTTTGGCAAGGCGCTGACCACAACCGCAGCGTACCACACTACAATACGCTACAGTGCTTGTACTCTGGCCGGAAGCGACGGATATGGGAGTCATTTCATTGTTGCGCGGTCATTTCCTCAGCAATGCTGGCAGGAGCTACATTTTTTTTATTGTAAATTCCTTTGAGCAGAGCTACAAGCTGATGCAGGATCAGATTAACTTGTTGCAAGAACGTACATGCTGTGCCTTGATTTTGATGTTGGACATATTCATAGTCCACACTAGGCCATTTACAGGAATCTATAAAGGTCCATGAAAGCCTATATCCACATTTTATAATAACTTGGTGAGGATTGCAGCGTCTTACAACACAGTCAGTTTATTTAATATAAAAGCAGATTGCTTGTTCACCATGTCATGGCCTAGGGCGTATCCTACCATGGCAATAAGATAGCACAGTGAAAATGAAAGCATTTATTTTAGTGAGTTTAGAACAACATGCCTGGAAATCACTGACTTGCAGATAACATTGATGCACCACGTGGGGAAACTAAGCAGGATTAATGTGCATTTCTCAGCCATAAATGCTCCCAACGGCAAGTTGTCGATATGTCATGATGCCGAAAGCTCCATGTTGACCGAGGCATTCTGGATGAATATGTTAATTCACTGCATGGAGAACTACAGTTAAAGCTGTAGGTGGATGATTGATAGGATGTAATGGACCTATTGAATATCATTAGGCTGTAAGCCATCCTAAGGTCCTCTTATAAATCACTCCATGAAAACATGACATTGTCCTATTGACTGCAATTATCCTAACAAATATTTTCTTTAATTAGCCAGAGTTGACATCATAAAGCATGTCTCTGTTCAGTGAACCATAGTGTAGAAGCACAGGGAACTGGTAGAACTGTTCTCATGACTATTAAATTACTTCCACACTTGTCCAGACTGAACTCAACAATTCTAGCTGAAGCAGGTTCATTCTGTCATTCTGTCTGTGTGGGTTGGGTGTGTGTGTATGTTTGTCTGGCTGTGTGGGTAGGGTGGGTGTGTGTATGTATGCATGTGTGTGTGTGTGTGTGTGTGTGTGTGTGTACAGGTGTGTGTATGTCTGTCTGTGTGTGTGTGTGTGTGTGTGTGTGTGTGTGTGTACATGTGTCTGTCTGTCTGTCTGTGTGTGTGTGTGGGTAGGGTGTGTGTGTATGTGTGTGTGTACATGCGTCTGTCTGTCTGTCTGTCTGTCTGTCTGTCTGTCTGTGTATGTCTGCCTGTCTGTGTGGGTAGATAGAAAAATGGTAACTTTATTAATCCCGTTTAGGGTGTGTGTGTCTGTCTGTCTGTCTGTGTGGGTGTGTGCATGTGTGTGTGTGTGTCTGTCTGTCTGTCTTGGGTAGGGTGTGCATCAGTGATGATGGGAGTGTGTTAGGGCTGTAACGATACACCTACCTCACGATTCGATTCGTATCACGATTCTTGACCCACGGTTCGATACAACCCATGATATTATTATTATTATTATTATTATTATTTTTTTTTTTTTACCTCGCGATTTTTAAAATATATTTTCTAATTCACATTAGAATAAGTATGAGCTATAAAAAAATGAAGAAACAATTTATAACCAAATATTGAGGTTTTTATTACTCAAAGCAATGCTTTTGAAAAACATTCAACAAACTTCGGAACCTGTTATCTATCTGCAGAGCAAATGTCAGGCTCATACAAAAACATTAACGTGAATTAATTGATGCTAATATCTAGCGCGGTCTCTATAGGATTTCCCATATACGTTAGCATTAAGCTAACGTATTTTCTACCACAGTAAAACATGCAATACTATGTGATTGTTTTTAGAAAACGAATTTTACGTGATGAGATTACTAAAATGTAGTCTGCATGTCTGCTCAGTTTAGCAGTGCTACCCAAGCAAAGGTTTGAAAAGAACTTCAAGATTCAGACTTTCTGTTAGGGAAACAGCTTTCTATCTGCCAAGCAAATGGCAGGCTCATGACAACACGCGCTACCTTTGGGAGCATGAACTGCACTGAGTAAATTTTGCGCAACAATTGACCCCAAAGCTGAAGCAAGCAGCCGCCTTTACTAGCGAACCAAACTTTTTGAGGGCATGTCACGGTTCTGCCTCCTCGCATCGCGATGCAGGTTCGTGGCCCAGAGTGTCGCGATTTCTCGGTTCGATCCAATATCGTTACAGCTCTAGAGTGTGTGCATTATCTGGCTTCTGTACAGGTTCTGTTGTAAAGTGTGGCGGTGTGTGAATGGGGGCGATGTGATAGGCAAGAGAAGAGGAGACTTTACAATGTTGATGACTGCCTGCCTTAAAGCCATCTGCTCGCACATGCTTACACACACACACACACACACTCGCATACACACAAACACACACACAAACTTGCATACACACTCACACACACACACACACACTCGCATACACACACACACACTCGCATACACACACACACACTCGCATACACACACAAACTCGCATACACACACACACACACGCATACACACGCGCTCTCGCATACACACTTGGGCCTAATCTCGATTCTTCTCCTTGCCCCTTTTGCTTAGTCTTGTCTTAGTCTTAACCCTAGCACTTGCAAGTGTAAGGGCCAAGGGCTGAGATCTTTCCCCTATGAAATGAGACGCCACTCGGTTTCGGGTACGTCATGCGTGACTGTATGAGCTATGAAACTAGCGATTTAAAAAAAGTCTAATGAAGAACATGGTTGCAAATATATATGTATACAACTGTGTAGAGCACGAAACAAGACTGTCGTCATTTTTAAATTAATTATAAGCCAAAAATACTTACATGTAGTGTATGTAGCATGATAGCTGGCAAGCTACCATATAAGCCAATGGAGTGGTGGTATACGCGCTAATTGTATCCTAAAACTACCGTTTGAAAGCTTCAGTTAAGACCGACAATACTATGCATCGTTCGAGTAGCACATTTCAGATCAAACCGAGTCATTATAAACATATAAAAAGTTGTGTAGATAGCTTTATTCATGTAAAATATTCCTCGCTTCAAGCAGCCATGTTTTTTTGAAAATTCCCGAGCTGGTTTCGCGGTGTGCTCTGGGATAGCCCTTGGAGTTAAGGTAGCTCTCCGATCATCTCAAAAACGAGGGCCATACACCCCTTAACCTTACCCCTTAATCTTGATCAAGTTGGGTATTGAGACACCACTAGCTCTCACATGAACGCGCAATTTCAAGGGTAAGGGGTAAGATAAGGGGTAAGGGGAAGTATTGAGATTGGGCCTTGCACTTGCATACACACTCGCACACACACACCTGCATACACACACACACTCTCCCATACACTCTCGCATACACACTTGCATACACAAACACACTCACAAACACACTCACAAACACACTCACAAACACACTCACACACTTACACTCGCATACACACACTTGCATACACACACACACTCGCATGCTCACACACAAACTCACACACGCTCACACACAAACTCACACAAACTCACACACGCTCACACACACTGACATACACTGACATACACTCACACTCACACAATCAAAGTACCATGGCTGCCCAGGAGAAAGTTTAGCTTTCTCTTTGCAGTGTTCAGCCTATAATAGGATAACAGCAGGTGGCAGGGTTGGGCCCAGCTCAGCTCTGACTGCCATGTTGTGGCATATGTGTCCACCGTCCCGCCCTGCCCGGCCCTGCCCACACCTAGTAGTCTGTGCTTAATTTGGACACCTCAATTGGCTTCTGCTAATGGCTGTCTGGACGATCATCCTTTGTGACTCGCAGGTTATCCAACTTGTGTTCTTCATTTACAACCGCGAGGCCTAAGCTTCTGGGCACACGTGTTCACGCCTGGCGCTGGATGTTTACCTTTTGTAGATCGGAGAACGATTAAGAAGAGAAGCCATTCAAACTGCATCGTCTTAAATGCAGAAAGTCGGCCTATATTAATTGAATCCTGACACTGCCTTGACTCTGTGCCTGAAATATACGCGCCTGTGTTATCTGTCATGGCTGCAGCCTTGTGGAGTGTGTGTCACCTGACTGTGTGTGTGTGTGTGTGTGTGTGTGTGTGTGTCTCTCGTCTGACTGTGTGTGTGTGTTGCTCTGCAGAAGAGGCTGCTGCTGCCACACCGGAGCTGCACAGTGGGAGCAGAGCAGGAGCCCGAGCAGACAGGGGCAGCGCCCAACACAGCACACGCCATGGTGAGTGTCTCTCACACACACACTCACTCACTCACTCACTCACTCACTCACTCACTCACTCACTCACTCACTCACTCACTCACACGCTCACACACAGCCGTATGCAATAGGGAGTGACACACACTCATATGCACACACAAATACATGCAGTACCAGTCAAAAGTTTGGACACACCTTCTCATTTTTTGAGATGTTTTTTGATTTACTTTTATCTTTTTCTACATGGTAGATAACACTTTTTTTGTTTTGTACATCATTCCAGATGTGTTATTTCGTAGTTTAAATGTTTTCAGTATTAATCTACAATGTACAGAATAATAAAAGTAAAGAAAACTTCTCAAAAAAATGTAATGTGTGTCCAGACTTTTGACTGGTACTGTACATAGCCACACATTATGATGCCTCAAGTATAACCCGTCACACACGGCAAAGAAGCGCGAGCACCAACATCCTGACCCTTTGTAACCATGAGGAAGAAAAAAAGTTTCAAGTTCAGCGTCTACTTCCGCTGCTCAGCCACAAACCCTGTGACACCGTGAAGGCTGAGCAGTCGCCCTTGAGCTCCCACAGTGGGGCGTGTTGACACACCTGAAGGGCCGGAAAGGAGCACCCGTGGCGGGGCCCTGTATGGGGAAACCAGCCGATCAAACACAGGGGCTGCAAACCGTGTCGTCACAGTTGCACCGTGTGTGAGTCACGTAGTTTGGTGTGCGCTCAGACCAGGTGTTGGTTGTTAACACCTGCCAGAAGTGAGACCACGGCGACAACACGAGTCTGCGCTCACGTGGGCCTTGAGTCTCATAGACATGGAGGCCTGCATTGCTGTATGTTCAAATCAACTTCTACCTGTCTGTGGAAAGGGTGGGGTGTCCCCAGAGCCTTAATGAAATCATGTGTGTGTGTGTGTGTGTGTGTGTGTGTGTGTGTTTGTGTGTGCCATGACACAACTTCTGGCACTGAGTGTTCCTCACATTAGCCTGTTTGGCTCCTCTTGTTTTCATAAGATTATCCACTCACCTTACATCATGGGCGTTCCTGAATGTTTACTGTTCGTTCTCTATCTTCACTTGAACTTTAGATTAACAGTTATCTGTCTCTCTGTGCCACTCTCCTGGCTTCTTTGGAATTACCCTGTCATTGCCCACTTCCTGCCTTTCATAGATGTTATCTGTGAGCGTGCCATCAGGGAGAGGTGGATGTTTTGAAAGCCTTGATGTTGGCTGGAAGGGACCAAGGTTATGTGTGTGTGTGTGTGTGTGTGTGTGTCTGTGTGTGTGTGTGTGTGCCTAACGTCTCCCCAGCTGGTTCTGGCTTGATTGAGGTCCAGACCTGGGGGATAGAGAACGCCAGTGGCTGCATTCCCTGTTTACCTGCTGTCAGCCAGCCTTCTTTTGTATCGCATTTAAAAAAAAATGTGTTTTGTAGAAGTAGCCCAGATGTGAGGTAGCAGCCCCACACAAGATATGCCATGGAAATAACACCCAGAAGTCTAAAATAATGCTGCTTTTGCAAGGAAAGATTCTTGTCAGGTCGTTTTTCTGTCATTCTGTGAGTTTGAGAGCCACCGCCTTCAGAAGGGATTTCTATGCTCGGGTGTCCTCCAGTGTGCCACCTAGTGGCCAAAAGCACAAATGACACCCTGAAAGCAAGTGAGTTAAAAGAGACGTGCCATGCTGATTTATGGAGCACTGGGGCCTTTTCTCTAAATACTTTCTCTTTTTCTGTGCCTCTCTGATGTTGCCAGCATGTTATGAGCGCACTACTGCTGCAAGCAGTCTAACCTTCAGTTCGCCTCCCTTGAGTTGGATGCAGAGCAGAGGAACTGGCTGGTTTTTCCATTGCGTGGATTTGTTCCGTTCCGAGTGATGCCCGTGTTTAGGTCCACTCTGTGGTTGTTAAATGCTTAAGCGAGGGCTGTAAACAATGAGCCCTCTATGCTCAAGCCTTCCTTGTACATTCATGAGTTTGAGCTTAAGGCCAGTAATGATTGCCGCTTGCCACAGTGTGTTCGTAGGTACAGGACGTTTTAATCAACCGATGGGTATGTATGACCTATTTAATGCTATGCATTCACAGCATTCATGAAGTCAGTGGTTTTTCTCTCGTGCAGTTGCCCTCTATATTGTTGGCAGGGCTAAGCGTTCAGGCTATGTGCCGGATCCAAAGGCTTTAGCCATCTTGTTTGAGTTGATTGGAACCATTCAGCGTTTAGGATCTCCCGAGTGATGTTGGTGAGCTCACCGTCCCCAGCGATTTGCGTGACTATATTCAAGGGCTGCCCATGTCCATGGCACTTGTGTGGGCTATGTAGGCACAGGCTTTATTGTGTGCCAGCCCTAATTGTCACTGGAGCCCTCCGCTTCAAACAATGTGCCCAGCGAGGCGCTGCCAATGTGCATCCATGCCCATCCTGTCTGAGGATTTCACCTCTGGTGAGCAGAATCAGGAGTCCTCACGGCTCAGACGCTAACGGTATGGCCCTGAAAGAAAATAGGTGATAGTCATTTCATGCTACAAAATGAAGCATGAAATCTATGCATATAACAAGGACACCACATCCATAACGCATCTGTGAACATCTTGTTGCCTGCAGCATGTATGTATAGAAGACAGGGAACATATGTGCCTCTCGACAGTGGTTCAGGTCCACAGGTGGGAGATTAAACAGGCATGTACATTTTATTTCATTATTTTTTGTTGACTATCTTTTCCACAGGTAACACAAGCGCTTTAGTCTGACCCTGTGAAGCAACATCTAATCTCTCATTTTCCTAAGCGGACATGCCTTTGTGCCCCAACAACAAAACCCCCCGTATTGAGTTCTGTGACCGCCTGTTTGCTCTCTTGTCAGCTGGGTTCCGTGGCGTGGAAAAGGGGAGGCAATGAGGTCATTTTTTTCCTAGCTGTTGTCCACACACACACACACACGAACACAGCGCTGTGGCGGCCCTTTGGTGCTGCAGTGAAGTGTGACCTCCTGCTGCGCAGGTAAACATGGACCTTTGTAAGGCTCTGCTGTATGATATCATCAGGTTATGCAAGGTGTGTGTGAGGGGGAGAGGGACAGAACGGCCAAGAGAGTGACTGACTGTGTGTGTGCGTGTATGTGTGTGAGTGACTGAGAGAGTGACTGACTTCGTGTGTACGTGTGTGTATGTGTGTGTGCGAGCGACTGAGAGAGTGACTGACTGTGTGCGTGTTCCCCTCTTTCTTTTTTTTTTTCTTTCTCTGAGAAAACCGCTCCGTTAGTCTTTCACATACAGTCCGGGTCAAATTTCAGCCAGACGTGGGTCATTTCAGGTTGCAGGTAAAAGCGTTTGGATTCAGACAGGAATCCCTGTGGAACTAATTAGAGGAAGGTGATAGTCAGTGGCAGAGAATGAAGGTAGGTAGATTATTTCCCTTTTCTGGAAGGAGAAATAGTGTTAAATGGCACTGACATTTAGTTGAGTGCAGGATGTAGGGTTTGGGGAAGTAGCAGGGATACCCACTCACACACACACTCACACACACACACACACACACACACACACACACACCACTGTGCAGCATTGGTCCTGGTGACCGCAAGAGTTTGTTGTTGTTTTGGGCTTGTCTGTACCTTTGTCTGTGAATGCCATTAAAGCCTGTCTACTTGAGGCGTGAGATTGCTGTGTGAGTTCCTATAGTGTTGGTGTACAGATGCAGCACTTTTCCTCTTCTAATCAATATGAGTTTGAAGAGGACTTTTGTGACTTGATGTTCTCTTCAATGCTGCTCCACTTCGGAGCCTGATGGGTGGTTGCTTTGATGATCTACAGTGTAAAGTTAATGATTGTGCGTGTGTGTGTGTGTGTGTGTGTGTGTGCTTGCGTTTCTTTTGGAGAAAGTTGGATGTGCTTATCCTTGGCCTGGTTTCAGGTTAATGCTGCCTGACTAGCGCAGTACCTGTGATGGATACATGTCTGCCTATTAGCCTGCTCCACACAGTAGGGCCGTGCTGTGCTGTGCACACATGAAGCACTCATTAGAGAGGGAGAGGGATTTGATAGGATTAGGGTAGATGTAACGCTAAACATAGAGTAGATCACATGAATTTGGTTACAATATCAAGTGTAGCATAGATAAGTGGAAGGTACAAGCGAAGTCAAGCACCACTTGTACCCATATAAGAATTTAATCACAGGATGTCAGGATATTTGTTCTAAGTCATATATCCAGTTATTCTGATGGTAAATGCATGCGGAATGAATGGTTAGAGGAATGGCATCATTTAAGAGCACAGAATGTTTGGTCATCACCAGCACCAAACATATATCCACATCCACAGGGAGATAAACCACAGACTGAGAGGGATAAGCGCATCCACTACATCTGATGTTTTTAAGATGCTTTGAATCCTCATAAGATAGTAAATACATGCCATACTTGTTACAATTTCACACTGAACTGGCAGTTCCATTTGAAACAGACCAAATATCAGTAGCTCAGAAGGATTTAATGGATTTCAACCAATGAGGCCCAATAGAACTACTGAAAAGAGAACCAATGGGGCCCAATAGAACTACTGAAAAGAGAATCTAAGTAAAAGAAATGTGAAGCAGTGTGCAGCCTTAAGCTAGTCTGAAGGAACTAAACTGGATACGATGCTGTATGGGCTGCTGCTCACACTCACTCTGTATGTAGCCGTCATCTTTCTCTCTCTCACACCCACACACACACACAGCCGCCGCCCCCATCCCCCCCCCCCCCCCTTCCCTCTCTGGTGTTTCCCCCTCTCCCCCCTCCTCTATCTCCCAGTCACGACTCAAGTCACGCTTCACATGCTACATGCTGCTCCAATGCCATTCACTCCCCTCCATCTATAGAGAGAGGGAAAAAGAGAAGATGGAGGGAAGGAGAGAAGAGACAGGGAAGGAGAGAGCGAGAGAGGCAACTGCCTCTTATCACAAGGAATAAAAGCAAGAGATGGGTGTAGATTTCCCAAACCATGTAGTTTGGAAAATATTTGTGTTGTGCTCTGTGGTGTCTTGCATGCAATATGGAACGTGAATGTATGCGGATCGTGATGGTGGTGTGTGCTCACACGATCCATCTGACCATCTGCATGCGTGCACAGACTCTGGGCATTACACTGGGCATCGCTGTGTTATCCTGCTCGCCTGCCTGGAGAGCTCGCTTCGGCATGTCACGTTGAACATGCTATCAAGGGGTTGGGGTGTTGTGCGTGTGTGTGTGTGTGTGCGTGCGTGTGCGTGCGTGTGTGTGCACGGGGGGGTAGAGAGGGGAGAGAGACAGAGTTGCTGTGGGGGGCGTACTGCACCAAAAAAAAAGAAAGGGATGATGAGTAACGTGAGCGTGTTTCAGTTGGTGGGGGGTGCACTGCATTTGGTAGATTGGTACAGAGAGATTCAGAGAGAGATTTGGGGGGTGGGGGAGATGGTGATGGGGAGAGAGAGAAAGAGAGATGGTGATGGGGAGAGAGGGAGAAAGTGATGAGAGCGGGAGAGAGATTGAGAGAGAGAGAGAGAGAGATTGAGAGCGATATATATAGATTGAGACAGAGTGATTGGGAAAAAGAGCGAGGGATAGAGAGAGAGAGATAGAATAGAAAATGCCTTCCAGCACTGCAACTCAGTCTGCTTCTGACTCACAGCAGCACGTAGACAGAACGAGGGAGAGGAGGGGGAGGGGTGTGAGTCGTGCTGCCGGATAATGCTGTGTCATTGGTGTACGCTGCATACGTGCGTGCGTGCGTGCGTGCGTGCGTGCGTGCGTGCGTGCGTGCGTGCGTGCGTGCGTTGCTGCTTGCTGAGGTAGCAGCCTGGTTCTGTGGAGATGTCGGTGAAGGGTGAACTGAATGAGGAGGAGGGGGGGATGAGAGAGAGAGAGAGAGAGAGAGAGAGAGGGAGGGGAGGGGAGGGGTTATCTGTGAGGGTGGAGCTTAGCATCAGGCAACTGCCTGCCTCTGTCTCTCATCCTTCGCTTTCTCTCTCTCGCTCTCTCTCGTTTTCTCTCCCCATCTTTGTCCTTCCGTTCAGCGAAGCCGGTACACCTGCAGTCTCTTTTTTTTGGTTCGTTTTCTTTTTCCTCGGTTTTTCCATGTCTCCTCCGTCCTCTCCTTCCAGTGATTTTCTTCAGGGACGGAGAGGATTCTGTTTATTTATTTTTCCTTCCTTCTCTTCCAGTCTGGACTGTTCTCTCTCTTCTGTCCTCACCTGTGAAGCTGCCTCTCTCATTTTTGAGGTGGGGGTCGGAGGAGAGTAGGAGCTGTTGTTTTGAGCTTTGGAGAGGTGGTGGAACGTGGCTGTTCTTAGTCTGCGTGCGTGTTTTGTGTTTGGGGGGCAAGGGAGGAGGGTAGGGAGGGTTTTGAGAGCGCGGTGTGGTAATGATGGTTGCGCCGGTCGCCGATGCTGCTGCGCTCTCTCAGGCACTTGAGCCCTGCCGCCGCCACTGCCTACTCCCCTCACCATGAGCCTAGCTGCCCGCGTCTCCTGCTCCATGCTCAACTGCTTCGTAAGTGCCTGCCTTATTTCCTCTGTGTGTGTGTCTGTCTGTGTCTGTGTCTGTCTCTGTGTGTGTGTGTGTGTGTGTGTGTGTTTGTTTTGTTTGTTTGTTTGTTTGTTTATTTATGGGAGAGCGCATGCAACTGTAACTGTGTCTGTACGTGTGAGAGACCGCGTGTCTGCGATGTCCGTGAAGAAAGAGATGGGAGGTTGGGGTTCCAACACGTGAGCGCTGCAGCTGTTGAGTGGCCATGTTCCATGCGGTCGGGATGAGCATCCAGCCAGAGAGCAGTTGAGTTCCCCCGAGTGATGCAATCAGGCGCGCATCCATATGGAAATAGGCGTAGGGGGGGTGGGGTGGGGGGGGTGTGTTAGGGGGAGAGGAAGGGAAATTTAATACAGGGGTGGAAGTTCACAGATAGGAGACTGAATTCCTCCCTCCATCTCAGCTCCCTGTGTCTGCTGTGTCTTTCTCTATCTTTCTGTTTCTCGCGCGCACGCTTATCGTTCGCTTACCTGGCGACAGCGATGAGGTGGCACGCATGGCTGTGATGGCAGTGGACGCTGCGGTGCACGGTATGGATGTACAGGCTTACGTAACAGTGTGCGCGCTCGTGGCGTCGCAAGAAATAAATTAAAAAAGGGTGAAACGCCGGGCTGCAGTTGACTGGCTGAGAGTGTACACGAGGTTCAGTACGCCATGTTCCCTCGACAGAGGAATCGCTCACGCTGCAGATTTCAGCCCCACCTCCCCCTCTCTGCCCAGAAGCTGCAGGAGGCCAGGTGGCTGAGGGGGGGGGGGGGGGAGGGGGTAGGAGCCGCTGGAGCATTAGGTTAGGCTGGGGGCTTTATTCATTCTGACCTGCACTGGGGCAGTCCACAGCAGCAGCTACGGGTCCTGCAAGTGACCCCTTGACCTTTTCAGCAGAGCGTGTCTTACCTCTGCCTTGTCCTTCACCATACAAGATAGGCATTGATTGATTGATTAATTGATTGACTGAATGATTTGGGTGAGCTATGGTTCATCTAATCAATAAGGCTGGTTGTTAAGAAGCAATGCTAGGTTACCTAGCATCACTTTCCCATGTGGCTTTCATTCCTGGTAATAGAATTACATGCTTATTAACGTGTACGCTTTCTTCCCTGGCTGTTGATGGTCTGAGGGATTATCTGAGGCTGGTGAAGGACCACGTGCCAACAGGACTGTTGTTGCTAGAGAGAAAGAGATGTGCGCCAGCGGTTACTAGTCAGTCTCTCACTGCTGCTGCTCACACGGTGACTGTGTGTAGGTGTCTGTGTGTCTGTGTGTCTGTGTGTCTGTGTGTGTGTGTGTGTGTGTGTGTGTGTGTGCGCGTGTGTGTGCGCGCGCCTTGCCTCTCTACCACGGTAATGCTGCACAGTGTTTTTCTATCCCTTTCTAGAAACAGAACCTCACTCTGGCTGAGATGACCTTTGATTGGTCTGATGAGTCTATACTGTCGCCACCACTCTCCTCCCTCACTTTTATTCCAGCCCCCCTCTTTTATCTCATAATAGCTCGCTTGCTCCTTTTAATGTTGTGAGCCTGTTTCCAAATACAGCTATAAAAAACTTGATTAAATTGAGGCTGCCTCCCCCCCCCCCCTCCACCACCACTCATCTAATAGTTCAGAGTGTCCCTGACTAGATTCACTTAAGTGAATCAGGAGAGAAACAGGAGCTGTGTGTGCATGTGTGTATGCATACGTGCGTGAGCCTGCGCAGCAGTGTGTTGTCCATCGCTGTGCCTCGGCCATGCTGGCACCTCAGATGGCTCAGATGAGTTGGCACCATGCCAGCGGCCCCTGAGGGCAAGATGAATTAAAGCCGGTCCACAGATGGGTCGTCATGACCACACGTCAGCACTGCCCGAATGTGCTTCACTGAGTTCCTCCTCATATGGGCATTAGTGGGGCCGTGGTGGTGGTGGTGGTGATGATGATGATGAAGATGACGAGGACGAGGACGTCCTCGTAAAGGGAAGGATCTTGTGTACTTGTACTTGTGAAATGACCCCAGTACTGAGAGCCTCTCATGTTGTTCGCTGAGTGTGATGCAAAGAAAGCCTCTATATACATATACAGCCGCGGAAAAAATTAAGAGACCACTTCAAAATTATCAGTTTCTCTGGTTTTACTATTTATTGGTATGTGTTAAAGTAAAATGTACATTTTAGTTTTATTCTATAATCTACTGGCAACATTCCTACCAAATTTCAAATAAAAATATTGTCATTTAGATCATTTATTTGCAGAAAAATGACAATTGGTCAAAATAGCAGAAAAGATGCAGTGTCTTCAGTTCTCGAATAATGCAAAGAAAACAAGCTCATATTCATTTTAAAACTACACAATACTAATGCTTACACTTAGGAAGAGTTCAGAAATCAATATTTGGTGGAATAACCTTGATTTAAAATCACAACTTTCATGTGTCTTGGCATGCTCTCCACCAGTCTTTCACATTGCCGTTGGGTGACTTTATGCTACTCCTGGTGCAAGAATTCAAGCAGCTCGGCTTCTTTTCATGGCTTGTGACCATCCATCTTCCTCTTGATCACATTTCAGAGTTTTTTTTATGGGATTCAGGTCTCGAAATTGGGCTGGCCATGACAGGGTCCTGATCTGGTGGTACTCCATCCACACCTTTACTGGCCTGGCTGTGTGGCATGGAGCATTGCCCTGCTGGAAAAAACACTTCTCAGAGTTGGGGAACATTGTCAGAGCAAAAGGAAGCAAGTTTTTCTTCCGGGACAACGTTGTACTTTGCCTGGCTGAGGTTTGTAAAAGACCATAAGGATTGAAAAAGCGGACTGGAGGTTCTTCTAAGTTCGTCTTCTCTGATGAGTCCGATTTCACAGTAGGGGCAAGACTCTCTGGCTTGTAGGCCATTCCAGGTCTCCGTCTAACCATCAGACGACCATGTGTTGGGCAAAGCTGAAAATTGGACTCATCAGAGAAGACGAACTAGAAGACCCTCCAGTCCGCTTTTTTCAATCCTTATGGTCTTTTACAAACCTCAGCCAGGCAAAGTACAACGTTGTCCCGGAAGAAAAACTTGCTTCCTTTAGCTCTGACAATGTTCCCCAACACTGAGAAATGTTTTTTCCAGCAGGGCAATGCTCCATGCCACACAGCCAGGCCAGTAAAGGTGTGGATGGAGTACCACCAGATCAGGACCCTGTCATGGCCAGCCCAATTTCGAGACCTGAATCCCATAAAAAACCTCTGAAATGTGATCAAGAGGAAGATGGATGGTCACAAGCCATGAAAAGAAGCCGAGCTGCTTGAATTCTTGCACCAGGAGTAGCATAAAGTCACCCAACGGCAATGTGAAAGACTGGTGGAGAGCATGCCAAGACACATGAAAGTTGTGATTTTAAATCAAGGTTATTCCACCAAATATTGATTTCTGAACTCTTCCTAAGTGTAAGCATTAGTATTGTGTAGTTTAAAAATGAATATGAGCTTGTTTTCTTTGCATTATTTGAGATCTGAAGACACTGCATCTTTTTTGCTATTTTGACCAATTGTCATTTTTCTGCAAATAAATGATCTAAATGACAATATTTTTATTTGAAATTTGGTAGGAATGTTGCCAGTAGGTTATAGAATAAAACAAAAATGTACATTTTACTTTAACACATACCAATAAATAGTAAAACCAGAGAAACTGATAATTTTGAAGTGGTCTCTTAATTTTTTCCGCGGCTGTATATACACTGCTCAAAAAAATTAAAGGAACACTTTGAAAACACATCAGATACAAAAATTATGTTGGATATCTATACTGATATGGATAGTTTAATGTCTTAGGAACAAAAGGATGCCACATCTTTGATGGAAATAAAAGTTTTCAGCCTACAGAGGACTCAATTTTATAGACACACCAAAAATCATAGTGAAAAAGTGATGTGGCAGGCTAGTTCCATTTCTGCAACTCAAAATGCTTCTCGATATCTTGTGTGGCCCCCACCTGCTTGTATGCATACTTGACAACGTCGCAGCATGCTCCTAATGAGGCAACGGATGGTGTCTTGTGGCATGTCCTCCCAGATCTGTCTAAGGGCATCAGTGAGCTCCTGCAAAGTCCGAGGAGCAACCTGGCGCCGTCTGATGGACCGAAACATAATGTCCCAGAGGTGTTCTATCAGGTTTAGGTCAGGTGATCGTGAGGGCCATTCAATTGCATCAATTCCTTCATCCTCCAGGTACTGCCTGCATACTCTTGCCACACAAAGCCAGTCATTGTCGTGCATCAGGAGGAGCCAGTACCCACTGCACCAGCGTAGGGTCTGACCATGGGTTCAAGGATTTCATCCCGATACCTAATGGCAGTAAGACTGCGGTTCTCTAGCCTGTAGAGGTCTGTGCGTCCCTCCATGGATATGCCAACCCAGACCATCACTGACCCACCACCAAACCAGTCATGCTGAACGATGTTGTAGGCAGCATAGTGTTCTCCTTGGCTTCTCCAGACCCTTTCACGTCTATCACAGGTGCTCAGGGTGAACCTGCTCTCATCTGTGAAAAGCACAGGGCGCCAGTGGCGGACATGCCAATTCTGGTGTTCTATGGCAAATGCCAATCGAGCTCCACGGTGCTGGGCAGTGAGCACAGGGCATACTACAGGACGTCGCGCCCTGAGGCCACCCTCATGGAGTCTGTCTCTGCCCAAACAGTCAGAAACATTCACACCAGTGGCCTGCTGGAGGTCATTCTGTAGGGATCGGGCAGTGCTTAACCTGTTCCTCCTTGCACAAAGCAGCAGATATCGGTCCTTCTGATGGGTTTAGGACCTTCTACGGCCATGTCCAGCTCTCCTAGAGTAATTGCCTGTCTCCTGGAATCTCCTCCATGTTGTGGAGATTATGCTGGGAGACACATCAAATCTCCTTGCAACGGCACTCGTGGATGTGCCATCCTGGAGGAGTTGGACAATCTGTGCAACTTCTGTAGGGTTAAGAAATCACCTCAGGCTCCCAGTAGAGATAATGACTGTAGCTAAAGCCAACACTAATGGAAAACCAGTCGAAATGATCAAGAGAGAGAAACTTAAAATGGCCTCCACATGCAAAACCACCCCTATTTTGGGGGTCGTCTCATTGTTGCCCCTCTAGTGCACCTGTTGTTAATGACATCAACACCAATGCAGCTGAAACTGATTAACAACCCCCTCTGCTACTTAACTGACCAGATAATTATAAAAAAAAAATTGAATTCATGACATACCCTGTTCAAAAAATGTTCCTTTAATTTTTTTGAGCAGTGTATGTACATGCTTACAATGCTGAAGCCATGGAATTGATTCTTAGGGATCAAACACATGAGTTGCTGTTATATCTTTACGTACACGTCTGCCCCTGCAAGTCACTTTGGACTTCCATCCTAATTACATTTTATGTAAACGTATTAACTCATTTGCCCCGAAAGCACAATTTAGCACTTTTATTCAGAGCAACAGCTGAGAGCAAATGTTCCAGGCCGACTGGTGAAATGGGCCTTCCTCTCTTATCCGTCGTCATCGGTCACGTGGCACCTGCAGCCATGCCTCCCCGTGGCCCTTGAAATTGGTGCCGGCACTGAAATATTCATTGCTGTGCGAAGGAGGGAGAAGCCAGAGTGCATGTTCTTCTGACTCGTCTCTCCATCCGAGCGGTCACACAGAAAATTCTAACCCCCCCTCGGAGCCCTCTCATGTTCTCTCTACCCGACATTGTCCCAACCCAGCACAATCTGCTATTCTTTGTTTCCCCCACTTTTCTTTTGTCTTATTTACTTACTCCTCCTCTGCTTATTCAGCCTGGCTTCGCCAACTAAGAGCACCCAGATCAGTTTACACTGGAAGTGATGTTCACAAGATGAAACCATGGGCAATTCTGCAGGGCCCACCAATCAGAGCCCAGTAGGTGATCGGATTACGCTGGAAATCGGACAACGCGTGCATGTGACTCTCGAATCTAGATTTCAACTGGACAACAACAACTTTTGCACGTGCTTGAGATCCTGCCCATAGACATATACATGCTATCATGATATGATAATCACTGCTAGACGCTCACGGTTCTTGTGCTCCCTCTCATCCACTTTGAAATACTGAAACAGAAACTGAAATGTTGAAACTGAAACGTTGACTGCGACTGAATGTGCTAATTCACTGAACAAATATTTTCATATTACTTTTCCACCACTGGTTAGTCATGTAATCCATTCATATTGATGTGAATCAATCAATACTAAAACAACTTTAACTGTGGTGTGTTTTTGTTTCATTTCACAACTTATTTACTGTATAATCAACGGTAGCAGATGCCCGCTTGTAAACATTCCACATTTGATTTGAACTGACGCAGCCAAGATCTGGATTTGTCCCTGCCATGTGCCGTGAGAACGCAGTTAACCCCCCATGGAGAGAGAAGGGTTTGGCCGAAATCGGGGTACTGCCATCATGTGAACGCACTGAGTGGTGGCAGTGCTACAACTACACAAAGTGATAGAAGCAGTAGTAGCAACACCAGAAAACATCAGAGAATTGAAGCAAGAAGAATGTGAAAAATTCTCCATCAAGGACAAAGACCTTGGTCCCTTACCGCCCAACGGGTGTGGAAAAAGCCTAATATGTAAGATTGCACTGTCAGTGGGAAGGAGAAAGTATCCCATAGTGGTTAATGCCAATACGTTAAAGTCTGGTCCAACGGTTTAAAAAAGAACTAAAAGTCTACGCCCATTATGATGCAACGACTTGAAACAATTCCCAATGGATCGAGGACAGACCCTTTTCACAAAGGGAATTTTTGGTTCTATACTAGGCTACAACCAGTGATATTTCTTTGAGAATTTCCTTTGCTGTAATTGGATCCTTCAGGTGTTAGTCCTTGCCATAAAAGCACACTTGTCTTTTGTGTTGACGTTCCCATTAATGTCTGGCACAGCTGAGACTAGAGAATTTCTCTAATTCAGTTTCGAGCGTTTATCTGACTGCTGATATGATTGCGGTTTTACTCCCCTGTGTTATTATACTCACTGCTTGCATCGGACCCTTTAGAGCAACCCACGCTTACTCTAATCTGAAGGGGCTCTAATCCAGAACAAAGCGCTCATCAGATTAAGTGAATTTCAGCCTCGTCGCCGCCGTCAGGAACACATTGTATCCTGGGAGGAACGAGAGAAAGAGCAGAGAGAGAGAGAGACGGATAGGCAGAGAGAGGCAGAGAGAAAGGCAGAGATTCATAGTCAGAGATTCCGCCACTACCAAAGAAAAGGGGGAAAAAATTCCAATTGGTGTCCATGGCAACTAGACTCTCTCATTCATGATGGCAATGTGTGTGTGCAATGTGTGTGTGCATGTGTTGTGATGTACAGTTCATCAGGAGTGACGAAGCAAAAATGAGAGTCCAGCACAAACTGTTCTCTGACTGCTCCAGGACCATCCCGCCCACCACCCTCCCACCCCCGCCCCCTGACTATGTTTCCCCTGATGAATGGGGATTTTAGAGGACTGGATTTAATATAGATCAGTGGACGAGGTAGACGATACATCGTCCCCTGGCGCTGGAGCCCAGCCATTCAACTGCAGACGAGAGTGGTAGCACTGTGTGGGAGCGCTGCCAGTTCATCTGTGCAGAACGCCGGGGTGTGGCAGAGTCCGCCCGCCTCTGCCCTGTGGTCCGGGATCAAGTGTGTGGCTAATCTGAGGGTGTGTGTTCAAAGGGTAGGCTGGCTGTGTGTTAAGCTATGACTAGTCCCTTAGCCTCATGGCCCTTCCTTATTCGTTACTTCCCCTCTCCATCTAGTGCCTTCCTTCTTTTTGTCTTTGTTTCTCCACTACACAACCATCCCACAGACCAAGCAGGCTACAGCAGTTTTTTTCTTTTCTGTTTTTTTTTATACGCGAGTACTGCAAAGTAAAGTATTCTCTATAAAATATATATATACTATTGATAAATATTAGCTTGCTCATATTTTGTGTTCCCCTGGCCTTGTGTGCGCTGCAGTAAAAGATGCTGATGTAAAGAAAATTATGGGAGAGCGGGGTAGGAAGTGCCGCTAAAGCGATAGCACTATTCTATCTACTCCCGGAGCTAGTTACCTTTTTCTATCCAAAGCATTTTTGTCAAAATGGTCTAAATGTAAGCATTGTCACAGCCCATATGGTACGTAATGTGCATGTCCTCTGTTTTAAAGGCTGCTCTCCGGAGCTGTCTCTTCAAGGCCTTTAAATGGTGGAGAATCCGTCCCTGTTGGCTTCCTTTCAATTAGTGAAATAAGCCGAGCAAGAAGCTCAAACACCAGCTAACGTAAGCACCCGGGGGACTGGGTTGCCTGGTACCCAGCCATGGCTCTCTACACCCCCCCCCCCCCCCTCTCTCTCTCTCTCTCTCTTTCTTTCTTTCTTTCTTTCTTTCTTTCTTTCTTCTCCCATCCACTGTTTTCTCTTTTGCCTCTTCTCTTCTGGTCTCTCCTCTCCTCCAGCACCAGTGCTTAATCTGGCGCCTCAACCCTCTGACTTCTCTGCTCGGGCAAACTTCTCTGAGCTGTTCAGGAATCTTTATTTAGACGGTCTGCGGGGTTTGGAGCATACCTTTCACAGTATGGGGATCAACATACAGAGCAGGGCGCTCAAATAAGGCTCATGCAACACACACACACACACACACACACTCCCTCTTTCACTCGCTCGCTCACGTACGGAAGCTATTTGATGTTGCCAGCAATAGAGTGTGAGTAAGAGGGCCTAGAGCGGGAGAGAGTGATGTATATTTGTGGCAGGCATCGTCCACGTTCCTTTCAGGAGATGGCCAACGTGCACTTAATCACTTTGTGTTTCTCTGTCTCTCTCTCTCTCTCTCTCTGTGTCACACTCTCACCACATAGTCCTTCACACTGTCTGCAGTAACTCATCGCTCTATCTCTGCTGGAGATGTCCCCCTGAGATTGGCATAGTCGGCAGGCGGGGGGTGGGAAAGGTCTGAAGCTCTCAGTGCTCTTCCAGAGACCCCAGGTCAAGGTCGGGAGCAGACGGATGACTGTGTCCCATCATTTCACGCTCCCTAAAGTTCAGCATTGTATCATGGGGGGGCAAACTACTGACGGATTGCATGTCATCCATCCACCAGTCCACCACACAGCACTTGGTTACTCTGCTATCTGGGCAGGCACTGCAGTGCAGTGTTTCAGCAGGAGGCTGCCTTCCTGCAGGCAATTTTTAATTTTTGATACACCTCCAAAAACAGCAGCCGCTGGCAAAAAAAAGAAAACCCTGGTCAGTTAAAGTGTTCATCGCAGGCTCTCTAGGGAACATAGAACATAGAGGCAGGCCTTAAGAACACAAGCTCAAACACAGAGGGGCCTTTGAATGGGAGGGAATCCAGCAGAATACACTCTTTACCTGCTATTGCACCCAGCAGTACACACCCTTTACCTGCTATTGCACCATCGTGAGGCCCAATTAGGCCCCAGGCTGAAGAGCCAACACATGTTAGAGTTGATCCAGGAAGGCATCCCATCCTCCCTGACACTGGGGAGAGAGAATGAAAGGAGGAGATGCGCTTCATTAGCTTCACCCCTCTTCTGCCCTGTCAGCTTCCCAGTGTGCCTCCCTCAATTACCTGTCAGTCTTCACATGACCATGACCCCCACCCAGTGCGTACCGCACCCTGGTTTATTTGTGTACTGGGTTCACTCAAAGGCTTCCATTTCAAATGGTGCTGCCTCACCTACACCTGAGGCAATAAGGATTATGGTTCATGTACTCCACCTCACACACGCACATATATAAACACACACACAAACACACAGCGGTGTGTTTGATTCCTGTGACCTACTTCAGGGCAGGGAGTTGTGTAGACTTTTGGTGCTGTCTAGGCTGAGCTGAATTGCACCGATAGAATTTGTCTTCAGAAACCGCTATAGATTTTTAGCTCTCTCTCTCTTTCTACCTCATGTTAGCTCCCCCATCTTTTCTCTCTTCCTCCTTCTGTCTCCACCCCCCCCCCCCCCCCTCCCCCAGTCATATTCTCCTGTTTACTCTCTCCTCTGCTGTGCTTGCCCTTGGACTGAGAGTAGAACATTGGAACTGGAAGGGAAAGGCTTGAAAATTAGGCGAGCAGTTAATAGGAATCTCACATTTCACAAATGGCAAATGCAGTTTCATGCCAAATCATGCAGTGTTTTAACTCCATGGTGTCCAGACGCGGGCACATTTTACCCACGGTGTCTCCACGATCATTCTGTGCTGCCAACAACACGGCAGACGGATGCTTTTGTTGAATTGGAAACGCAGGACACCACTTGAGACCGTGGCCTCTACACAGTGGCCTCTACACTGTTGCTCTGAGATGGAGTCATGAGACTGAGACGTAGTTGCCAGCCTCTGCTCTCAGCACAGCGTGTGCTACACTCTCTATCATTTTCACAGCACGTTGTCTTTTTTTTTCTTGTCTTTTCTTCTGCTGGGAATGAGCAGCATATCACCCGGCAGTCTGTCCTCCGCCGGTGTCCCTACCAGCCCATCTCTTGTGTGTTGTCAGGTTTGGTCTGAGTGACAGGGTTTGGCACCCCTCGGAGCCCGCTGTCACTCCTCCGGGGCTGGAGCGCCTGGGCTAGAGGCAGACCTCTGGGGACCTTAAGGGCTCCTCCATCAGATGCATTGTCAAACACACAGGAGATATGTAAGAATACAGCCCTTTTGGACAATATAGCCTTCATCCTAGGGATAAACTTCAAGTCACGTTTACACTCATTGCACTTTTGCTTTAAAAGAAAACTACCTCACTGGTGGGGACAGGTTTCTATTGTGCGTGTCATCTCACTCCTACCATGTAGCCTAAAAATTGGGCACATGTGGGTTTCGTCCTTGGCTGGACTGGAAGTGTTGGCATGGGGATACAGGGGCTGGGGCTATAGCAGCCTGCTTTTTCGGCAGAAGCCTGCTGTGCAGAGATGCTGGTGTGGCTGCGCTAGTCTGCCCTCAGTCTGTCTGCGCCCGACGTTGATGAATGGAGGGGGTCTAAGCACCTGCTGCAGGGAGGAGGGGAGGAGGCGCAAGCAGAGACGCAGGAGCCCTGAGATCTGAGGGAGCTTAAACATGGCAGAGGAGCAGCAGGGAGGGGGTTTTATGTTGATTCGAGGAGAGAGGAGGACTTGATCTCCTTCAATACAGAACCATTAGCTTGCTGCCATATCTCTTAACACGGATTTCCCCTGAAGAAATCACATTTCCAGTTTCTGACACAGATGTATGCGACGTCTGTGTGTACAAAGCATAATTCACCCAGCTCAAATGAGCCTAGACTGGAATAAAAAGCAGCGCCCAGGGCTTTGAGGACCGCGGCACAGAACCATCCCGCCAAAGCCAAAGCCTAATCTCTCCCCCTGCCCACTCTGTCTGCTCTACCCGCCAATCAGACCTACTGCGCTCCCAGAGATGCAGCCATGCAGCCTTACGGAGATAAATGTGTCTGAGAAGGAGGATTCATAGCAAGCTGCTGCAGAAGAAAACTGTAGGTCCACTTTAATAGTGCTTTAGAAAAAGGGGAGGTGCAGAAGAAACAAACTCAGTTATTCCAAGATTGGAAAGAAAGGAAGTCCTAATCAGAAGAAATTGTTAAAAAAATATTGACAATTTCAGTCCCTTTCCACAATCCAACCCCTGCACCACCTCCATCACCCTCTTTGCCCGATTCAACCCATCCCCTCATCTCTGTCCGTGTGTGTGGAGCCGTAATGAGCCGTGGTTTTTGAGGAACATCTGTTGCGGCTGAGGCGTGGCGCTTCTCCAGCTGGGCCCACGCTCTTTCAGTCTGGACAGCCGGAGGAGGGGCCCGGCATGCTTGGAGACCCGCCGACTGGCAGCCGAATGGTCCCGCACACTAGGGCTTATGTTGCTGTCCTCGTGTTTCTGAGTGCACCGGCGTCTCTGCATTCCTCGGCGCTGATGAAGGATGACCTGTCAGTTCTCCGCTGCTGCCCTTTGGCCTCTGTCGGCCGCCCCGGTGGAGATTGAGCAACAGCACCGTCAGACTGATGCATCAGCAGCTGTCAGCCGTCGGCTTTACTTGGCTCAGGGCTCTTCAGGTTTGATGTGTGGTGTCTGCGGCCAAGGTGGCTGGTCACTTCGCTGACCAAAAGATTGTTACTCCTCACATCAACAACAGGTTGTCCTAAATCCAGTGATTTGCGTTTAAATGAGGATTTTGAGATGTACTCATTCAGACATATTTGCTCTCATCGGGTACATTTACCTCTTGCCCTTCAATAAAAAACACTAATTTCATTAATTAAAGCATTTTGCAATTAAATCGTTTTCCAGACGTCATGATTTTTCATAGAATCCCCTTTTGCGTTTATTAGAGCTGACTGGACTCTGATTAAAGCTTTGTTAATCGTTATCTGATAGATGACTAATCTGTGTGTGTGTGTGTTTGCCTGCCAGCCTGGCTGCCAGCCTGCCTGTGTGCGTGCGTGCGTGCGCAATCATGCGTGTGTGTGTGTGCGTGTGTTGTCAGCTCGTGTATGTGTGTGCGCATGTGTGTTTGCTCTGAGCGGCAGCTTTCATCAGGCTCCTGGCACAGCCCGCCCCGTGAGTGTGTAATGTCCTTCTCCTCTCATCGTCTGCCCAGCCTGTGGCCACACAGGGCTGCACACCGAGACCCTTGAACCTGAAGTACTCTTCCACCTCCACATCTTGTCTGAGCACAGCATGGAAAGAGTCCCAGCAAGGAGAACCACAGTAGCACACGCAGAAGACAAAAATTGCTTGAATACTTTATGGGGTGATGCTGCACAATTGTGTATTCAGAATTTCTAACGGGGTAAAACTCTCTGCGTTTGCTATTTAAAGATACAAATACTTGACAATGAGAAACTAATAGATGAAATGTGTCTAAAAATGTCGTTGTGCAAAAATAGTAGGAGTCATTTCTCAGCTCCTGTCTCATTAGACCTCGCTCCGCCCTTTTGCCCACCCCTGATTCTGGCCTTGAGTTGATGCCAGGGTGAGGACCTTCACCTCTTCAGACGAGGCAGGAGTGTTGCACAAGCTCCCCCCCCCCCCCCCCCCCCCACCATTGAATGTTTAATCTGCGACGCCATGCCTGTGAACACGTCCACCTGTGAGGGCAGAGGGCTGTGGACTGTGTCGTGTGAAAGGCTGACATTGAGCAGCACAGATGGCACGAATGTTTCCACAAAAGCAGTCCAAAATAGATTTGGGTTGTGACCGCTTCCAGGTGTGCGTGTGCGTGTGCGTGTGCGTGTGTGTGTGTGTGTGTGTGTGTGGGGGGGGGGGGGGGGGGGGGGGTGACTGAATGAGAGATTGAGGGAAAGTGTGCATATATATGTGCGGGGGAGGGGGCTGGGGGTTCAAGAGCCTCTCTCTGGGAAAGATTTAGATGTTTCATCTGCACGCTACTGTTGGCTAGTGCGTGTGTATGTGTATTTGACTTGACTCGCGCGACAGCTGTGCAGCTGTGAACATCGTCTTCATGACTGAGTGTGACGTGACTGTCATCATTTCCCGTCTTTTTCATCCAGAAAAGCGCCCTAAGCAGGAGAGCGAGATTAGATCCCAACTGTCTTCATCCTCTCCCCCGCTCAGCTCTGAGGAGGGACTTAGTGCCTGAGCGGGCCACACACGATGAGGCCGCAGCCTCGCGCTCCTCTCCAAAGCCTCAGGTCTGCGTGGCGGAGTTAAATATTTATCCAAATCAGAATGGAAACCCGCTGTGTAATAAGCAATGTGTGTATTCAGTTGTTCAAATATCCTGTTGTGGAGGTGTTGGCGACTGGCTTTGAGAGGGTGTGTGTGATTGTGTGCGCAAGAGAGTATAACATTTGTCGGTGAATTTGTCTTTGGAAGTCTGTCTGTCTGTCTTTCTGTGTGTGTGTGTCTGAGTCTAACTCTCTCTCTCTGTGTTTGTGTTCCCTGGTAGGGTGAGGAGGGCCCCCCCAGTCTGGAGTACATTCAGGCCAAGGACCTGTTCCCCCAGAAGGACCTGGTGAAGGAAGAGGAAAGCCTCCAGGTCAGAACCCACCACACGTGCTTCACTCCCACACAGGCAACAGCAGGCTCTCACCAAACATGCCATCTCTGACCACATCTACACACATGCCAAAGGAGAGACATATATACTCTAAGGGGGGATGTGCTGTCTTCCAAAATATTTGTTCATAGTTGAGATAGCTTGCGCTTTCACACTTACAAGTACCCTCATGCAGGGCATCACACCGAATTCTGTCTGCAGACTTTCAGGATGAAGGGGGAGGGGTGTCAGAAGGAGCTCTTTAATGTGCCGTCCGCAATTCTAATCCAATACACTTTTTGTCCAAGTCAGCGAATTGCTATAAATAACTCCAGCTAATCAATATGTTGCTTCAGGAGAACGGAAGGGAGGGGAGTCATTTGATTGGTTGATGAACTCAAATATCAACAGCTTTTCACCACAATTGCGGCCTGCATCTTTAAGTGAAGTCTGTAGAAGTGGAACTGGAGCCAATGATTGTTACTTTCAAAGAAGCCGCAGTCACACCTCTCTCCCACGTAGCCGCCATAGAGATGCCTTTTCCTCATAGCCGCATGCCCATGGGGGCTTTAGCCGCTCAGCCAATTAGGCTAGGTGAAGATTAGATGCCCGGTCATAGAAAGGGGGACGCGCTCTCGGAGCCCGGACAGACAGCGATCGCATCGTTAAGCCGTGGTAATTCAGGGGTGGTGACTAGGGAGCTCTGGAGTTCGTTAGCGGGTCCGTGTGGTCCAGCATGAAATGAAAAAGTCTGATCTCGCCGGGATTCAGGAGGGCGTGTCAGTGGAGCAAAAGGGCAGCTCATGTAAAGTCAGGTCTGCAAGCGTGCACAGGAGAGCGAGCCCTGCAAGGGACTAACCACACACACTCCCCTCAGAGCTGTCCACTCGAGAGAACTACAGGACACCAAAAGCTTATTTAAGTGAAAAATGTTCACAAAGACTATCTGAAGCGAGCTCGACACTATCAGTATTTGGCCCTAATAATGCGGGACGCACTGGGAATAAAGGAGATAAAGCGGCAGGCGCTCATCAGACTGAAACAGAGCTTTGGGTTTTTTTCTTCTGTGACACGAGGACCTCAGCGGCAGGGCCTTTTGGGCGTCTAAATGAGCTGCCTGAGTAATTTATATGAGCCGCCAGAGGCAGAGGTAGCTCTGAGGCTTTTATCAGGCACAGGCCCTCTGGTGAATCCTTATCTGATTACTGCTTCAACATTAGGCCCCAGATTGAATGTCTCGAGTGTGTACACACCGTCTGAAACCATGTTAGAGATTTCCCTCTTTTTAGCAAGTTATCAAACCAGTCTTCAAACCTTCCTTTTCCCATGATTTATGGAACTTTTTTGTTTTTTTGTTTTGGGCAAGTTGAAGTCGTCTTTTGGCCTCAGCTGATAAAGCTGACCGCCTGCTGGTGCCGATAAGTGTCTGAGGAAAAGAAGCAGGCAATAAGCAGAAGTAACAGTTGAATTAACCATGACTGTTCCCAATCCTCATCAAATAAAGATGCAGGAATGCTGTACACTTTGAGTCAGTCTTGTGGTTGAGAGAGGCAGGCGATAGCACTTAATCCTATAAATACATATCATGCTCCTAATATACATGATAACACACTCCTGTATTATTAGCAGATTTCCCCTAGTTATTTAGAATCTGCATTCTGCACCTGGCTGTGGATCTGGCCCATGGCAGTCTGTTCATGAGGGCATATGAGGAGTCGCCCCTTGAAGCGGAGTGTTTGTCTGGCGTAGGGTCATTTCAGGCGCTGGAGAGGTCTGCAGGGGAGCAACACTGGTCATTCACACTGATTGGACATGCCAGTGGTTTGGAGCTTGTCTGACGTGAGCCATTACAGATAATGTTCTTGTCAGGGAGAGTAGTGTGTGTGTGTGTGTGTGTGTGCGTGTGTGTGCGTTAGTGCAGTGCAGTGCTTCAGGTGCCTCATTAGGGGAGGCTGGAAACTGGGACATGAAAATATGCCTAATGTCTACTCTTCAGTCGCTCTGAAATCACCCTGCTTCTCAAAGGTGTGTGTGTGTCATGTTTGATTCTGCACTGTGTGTGTACTGCACTGTTAGTTCCAGATGCGCTGTTGTTTGTCACCAAGATTTCAGTCTTAAGCTTGATTTAACCTTTTTGTTAACGCTCCCCAACCACCGCCACAACAACAACAACAACAACCTACCCCAATTAGATGTTCACTGGGCAGATTTGGGTTTCTTTGAACTTATTATTTCCGCATCTCCTCGTGCCCTATTGGGGATGCCTGCATGGACTGCAGGATGTCCTTGTTTTAGAAAGTTTTCTATACTTTTCCAGCAGGATCATAGGTCTCCATGCAAATAGCCTTTCTATATATGCATAATTTGTTTTGTTTCATACATAACCCTTCTTGGTTTTATGCTAACCTTTTTAGGTCATTATATTTGGGTATGTATGCCTGCCTGCGTGCTGTTTTAACATGTTTTGCATAGGCTACTTTTTACCAACCAATAATACACTGTTTAGGGGTGTAGAACATTATATATAGTATACTATATATTACTTTTTCTGTTCTATGTGCTACCAGTGGGAGTTGAGGCTTAACTAGGGCCACTTGGCTACACAAACAGTGCTTCAGTCTTTGCCCTCCTGCCCACGTGGCTTTAGTCCGCCTCTCAGTGCTTGCCGTCAGAGGAAGCTGCCCAAGGTCACGAGCCTTCTCAAGACGTCCGCTTTCTCTCTCTCTTGCTTGCTTGCTCTCTCATGCTCTCTCTCTCTCTCTCTCTCTCTCTCTCTCTCTCTCTCTATATGTCTCTGTCTCCATTCTTCTTTCTTTCTCTTTCTTTCTTTCTTTCTTTCTTTCGGGTTAGGGTTTCTATGTTTCTATGTTTCTGTCTCTTTCCTCTTTCCCTCCCTCTCTCCCTTTCTGGTCTCTTCTCGACTGCTGTTATGTTATGTCATGTGGTGTCATCCGCACAGCCAGCAGTCGTACAGAGAGAGAAAACGTGACCATTTCCTCTGCTGCTCTTGCCGAGTCGGAGTGACTCATGCACTTATTTCAATTCAGAGACAGCATACACAAACATACACCAACACACACACACACACACACACCGCAGAGAGAGAGAGACACACACACACACACACACACACACACACACACACACACACACCGCAGAGAGAGAGACACACACACACACACACACACACAGACAGACACACACACACACACACACACACACACACACACACACACACAGAGGCACAAACACACACACACAGAGAGACACAAACACACACACACACACACACAAACACACACACCGACCGACCGACCGACCGACCGACTGACCGACCGACCCAGCATGGCCCCTCAGACACTCTCTGCAGGAGCAACAGATCAGCTCAGCCCAGCCTGTCTAAGCTGCAGCTCCAGCCAGGACATAGCTCACTGCTCTCTCCTCTCCTCTCCCTGTCCAACTATAGCAAGGAGAGCTGGACTAAGGTTAGGTAGTAGGACATCACTGTCTCCTACAGACAACCTGATCACATGAGAAATACCAGGATTGTCTTAGGACCATGTCAGTGTCTTAAGTGTCTTGTCTGTTCCCAGCAACTCTTCCGCAGTAGCCCATCTCTGTAGTGTGCTCCAGGGCGTGGTGAGTCTATGGGATCTGTTATTTGTGGATGTCATGGTCCCTCTGCGTGAGTCAGACACAGGCTGCCTCCCCGCCTGCCTGCCTGCTGCCTTCCCTGGAGGTCAGGCTTTTTATAGGTTTGGGTTTCCTCCATTACTGTCTGTTTTTCTTTGCCCATCATCATCTTCATGTGAGGTGCAAGTCATGCTCCCCTGGTCCCTCTGCAGAACAAGGCCATATCCTCTGAATTGCTGTCATTTATAATATGTCTCCATCCAGCCGGATATTACATGCAAATGAGGCGAATCGGCTTGATGAATAGGAAGGGGAAGTCGTTGTTTAGTTTGCTCTTTGTTTAACCTTTCATCGGCCCGGGGTGTGTACCTCCCCTTGAGCTGGAGTTGTAATGAGGAGGACTGATTACCGTTTGGTGTGTTGGTGTGTCTGTCCCTTTTCGTTTCCCAGGAGATTGGTGATGGGGGGGGGGGGGGGGGGGGAGGATGCTGCCAACCTAGTGTCAACCCAAGAAGTGATGTCTCATTGTGTGTGTGTGTGTGGAGGTTCACTGCAGTGTGCTCCACAAGTTTTCTCCTCCTGCATTTAGACACACACACACACACAAACCTCTGCTTTGCCAAACAGCTAAATTGACATTTTCTGTGAAGGATGAGCAGCAGGGTAGATGGAGACGAGGCCAGGACTTTTTTTAATCTCTCCATGCCCTTTTTCCTTTTTTTCCTGGCTCACTGGTGTCTGAGTCATGGAGCTGATAAGGACGCTAATAAAACCTAAGTTTTTAATCCCACAATGGAAGGGTGGGAGCCTTGAGCCAGAGGAGGGCTGCACAGGGGGTTGCGTCGGCGATATTTGGCACGGGCAGCCCGTATCGATCCAAGGAGCCGTCTCTGTGGACCTGTCCCGGCACTCCCGCGCCTCTCTTATTTCATCTGGTAAAGTGAAATGTGGCTGTTGGCTCCTGTTCACGCCGGATAATGGTGGAAATGTTGTAGGTGGGCCGGTGGGCAGAATCGTTATGGTGCCGCTTAGTCATTCCTTCCCCAAGCTCCCTAGATTTCCTTCCACTCCGCACACGTCCTTGTTCTTGTTCTTGTCCACTTGGCGGGCGCTTGTCCACTTGGCTGGATCTGCCCTCCCACGTTAACGTGGAACGTGCTGACTGCTCTGTCTCTCTCTTGTCTGTGGGCTGGTCTGGTGACTGGTTGCTATGCACTGACCGCTCAGGCTCACTCTTGTCGGCCACACAGAGAGACGTTTTTTTTCTGTTTGATTTGAGGCAGAGAGGGACACTATCTTGGCTGTAATGCACCTTTAGCTACATGCAGTAAAGTATTGGACACCATGAACTTGTCATGCTCCTGTGTAAGTTCGCTGGGGGGGTAGAGCACATCACCATAAATTCCTGTTAGAGCTCCTGAATTTTATTTACCCAAAGTGAAATAAAATGATTTAATGTTAATAGCGTTTTAATTAACGCTCATCTCCCTTGATGATGCAGAACTATAGAACATTTAGAAAAATTGTCACCACAGAAAAAGCAGTTTTGTTACAGAGCGAAGTTAATGGACGGCTTCAAACGGCCATTATAGCTCATCATGTCGCCCCCATCTTCACACGCCACAGGCATCAGCACACGCACACAGACCGCACAACTTGCTTATATGAGACAAAGGGACACTTAAGCAGTCTGCCTAAAGCTGGTTGAGTTCAAGTCTTTCATATTTATTTCACCTTATCTACTTTGTCATCATTTGCTGACATCAACGTGGAGGTTTGTAGCTCTTGAGCTCCTGTCTGTGCAACCGATTCCAGTGAACTGAAGTCTTCATTGTTTTTTTCTTACCCATAGACAATCAGCATGTCCATATTGTGTATCCTGTTGTTTTGTAGCAGTTATTATACTTATCAGACCAAAACCAAACATTCATGTTCTTTAAAAGGTCCTTAATCCCAGTCCCACACTGATAGGTGCTATTAAAAATCATTTCTGCCACCAAAGGGCACTTTGGACCTCAAAAAAAACTTTTATAGGGTTCTGTGTGGAACTGTTTCCTGGCAAAACATTGGGTTTGGATGCTGAGAGCCTGAAGTGTTTAGAAAGGCTTCAAAGAAAAGAGGCTCAGAGATTCCTCTCAAATGGTTCTAGGTGGAACCTTTTTAAAGGTTATTCTATGGGGAGGACAAGAATTTACTCTTCTGCCCCATGGCCAATACTTGTTATTACTTGACTGTTTGCAAATGCGACTGTTATTTAAAGGGTTATCCCCTTGGCTGTCAGCAAGACTTACTTCTTTGTATGTGAAAGCACTCAGGGCACCCTCTATCATATTATTGCACAAGCACACTTCCTTCACCTTCATGTGGTATATAACCCATTTGTGATATCCTATTCATTATTGTGTTATATTTGATCCTTTAATCTGTCTGTCTTTGTGAAGAGTATTGAGGTTCTTTATTAACTTGTAAAGGTAAGCTGAATCCGATTCCAAACTAAATGTAGAATAGGGGTGGGCGATATATATCGTCTGCGATAATATCGTCATTGTTGTTCAAACGATGTGCAAAATTACATTATCGAGTATTTAAATGACTTCGCCAAAAACAATGACACGCACGGGGAAACTGTTCACATCATGTTCTTAATATAGCCTACGGCGCAGCAGCGCTCCCCACAGCACGGCACTCACACGACTAGTGGGCCTACGTGAACACGTGACATGACTTCTCGCATCCACTTTGCAACAGGTTAGCAGCGCATGGTGATGTCTGTTGTGCCTCCGTTGGTGTAGCATAAAACGTAAGTTTTATTAAAACATAGCGTGTGTAATGTGTAGCTATTTCATTCCGTTTGTTAACCTCTCCTGCTGTCTGTCGCTGAACGTGGTTGAATATTGCAGGGGAGTAAAATGCTCCACGGCCGAAGTAGATTGCATGTTATTAACTTCAGGGTTAATTCCCTTCCTTTACGTCTGCTGCTGGTTAGTAAATACAGACAGCAGGAAAGGTTAGCAAACGGAATGAAATAGCTACACATTACACACACTATGCTTTAATAAAACTCACGTTACTCACATACTGGTTAACACTTTCACAGCATATAGATGTTTGTTGCTACATCCAAACTATGCATCACCGTTGTCCCTCCCTGTACGTGCTCCTTAAAGGAGCCGCACCATTTTACTAAACGTTCTTGCAATGTGAATCATTTAATTTAAATATGCTTATTGGCCTTATTGTGTACGCTTGTGCGTTTAACAGCGCTTGTTTGTGAGCGAGAGCATTTAACTGTTGATGCCCCAGTTTAATAAAGCCAGGCTATTCATAAAAAACGTACGTCAATGTGGCATTAGTACTATGAACAGTTGAGAAATTGATTCCGTCGGGCTGTCTCGGTCCGGGCTCGGTTACTATTCTGTCGGACCCGATCCATGCTCTCATGCTCATGTATTTGCATTTTTGTACAATCCTAGACAGAATTTTAAGTTTAACTAGAAAATGCATTTCCTGAAGGAAATACCAGTGCATGAAATGCAAAAGTTAGGAAAGGAAGAAGAAAAGAAAGAAGAGTGAAAGAAGGAAAGAAGAAAGGAAAGAAGAGTGGAAGAAGGAAAGAAGAAAGGATAGAAGAGTGAAGAAAGGAGAGAAGAGAGGATGAAGGAAAGAAGAGTGAAAGAAGGAAAGAAGAAAAGAAAGAAGAGTGAAGAAAGGAAAGAGGAGTGGAAGAAGAAAAGAAAGAAGAGTGAAGAAAGGAAAGAAGAGTGTAAGAAGGAAATAATAGTTGAAGGAAAGAAGAAAAGGAAAGAAGAGTGAAAGAAGGAAAGAAGAAAGGAGAGTGAAGAAAGGAAAGAAAAGTGAAAGAAGGAAAGAAGAGTGGAAGAAGGAAAGAAGAGTGAAAGAGTGAAAATATTAAAGGAGATACAAATGGAGTGAAGAAGAGAGATTGAGTGTGAGAGAAAGTAGACTGAGAGGGATAGAGAGAAAGATGGAGAGAGGGAGAGAAAAAAAGTAGAGAATGGAAGGTGTCTTAAATGTTCCTACACTGTAAAAAAAAAAACAGTTGGGTGAACTCAAAATTTTAAGGCAACAAACTTCAGTAAAATTTTAAGGCAACAAACTTCAGTAAAATTTTAAGGCAACAAACTTCAGTAAAATTTTAAGGCAACAAACTTCAGTAAAATTTTAAGTTGGGCAATTAAACTCAATATTTTAAGTTTTGCTTTTGAGTTTGCTCAACTCTGAATTCTGAGTTTGGTCAACTCAAGAGTTAGTTCTACTAACTCATAATTGTAATAACATTTAATCCTTACTTTTGCCAACCCTCCCCTAAGTTGTACTTACTTATTATTTAACATTGTAATAACATTTAATCCTTACTTGTGCTAACTCTCCCCTAAGTTGTACTTACTTATTATTTAACATTGTAATAACTTTTAATCCTTACTTCTGCTAACTCTCCCCTAAATTGTACTAACTTATTATTTAACGTTGTAATAACTTTTAATCCTCACTTCAGCTAACTGTCCTGTAAATTGTAGTAATTTATAATTTTACATTGTAATGAGTTCTTATACAGAATTCACTTTAAATGGGTTTAGTTAGTATAGCAGAATAATTTAAGAGGAATTTAAAATCGCACACTGCAATAGTTTATAATGTAACTCAACTTTATAATTTATAACCAGGAACTTCTAATCAAATGTATAGATAATTACAGACGCAACATATAAATTCAAAACATTTGTTTTATTTATACTGTATCAAATCCCTTCCAAAAGGGGCAAGTAAATGCAAACTATCGAGACCATGTAACATGTTTCAGAAAAACCAACCAAAAAAAAAATGTTTCAGAAAAAACTAAATAAAATAAGATTCAAAATAAATGTAAAGTGGGAGATCGAGAATACACAACAGTTGATTAATTAACATGGTGTTTGATGGACAGAAGGGAACAATTCCAGATCCAACACTTTACTTCACTGAAGAAGTTTGTTTTTTAGGGATCTGACCGTTGCAGAGAGGTCCGACCCCAGTTCCATTATGACCTTTTGGACAGTTTCAAAGGTGTATTTCAAATCCTTTGGGTAACTAAGGTTTAATGTATAGATCAGTCCAACAAGGTAGGCAAATGCAGTTGGCAGGTAAGGGAGATCTTGGAGGACAATCTCTTCTTCCAACACAAGAGCAACATTCCTGACACTTTTAGAGACTGCTCTGCTATCATCCTCCAACACAGTGAGGATACCCACAATGAGGCCTTTCGTCTGTCCCTCTTCTGGGTCAGTGTCCTTGTGTTGACAGACAGAAAACACCAATACATGAATTGCAAGACATTAGTAATTAAAATACTGTGAATCAGAATAAGCTCTTAATCTAAAATAACTCAAAATATTGTATAAACATTTTTTTTCCAAATAGAATTAATTATGAGTTTGACATATTAACTATTTCCATCCCATACACCACAATCAAAAATGTAACCCTCATACACCCATCATATGACATCAATTAGGCTACATCAAGTCAAGGGCAGGACAGTGAAACTACAGAAGACACTCTGGACATGGTTAGGGAACCAGGAGGACAGAGAGGTTATGGTTGAAGACAACGTTAAATACAGCACTATAAATAAAGTATAATAACATATTTACAATTTCTATTCATAGCCACTCACAAGACAGTTCCTGAAGAGCTTCTCCTGACTCTCACGGAGATACAAGGGAAGGCCCTTTAAAGCTGCAGTTTGTCTATGTGCAGAGATGTCAGATGTCTGAAACAAGAGTTGCATGAAACATTACAAGATGTAATTGACATATAAGAAGTAGAGTAAACATGCAGGCAGCTGTCCTTTTCAATATCCAAAATGATTGCTACGATTACGATTGCTCACTGTGAAGGTATATCCACTGGAGGTGCTTTTTGTGTCACTGACAGGCTCATATCATTATCAGTGTCTGACAACATTATGAAAAGGCTCCCCACAGAGCAATGTCTTTTTGTTTTTAAGATTAAAATACCCTTTGTTTAACAAGAAAAAGCCGCTATATCACCTCGATTTGAAAACTGAATCAAAAACGTCTAAAAATGACCCATATATTCCACAATTCACACTACATGGACAAAGATGTAAACAGTGTTGTTGGACTGCTCATTAACTTCACTGGAGCAATTCCAAGAACGCGATTGGATAACAACGACAAAACGTCACGATTATCGGACCCAAAGTGTAGCTGCCCTCTCCATTTGCCTCGGGAATAAAGTTATCGATAACAACTTAATAAGGAATAACTGCAAGTGGCAACAATTTTTGTCTAAACGTGAATACAAACGTAGAACATATTTACAAAAACATGGCTTCTCCATATCCAGGGAACGTTAAAATGCACGAAATCGCACCTCGGCCCACCACCTATTAGGGGAAGCCAAGCTTTAAAGAAATCGCCACTGGTCGTAAGTGTGAACTAGCCAGGTAACAAACTACACACGATGGCAGACAATGCTAATATTTGTATGATGTACGCAAAAAATGAGCTCCCCCTCTTTGAAAGATCAGCAGCCGCCACTGGTGGGGCAGGCAGCACACTGACTGTAGAACCGAGCAGCAACCTGTCGCTGGCCCCGCGCTCTCTCTGTCCCTACTAAACCAGCCTGCTCACCTGCTACCTGGAGCAGAGACGGAGCATGACTACCACTGTGTAGTAACACTACACTTCTGAAAGATGGCATAAAATGTCAGCTAATTTTGCAACCACAATTTTGAGTTAGCATTAATACCCTAATGTCTTTTTTGTATCTGTAGCAAGCTGGCAAACACGAATTAAAGCAGCACAACGGATCAATAGCTATACGCTAGCTATATGCTATCAGCTAAAACTGACGAAATCTCTTGAAATGTGCTGACTTTGACATTATTACAAACTAGTTACTCAACAACTGTCCTTACACAGTCAAGCAAGTGCAACACAAGACAAAGCAAGATGGCAAATAAGCTTACTAGTTCAGCAGACAGTGGAAAGTTGGGCGGCAAAACTACAGAGCAAAGTTATGTGCCTATAGACCCTGCATAACAATTGCGCGGATGCAATTCTCCATATTAAAAGTCATTGTAGCGCCCCAATTTTTTTCAAGCTATTATTTTTAGGTTAAACTGATTATCCTAACCATAATCCTGAAGTATAATTGTTGCATTGTGTTACTTTAACACAATACCAACAGTCAGAAGATAACATGCCTGTCCTGTTTGAATAGGTTGCCTGACTGATGCTAGCTTTCTCTAATGACTGAAAAGCTTTGTGTAAATGTCTAGGTCGCTTTCTCCATTAAACGACGTACAACATAGGCCTACTGCACAACACAACTCAGAATAAAATTCGCGCATCATTTTAATTTAATTAAAGGTTGATTTAAAACGTACCTGTTTGGACTCCAGCAAGAGGCAGCAGCACAGCCAGAATGAGACTTCAACTGTAAAGTGCCAACGGACAGTTGGCTTTTCCCGCATTTCACAACAAAGAGGGCTTTTCCCCGCAATTCACAACACAGAAATAAGAGTTAGCAGAACTGTTGTCCCTCGTATTGAACCCCAACTTAAGGACTTAAGTATTAACAACTCACCAAATCGTTTTGGATCATACAACTTTCTTGCTTTGTTGTGCTAACTTACATTATTGCCTAAAATGTCACTAATTTATATTTTCAAGTTTTACCAACATAAAGTACTATTTTAGGCCAACAAATACAAGTTGCTTTTTTTTTTTTACAGTGTAGTTACAGTTCTTACAATGTAAGTCAATGGGAACATTTCGATTCGTTTTTATTTAATATCTTAAAAAGTATAAAGTTTAGAAAAGTGAAAAATACATAGCATATGTGTCGTTTACAAGACCTACGCGACAAAGTTTGAATGAAGTTTCTACGTTAAGCGGTTCGGGCTGAATTAATCGCAGAAAAAGGTAACAAGAACTAGAAAATGCATTTCCTGAAGGAAATACCAGTGCATGAAATGCAAAGGTTAAGAAAGGAAGAAGAAAAGAAAGAAGAGTGAAAGAAGGAAAGAAGAAAGGAAAGAAGAGTGGAAGAAGGAAAGACAAAAGGAAAGAAGAGTGAAGAAAGGAGAGAAGAGCAGAAGAAGGAAAGAAGAAAGGAAAGAAGAGTGAAAGAAGGAAAAAAGAAAAGAAAGAAGAGTGAAGAAAGGAAAGAAGAGTGGAAGGAGGAAAGAAGAAAAGAAAGAAGAGTGAAATAATGAAAGAAGAAAGGAAAGAAGAGTGAAGGAAGGAAAGAAGAGTGGAAGAAGGAAATAAGAAAAGAAAGAAGAGTGAAAGAAGAAAATAAGAAAGGAAAGAAGAGTGGAAGAAGGAAAGAATAGTGAACAAGAGTGGCTCTGGATGAAGAGATAAAGAGAGAGTGAAAATATTGAAAAAAGGAGATAAAAATGGATTGAAGAAGAGATATTGAGTGTGAGAGAAAGTTGACTGAGAGAGAAAGATGGAGAGATGGAGAGAAAAAAAAGTAGAGAATGGATGGTGTCTTAATGTTCCTAGTTACAGTTAAATTGAGAGGGACAGAGAGAGTAGAGGTTCCTTTGATTTGGTGCAGCTGTCAGTGAAGCACAGGTGCAAGCCAGTTTAAAGACCCTATTATGATGTCATAATGGCCCAATGTAAGTCAATGGGAGACATTTATATTCGTTTTTCTTTAATATCTTAAAAAGTATAAAGTTTAGAAAAGTGAAAAATACATAGCATAAGTGTCGTTTACAAGACCTACGCGACAAAGTTTGAATGAAGTTTCTACGTTAAGCGGTTCGGGCTGAATTAATCGCAGAAAAAGGTAACAAGAATAAGAAGAAGAAGAAGAAGCCTAGGAATAACAATACAGGGCATTTCATGCACTGTAATAAGAAGAAGAAGAAGCCTAGGAATAACAATACAGGGCATTTCATGCACTGTAATAAGGCAATAAGAACTGCTGTTGGTGTGCAATAATTCTCATGGATGCATGGAGCACTTTGTTACAAGAGTTCAATATTTCTTATTTTTGTTTAAAGACAATAAAGAAGTGTTTTCCTTAAACATTGTGCCCATTATTGTAATCTCCAAGAAGGTATAACTGAGAATTCCAATCACATTTTTTTTTTAAATATCGTCTAATTACAGTGCATGAAATGCCCTGTATTGTTATTCCTAGGCTTCTTCTTCTTCTTCTTCTTCTTCTTATTCTTGTTACCTTTTTCTGCGATTAATTCAGCCCGAACCACTTAACGTAGAAACTTCATTCAAACTTTGTCGCGTAGGTCTTGTAAACGACACTTATGCTATGTATTTTTCACTTTTCTAAACTTTATACTTTTTAAGATATTAAAGAAAAACGAATATAAATTTCTCCCATTGACTTACATTGGGCCATTATGACATCATAATAGGGTCTTTAAACTGGCTTGCACCTGTGCTTTACTCTGCCGTGCTAAGGCAAAAGACCGTAACTTCAAGTTTGGTCAAAAATGAGTTTTTGACGTATTTGTAAAATATCAGCAGTAATTAAACAAATGTACTGATATTAAATGTACTACTAACATGCCATTATCAAACTAGAAAATGCATTTCCTGAAGGAAATACCAGTGCATGAAATGCAAAAGTTAGGAAAGGAAGAAGAAAAGAAAGAAGAGTGGAAGAAGGAAAGAAGAAAGGATAGAAGAGTGAAGAAAGGAGAGAAGAGAGGATGAAGGAAAGAAGAGTGAAAGAAGGAAAGAAGAAAAGAAAGAAGAGTGAAGAAAGGAAAGAAGAGTGGAAGAAGAAAAGAAAGAAGAGTGAAAGAAGGAAATAATAGTTGAAGAAGGAAAGAAGAAAAGGAAAGAAGAGTGAAAGAAGGAAAGAAGAAAGGAGAGTGAAGAAAGGAAAGAAAAGTGAAAGAAGGAAAGAATAGTGGAAGAAGGAAAGATGAGTGGAAGAAGGAAAGAAGAGTGAAAGAGAAAAAGAGAGTGAAAATATTGAAAAAAGGAGATACAAATGGAGTGAAGAAGAGAGATTGAGTGTGAGAGAAAGTAGACTGAGAGGGATAGAGAGAAAGATGGAGAGATGGAGAGAAAAAAAGTAGAGAATGGAAGGTGTCTTAATGTTCCTAGTTACAGTTAAATTGAGAGGGACAGAGGAGAGGTTCCTTTGATTTGGCGCAGCTGTCAGTGAAGCACAGGTGCAAGCCAGTTTAAAGACCCTATTATGATGTCATAATGGCCCAATGTAAGTCAATGGGAAAATTTCGATTCGTTTTTATTTAATATCTTAAAAAGTATAAAGTTTAGAAACGTGAAAAATACATAGCATAAGTGTCCTTTACAAGACCTACGCGACAAAGTTTGAATGAAGTTTCTACGTTAAGCGGTTCGGGCTGAATTAATCGCAGAAAAAGGTAACAAGAATAAGAAGAAGAAGAAGAAGAAGCCTAGGAATAACAATACAGGGCATTTCATGCACTGTAATTAAAGCCAGTGACATCAGTATTTTGGTTGATTTCACGATGTATAGGCTACTGACAGTTAGCATACCAAGCTAGGTAGCATTACCATTAGAATTGCATGGCAGATATGCTAAGCTATCGGGCTATTCCCCCACCCAGTGCCTGTGGCTAGTCCGAAAAAGGTGCATCTAAATCGGGTAACTTCGCTTGGCGAGCGGGGGCATGTGGAGGGGGAAAATGGGCCTCATTCTCTATCGTTCTCTCTCTCTCTCTCTCTCTCTCTCTCTCTCACACACACACACACACACACACACACACACACACACACACACACACACACACACACACACACACACACACACACACACACACACACACACACCCCCCAATGGACTGACATAGATGTTTTATGTGTTTCATATGACAATTCAAGTTCATTGTTTTATGTGCTTAATGTGATCATTCAATGGTGTGTGTGTGTGTGTGTGTGATAATCATTGTATTGGTAATTGTGATAAATGAAATAGTATTACTACTGATTAATTAATAGGGTCATTATTCCATTGTTATCATACCACTGAGCTTTAACATAGAAGTTACTGCCTTCTGCCTTAGTATGCTTCACTGACACCTGTGCCAAATCCAAAGAACCTCTTCTCTCTCTGTCCCTCTCAATTTAACTGTAACTAGGAACATTAAGACACCATCCATTCTCTATTTTTTTTTCTCTCCATCTTTCTCTCTGTCAACTTTCTCTCACACTCAATCTCTCTTCTTCACTCCATTTTTATCTCCTTTTTTCAATATTTTTTAACTCTCTCTTTATCTCTTCATCCAGAGCCACTCTTGTTCACTCTTCTTTCCTTCTTCCACTCTTCTTTCCTTTCTTATTTTCTTCTT